>NC_029791.2:30151293-30185939 GCF_000816755.2 Arachis ipaensis
TTTTCTGATTCACGCACGCAAGTCCTCCTATGGCAAGCTGTGTGTTGGTGGATCACCGTTGTCAATGGCTACCATCCATCCTTCCAGTGAAAAGGGTCCAGGTGCGCTGTCATCGCACAGCTAATCGTCTGCAGGTTCTCAATCGTACCGGAATAGGATATACTATCCTTTTGCGTCTGTCACTACGCCCAGCACTCGCGAATTTGAAGCTCGTCGCAGTCATTCAATCCCTGAATCCTACTCGAAATACCACAGACAAGGTTTAGACTTTCCGGATTCTCTTGAATGCTGCCATCAATCTAGCTTATACCACGAAGATTCTGATTAAGAGATCCAAGAGATATTCATTCATTCTACGGTGGAACGGAAGTGGTTGTTAGGCACGCGTTCGTGGGGGAATGATGATGATTGTCACGTTCATCACATTCATGTTGAAGTGCGAATGGATATCTTAGATAGGAACACGCATGTTTGAATAGAAAACAGAAATACTTGCATTAATTCATCGAGACACAGCAGAGCTCCTCACCCCCAACAATGAAGTTTAGAAACTCATGCTGTCAAAGAGTACAAAGTTCAGATCTAAAATGTCATGAGATACAAAATAAATCTCTAAAAGTTGTTTAAATACTAAACTAGTAACCTAGGTTTACAGAAAATGAGTAAACTATGATAGATAGTGCAGAAATCCACTTCTGGGGCCCACTTGGTGTGTGCTGGGGCTGTGACTAAAGCTTCTCACGTGCCTGGGCTGTTTTGGGCGTTCAACGCCAGGCTGTAACCTGTTTCTGGCGTTGTACTCCAACTTGTAACGTGTTTCTGGCGCTGGACGCCAGACTGCAACATGGAACTGGCGTTGAACGCCAGTTTACGTCGTTTATCATTGAGCAAAGTATGGACTATTATATATTGCTGGAAAGTCCTGGATGTCTATTTTCCAACGAAATTGGAAGCGCGTCAATTGGACTTCTGTAGCTCCAGAAATTCCATTCCGAGTGCAGAGAGGTCAGGATCCAACAGCATCAGCAGTCCTTTTTCAGCCTGAATCAGATTTTTGCTTAGCTCCCTCAATTTCAGCCAGAAAATACCTGAAATTACAGAAAAACACACAAATTCATAGTAAAGTCCAGAAATATGAATTTTTCCTAGAAACTAATGAAAATAAACTAAAAACTAACTAAAACATACTAAAAACTATATGAAATTAATCCCAAAAAGCGTATAAAATATCCGCTCATCATGGACCGTCCAACTTAAGGACGCAAAAGAAAAGTGCTAGGTGGGAGACAACCCACCATGGTACGATCTTTCATTTTTCTTAAGTTTATTTTATTTCATTTTTATCAGTGTTGAGTCATAATTTCCGCATTCTGCATCCTGCCAAAAAAAGGGGTGAACGACGCGTGCGCGTACCTCACGCGTGCGCGTCATGCAGGCACTCGCAACAAAAGGGAATTGATGCGAGAGTTGCGCGGGAGTGGCACTGGAAGTGTGCTTTATGCACAAGCAAGCCCACGTGTATGCGTACTTGACGCGTGCACGTCGCTTGCGTTATTCGCCACCCACGCGTAAGCGTTTATGACGCGTACGCGTGGACTTGGAAATCGGCGTAAATGGGTGTTTTACCCGAAAGATGTGCTGGCTTGGGGCTAGAATTATGCTAGAAGCACAATCTTCATCACGCGTACGCGTCCCTGACACGTGCGCGTCATTTTCACTTTGCCCCCATCCACGCGTGCGCGTACCTGATGCGCACGCGTCGTTTGTCTTTTTAGCCCTCATGCGTATCAACCCGAGAGTTGTGCACGCGCGGGGCTGCTTTCGCACGATTCGCACAAACTGAGAGCACGCGTGCGCGTCTGGAGTACGTGTCACTTGAACTTTATGTGATCCACGCGTACGCGTCGCATGCGACGCACAATTAAATCAGAACGATGCCAGATTTCAATTCTCCCCTCCCCCAATCCTAATTCTTGTTCAATCCTTATTCTTTCTTCTTCCTTCTTTCTTATTTATTCCTTATTACTATCTATCACTTTCTTCTTCCCTTTTTCATCTTCTACACCAGGTTTCTTTTCTCTCTCTCCTCTCCTCTACTTTTTCATACTTCTTTCAAATATTGCATTTACTTATTTTTCTTTCTTCTCAATTTTTCTTTCATGCTTATTTATTTATGGTCTCTTTTTCTTTCTTTTCTCATACATTCTTATGTTGGTATTGGAGTTTTATTTGGGTAGTACCTTATTATACTTGAGCTTGTGGATATTATGTGGAATGATTTGACAATTGACATATTAAATTGGCTCTCCCATGCATTTGGATTTTATTATTTTCATTCCTATTTCAAGTTGCACACCACGTGTTTGTGAAAAAGCTTTTTTGGCATTTTGAATCCTATTTTGTCTTACTCTTTTACTTGAATGCCTCTTTTTCACAACACTAGTGCCCCTCATGTATTGGGATTATCGTTCACAATTGTCATCATTACAAATGCTCTTTAATTTGGCACATCTATTACTTGATGCTTGAGTTATGCTTCTCATGCCTAGTACTTGCATGCTTTTACCCTCTTGCGTCTAATTATTATGCTTTGCCTTCTTGATCTTAATTGTTGTCTTACCTACATGTTGTAGCTACCATGTATTTAAGCTATTATCTTCCCTTTGGCATTCATTATCACTTGGAATTTCTTCCTTCCAGTTCTTTAGTTATTTATATTTAATATTCTTCCTTTTCTTTCTTCTTTAGACATGGGTACCAAGAAAGAAAAAGAGAAAGCCACTGACAAGACACTGGCAAGGAGAGGAACCAAGAGAGCTCCGGCTAAGTCGCTTCCATTTACCAGCGTCAAGCCGCCAACAAAGCGAGTAAAGATGATTATTAAAGTTGATGCAGCAGAGATCGCCTTTCCCGTACGGGACTCCACACGGTTCACTAACCGTTATTGCGAACAGATGTTCCCCATCCTAGCTAAGAGGAACTACAACAATGAGCATCTGCTCATTGTCCCAACACACTTTGTTGACTTTGTGGAGCCCCGAATTGAGAGGAGACAGTGGGGATTTTTGAGGAGGCGGCCACGGGAGGCCAACTTATCATGGGTAGTTGAATTCTACTCCAACTTCTACTCACCTACCCTGCAGACTATTTATGTTCGTTAGAAGCAAGTTCCTGTCTCCGAGAGTGCCATACAGAGAGTACTAGACCTTCCACCTAGTCCAGAGGGATTGGATGCATATCAAGAGGCTTCTCTTAAGCGCCAGACGTACCAGTTCGACTGGGCCAGCGTCCTTGGAGTTATCGCTTGACCTGGCAGCACCTGGATCTATGGGCCGCATCGGTCAAAACCCAAGAGCATCTCCGTCCAGTCACTTACCTTGGAGGCTCACATGTAGGCACAGATTATGTCCCACTATCTCTTTCCGAGCACTCACGAGTCAACCTTCACAGCAGACATGGCTATTCTTCTCTGGTGCATCCGGACAGAGCAACCTCTCAACCTGCCCCGACACATCCGCCAGGCAATGGGACACGTACAGATGGCGGGTAATGGTGCGGATTTTCTAACCACAGACTTACCGGCAAGTGCACCGGGTCGTACCAAGTAATACCTTACGTAAGTAAGGGTCGATCCCACGAGGATTGATGGATTAAGCAACAATAGCGTTTGATGGGATTAGTTAGACAAACAGAAAATAATGTTTGGGAGTTCAAAAGACATTAAACAATATTAAAAATATTAAAGACATGCAGATAAATAAATTAGGAATAAAATATGGAGAAAATAGTTAAGGTTTCAGGGTTATCTATTTTTCCTGATTAATTTTTTTTACTAACTATTTTAATCATGTAGGATTTAATTTATGGCAAACTATATGTGACTAGACCCTAATTCCTTAGATATCTTTTCCTAATTTAATATTTGAATTTAAATTTGAATTAATTAACAGATCTTCAGTTGATGGGTGGGGACCACTTGTTCTATCCATTCTGCAGCTTCTAATCTGTGTTTTCGGAGCTGAAAATTGAGTTAAAACAGCCCAGAAATCGCCCCCAGCATTTTTCTGCATTTTCTGCACGTGGTGCATGTGACGCGTCCGCGTCGTCCACGCGTTCGTGTCATTTGTGCAGATTCCAGTCCACGCGTTCGCGTCAGGCACGCGATCGCGTCATTGCAATTTTCTCCATTCCGCGCGGTCGCGTGAGCCATGCGTCCGCGTCGGTATTCGCTGGTCATCTTCTTGGCTTCTTCTCTTTCTCTGCAGAAACTTCATCAAATCCATCCAAATGCTACCTAAAATAATTAAAATTGCACAAAACTCAAAATAGCATCCATAGTGGCTAAAATATAATTAATTCTTAATTAAATTCAATAATTTAGATGCAAATTCACTAGGAAAAGATAGACAAGATGCTCACGCATCACAACACCAAACTTAAACTGTTGCTTGTCCTCAAGCAACCAAAACTAATATAAGCTTAGGATGTGAATTTGCATGAGAATGAGAATTCGATTAAGCCCATGTCTTTTCTTATAGTGGGGTTTACAACTGCAATCCTGAACAGTTTTGGCTTCTCACTTTATCCTTTGAAGTTCAGAATGATTGGCATCCATAGGAACTCAGAATTCAGATAGTGTTATTGATTCTCCTAGTTCAGTATGTTGATTCTTGAACACGGCTACTTTATGAGTCTTGGCTGTGACCCTAAGCATTTTGTTTTTCAGTATTACCACCAGATACATAAATGCCACAGACACATAACTGGGTGAACCTTTTCAGATTGTGACTCAGCTTTGCTAGAGTCCCCAGTTAGAGGTGCCTAGAGCTCTTAAGCACACTCTTTTTGCTTTGTCCCACGACTTTAACCGCTCAGTCTCAAGCTTTTCACTTGACACCTTCACGCCACAAGCACATGGTTAGGGACAGCTTGATTTAGCCGCTTAGGCCAGAATTTTATTCCTTTGGGCCCTCCTATCCATCAATGCTCAAAGCCTTGGATCCTTTTTACCCTTTGCCTTTTAGTTTAAAGGGTTATTGGGTTTTTTTGCTTGCTTTTTCTTTTTTTCTTTTTTTTTCTTTTTTTTCTTTATTTTAAATTTTTTTTTTGCAAGCTTTGTGTTTTTCACTGCTTTTTCTTGCTTCAAGAATCAATTTTATGATTTTTCAGATTATGAATAACATTTTTCTTTTTCATCATTCTTTCAAGAGCCAAGAATTTTAACATTCATAAACTTCACTATCAAAAAAAAAATATGCACTGTTCATGTCATGCATTCAGAATCACAGAAAATACCACCACATTTAAGTAAATAAAACTATTATTCAATATAGACCCACTTTCTCATGTAATATATCACTCCTATATATACCACATTTAAGTAAATAAGACTATTATTCAATATAGACCCACTTTCTCATGCAATATATCACTCCTATATTTTTTTTTATTTAAGCTCAGTGAGTAATACATGAGACATCTTTTCAGAATTAAAGCAATAGAAAAACTAAACTAGTCCTAGGATTCTAACTAATAAAGGATCATGCAACAAACAAAGCAAAATAACAGGAAACCGGAACATAACATGGAAAAAGTGGGGAAGAATAAAAATGAAAGGAACTCAACCACGTTAATTATCCTAGCGGTCGCTTTATTCTTCAGGTTGTGCTCCTTCGCGAAGATGATTCGCCTCCCTTTTGTACTAGAAAACCTATAAGCGCAGCGTCAACACCAAACTTAAAGGTTTACTTGTCCTCAAGCAAAGAAGAACTGAAAATAGAAGAGACAAATATTAAAATGAAAGAAAAAAATAAAAGGATAAGAAAATAAGAGAGAATTAGGATTGGGAGAGAAAGAGAAAGAAAACTGGGCGGCGTAAGCGACGCGTTCGCGTGCAGCACGCGATCGCGTACGTCGCGCATTCTTCATAATGACGCGTTAGCGTCAAGCACGCGTTCGCGTGGATGGTCATATACGCTACTGACGCGAACGCGTCAGTCACGCGTCCGCGTGACCGAATTTGTGCTTTTAGCACACTTCTTGCCCCAAGCTGGCACAACTCTCTGCCCAAATGCTCTTTTACGTCGAATTTGCAGGTCACACGATCGTGTCGGTGACGCGACCGCGTGAATGACAAAAATCACAAACGACGCGAACGCGTGAGGTACGCGATCGTGTGGGATCGTTTGTGCGAAAGGCTCCATTCTGGCGCCACTCCCACGCAACTCTCTGTAACTTTTTATTTTTTTCTTGCACCCCTAGATGACGCGTTCGCGTCAGCGACGCTGGTGCGTCGGGTGCTTTTTTTTTAAATTATAGCTTGAGGTGTTCGGTTCCTGGAAGAACATAGCTGCATGATCAGAAAATTAGTAAGAACTCAAAAAAATAAAAAAAAATAAAATAACTAAGAAAACTACTACTATGAAAAATAGCTAAGGATACGAATTTATCGGGTTGCCTCCCGACAAGCACTTCTTTATCGTCACTAGCTTGACAGTCAGCTCCTCTAAGGAGGAGGATCATAGGGGCTCAGCTCTTCACCCCTTACTTTGAACTTCTTTCCTATGTCTCATAACGTAGCTCAATATGCTCCAGAGAAAGGATTTTGATTACTGTATAAACCCATGCTGGATTGATGGTCAACACCACCTTCATTCCTAGGGAGAAACCTTCAGTGGGGATCTTTTTGTTTCTCCATCCTCTGGGTATTTTTTCTTTTTGGGGACCTCCTCTTTGGTGGATGATGCAGTTTCAACACCAAACTTAGGTTTGATGTCAGGCAAAATTTTATCGGTTGTCACCACAGGAGGTTTGAGTTGCAAATTCTGCTGTGCATCATCAGGGGGTTCTTGAAGGTTTGGATCAATAAGCTCAGCCTGCATGCACCTCTCTTCTTCACCTGTTGAATGTACATCTTTGAAGACATGAAAGACCAGTTGCTCATTATGCACTCTAAGCACTAATTCACCCACTTCTACATCAATCAGAGCTCTTCCAGTGGCTAGGAATGGTCTTCCTAGAATTATAGAGGCATTATCATCCTCCCCTGTATCAAGAATCACAAAATCTGCTGGGAGGAAGAACTTACCCACTTTGACCAAGATATTCTCCAATAATCCGTATGCCGGCTTCATAGATTTGTCCGCCATCTGTAATGCTATCTTTGTGGGTTGTGCCTCTTGGATCTGCAGCTTCTTCATCACAGACAAGGGTATTAAATTGATGCTTGCTCCCAGATCACATAAAGCTTTCTCAAAGGTTGTGCTCCCAATAGTGCATGGAATTTGAAAGCTCCCTGGATTTGGCATCTTTCTTGGCAAGTTATTCTGAATTACAGCACTACATTCCTTAGTCAGGACTACTGTTTCATCTCCCTTTAAATGCTTTTTCTTTGACAACAGCTCCTTCATGAACTTGACATAGATAGGCATTTGCTCCAAAACCTCAGCAAAAGGAATATTGATTTGTAACTTTCTAAAGATATCCAAGAACTTTGAGAACTGTTTGTCCTTGGTCTCCTTTTGAAGTCTCTGAGGATATGGCATTTTAGGCTTGTATTCAGGAGCCTTTGGCAAAGTAGGATAAGTGTCAAGAGAGTCTGGGAATGGGTTGTCCGCACGCTTTGGAGGGGCGTGTTCTACTTCTTCCTTCTTCTCCTCTGGAGCTTCCTTTTCAACTAGCTCTTTATTGGCCTTGGTCTCAGAGCCAGCTACTTTACCACTTCTTAATTGAATACCCTTGCAATCTTCTCCTGAGTTCACCACTGTATCACCTTGAACTGTACTTGCAGACCTCTCAAGTATTTGCTTGCTCAGTTGGCCCACTAGCACCTCTATGTTTCTAATGGAGGCCTTAGTTTCCTGCATAAATTGTGCTTACGCACTTGCCACTTGTTCACTTATTATGGTGATAGCCTTGCATTCCTCTCTTGAATTTGGAATTGTGTTACCAGGAAGGCTATTAGTGGTCCTCTGATCAATTTTATTGACCTTTGTGGCTAATTAACCCATTTGAATTTCCAAGTTCTTGATGGATGCTCTGGTTTTCTATCTAAAACCTGTCAATATTGCTTCCAAATCATTGTTCTGCTGGAAACCGCCCTAAGAACTATTGTTGACGTTCTGAGGTCTCTGAGGTTGGTCCCTCCATCCAAAATTTGGGTGATTCCTCTATCCCTGGTTGTATGTCTTAGAATATGGATCATTGTTGGGATTTCTAGGACCACTCCCCATGTAATTCACCTGTTCAGAAGAAGGTTGAGCATAATCATAATTATCATTTTGTATAAAGTTACATGCCATGTCATAGGAGACTTCTTGTGGTGGATTTTGGGTGTTGATAGCTGAGACTTGCATGCCACCCATCTGTTGAGTAAGTAGATTTATTTGCTGAGACATCAGCTTATTCTGAGCAAGAAGAGCATTAACAGCTTCTACTTCCAACACACCTCTCTTTTGAGAGGTTTCAGAGTTCACAGGATTCCTGTTAGATGAGTAGAGATATTGGTTGCTTGCAACTAATTCAATCAGCTCAATAGTCTCCTCTGGTGTCTTCTTCTTGTGCAATGAACCACCTGCAGAGGTATCTAAGCTCATCTTTGACATCTCTCCTAAGCCTTCATAAAAGATATCCAGTTGGGTCCACTTGGAGAACATGTCAGGAGGGCATTGCCTAGTCAGTAGCTTGTATCTCTCCCAAGCTTCATAAAGAGTTTCACCCTCCTTCTGTCTGAAAGTCTGAACCTACAACCTAAGCTTAGTCAGCTTCTTTGGTGGGAAAAATTTAGTGAGAAATTCAGTAACGACCTTTTCCCAAGTATTCAGACTCTCCTTTGGTTGGGAATCTAGCCATAGCTTTGCTTTATCCCTCAGAGCAAACGGGAAAAGCATGAGTCTGTACACCTCTGGATTCACTCCATTTGTCTTCACAGTATCACATATCTACAGAAAATCAGATATGAACTGATTTGGATCCTCATGAGAAAGTCCATGATACTGGCAGTTTTGCTGCACCAGGGTGACCAGTTATGGCTTCAACTCAAAGTTGTTTGCAGTTATAGGAGGCACCACAATACTTTTTCCATAAAGATCCGCAGTAGGGGCAGAATAAGAGCCAAGCACTCTCCTCTGTTGATCATCCCCATTCGGATTTACCACATTGGCATTAGCATTATTATTTGCCATAGTGGATTCTGCAGCCTTGCAAAGTCTTTTTAGTTAGACAAACAGAAAATAATGTTTGGGAGTTCAAAAGACATTAAACAATATTAAAAATATTAAAGACAGGCAGATAAATAAATTGGGAATAAAATATGAAGAAAATAGTTAAGGTTTTAGAGTTATCTATTTTCCCTGATTAATTTTTTTTACTAACTATTTTAATCATGTAAATGGAAAAGAGAAAATAAGGATTCAGGTAAAAATGTACCGAGTTCCAATCTGATGGCATCAGATCCCTTTTTATAACTAATCCTAATAAATTTAAAATCTAATATTTAAAACTAAACTTAAAATAATATCTTTTCCTAATTTAAGATTTGAATTTAAATTTGAATTAATTAACAGATCTTCAGTTGATGGGTGGGGACCACTTGTTCTATCCATTCTGCAGCTTCTAATCTGTGTTTTCGGGGCTAAAAATTGAGTTAAAACAGCCCAGAAATCGCCCCCATCGTTTTTCTGCATTTTCTGCACGTGGTGCATGTGACGCGTCCGCGTCGTCCACGCGTTCGCGTCATTTGTGCAGATTCCAGTCCACGCGTTCGCGTCAGGCACGCGATCGCGTCATTGCGATTTTCTTCATTCCGCGCAGTCGCGTGAGCCATGCGTCCGCGTCGGTATTCGCTGGTCATCTTCTTGGCTTCTTCTCTTTCTCTGTAGAAACTTCATCAAATCCATCCGAATGCTACCTAAAATAATTAAAATTGCACAAAACTCAAAATAGCATCCATAGTGGCTAAAATATAATTAATTCTTAATTAAATTCAATAATTTAGATGCAAATTCACTAGGAAAAGATAGACAAGATGCTCACGCATCAAGTAACCTGACTTTCCTCGCCTTGGTTTCAGATTTAGTCTCTGCAACAGGTGTGTCCTATCGGGCACGAGACACGAAGGTCCTGATCCCTAGGGCCGGCCAGTTCTCTCTGCAAGCTGGCCTGCAGGCCCATCTTTAGATACTCCTCCTTCTTCTGCACCACAAGCATCATCCACCCATCAGATGTTACTTCAAATCCTTGAGAGGTTCGACCGGCAAGACCGACAGATGGAGCAAATGGAGTACCGTAACAAGCGCCGATACAACTATCTGAAGGAACTCATAGTTGGTACTCAACCACCTCCAGAGCAGAAGGACGCCCCTGACTCCCCTTCATATAGTAGCACAGAAAGCCAAGGCAAACCAGACAGTGGAGGCGATGCTTCCAGCCCTACCTTGCTCCTTACTGATGGCACGGAGGACCGTGCCAAGCCTTAAGTGTGGGGAGGTCAGCCCTTGACTTCCGGAGGTAACTTCTCTCTCTTAACACCAACATGTTAGTTTTTCTTTTGTTAGATAGCATAGATTGCATGATAATAATTGTTTGCATGTATGTTTTGCTTGGTTAAAGTAATGAGTTTCTTTTTCAAAGACCTTTTTTTTATAGTATTTCACTAATTTAAATTAAAATTTGTATTAAACTTGTTTGAGGATTGTAATTTGGAACATGAATTATAGCTAAGAACACACAACCTGTGAGATTTTGAGCTTAATTGCATGGTTATATTATTTAACCATGATTTTTATTCTTGTGTGTGTTTTCTTATCTATGATTGTAATCTTTGCTTTGTTCCATTCTATATGTTCATTGTTTAGTGTATTTACATGCATGCATATAATTGAGGCCATCATTTGTTATTAGCTCACTTATCCCAAATAGCCTACCTTTTCAATTATCTTTGTTTGCCACCTTGAGCCTTTTAATCCCCTTGTTCTATATTTTACCACATCACCAGCCTTAAGCGGAAAAATAATTAATTACCCCAATTGAATCTTTGGTTAGCTTAAGATAGAGATTGTGTGTCAATTAAGTATGGGAAACTGTGGGAACTTGGGTTGAAGAAATGGTGCTGTGTTTTATTGACAAAAGTATTGGGAATTTGGGTGTACACTCATGTGAGATCAGAAAAATTAAAAACCCATGTGCATTGATATGTTATGTTTGCTTTCATATTAAAAAAAAATTCAATTTTACAGCATAATTAAATAAATAAATAAATAGGGGACAAAATTACCCCAATGTTAAGTTTAATAAAAGATCAATGCATATGTGGTAAAATTAAATAAAAATTTGATACATGAGTATGTGATGCAAAAGTGGGAATTTTGGGTAGCTAGGCATGATTTTAGAAGTACATAGAGTGTGTGTGTGTGTTAGGTGAGAACTTAGGTTAGTCAAAGATTCAATTTATAGCTCACTTGTCCATACATATATCCTCACCCTTACCTTAGCCCCATTACAACCTTGAAAAGACCTCATGATGTTTGCATTGGTGCATTAAATATTTGTTGATTGGTTAGATGAAGAACAAAGTTTTAGAAAGCATGACTAGAGAAGAGTAGAATGATTAACCCTAGACACTTGAGAGATTAGAGTGCATATACACTACCAGTGAGGGTTCAATACTTGATTCTATGTTCCCTGCTTTCATGAGCTATCTTCTTACAGGTTTACTTGTCTTTACTGTATGATTTGAATTAGTGGAATCTAATTTATGTTTGTCTTGGAGAACTTGTTTATTTTTAACCAAGTAGGCAGAAACATCTTAGCATATAGTTGCATTCATATATAGGTTGCATCTCATGAGTCTTACTTTCCCCTATTTATTCCTTTGCTCTCCTTGAGCTTAGCATGAGGACATGCTAATGTTTAAGTGTGGGAAAATTGATAAACCACTATTTTATGGTTTATCTTATGCTCAATTGAGTAGTTTTTTATCAAGTCTTTGAACACTTATTCATACTATTTGCATGATTTTACAATTCCTTCCCAAGTTTGTTCTATGGTTGAAAACTTACTTCCTAAGCCTTTAAATTGTGTATTTGTAATTCCCCTTTATACCATTCGATGCCGTGATTTGTGCGTTAAGTGTTTTCAGGTTTACAGGGCAGGAATGGCTTAGAGGATGGAGAGGAAGCTTGCAAAAATGGAAGGATCACAAGAAATAAAGGAGATAACAAGCGAGGAATGACGCGTGCGCGCACCTGACGCGTGCACGTGAATTGGAGTTTGCACGGCGACCCGTGCACATACCAGAAGCGTACGCGTGACATGCGCCACGTGCAGAAATCTCAGAAAATGCTGGAAGCGATTTTGGGCTGAGTTTGGTTCCCAGTTTTCGGCCCAGAAACACAGACTAGAGCCAGGGGACAAGCAGAGACTCAACACACATTCACACATTCTGATTCGCATAGTTTTGAGTTTTTAGTTTGAATCTTAGAGAGAAAAGACTACTTCCTCTAGGTTTCCTTCACATTCATAGTTTGAGTTTTATGCTTTTGATTTGGATATTGAGAAGAGTTACTACCTCCGTCGAAGTTTTCATTATTCTAGTTTGTTTCCTTATTCCTTTACTCTTTTAATTTCCATTAACCCTGTTCAGATAGGTATGTTTATGATTTTGGATTTATTAATGCAAAGAACTATTTTTACCTTTAATTAATTTTCAGTTATTATTTATTTTATCATGTCTTCTTCTTATTCCCTTTATATGTCTGTGAACGGTGTATTCATGTCAATGGAGTAGACTCCCAACTTGACTTGGGATTTGATTAAGAGGAAACCCTTGAGTTGGAATACTCAAGTGTTAATTTTTATTGGAAGTTGTTGGCTAGCTCTCTAGTCTCTGACCCTAATCCTTCCTTAAGAGAGGGTTAGGACTTGGGATTCAGAATTGGTTAGTTAGTTACTTGACTTTCCTTTATTCAGTAAAGGATAACTAAGTAGAACAATAACCTTTCACTATTACACTTGGAAAAATCCAAAAAGGATAGAACTTCCGATTAATCCTCTCCCGGTCAAAGCTTTTATTTTAATTATATAAATTCTCTCGTTAATTTTCATTGCTTTAATTTACAATTATTTACTTTTCTGTTCTCCAACTCTTAAAATTTCTCAGAAAACTTCTGACTAATAAAATAGCACTCTTTTGTCAACTCGTTAGGAGATGACCTGGGATTTCTACTCCCAGTATTTTTTTATTCTAAAATTATGACAACCATTTCTAAATTGATAAGCGGAGTTTTCGTCGGTTAAGAACTATACTTGCAACGCTGTTTTCTCTATAAATTTTAATCGGCAATTTTGCGCCACGTCAACCCACTTGTTATTGGAAACATTAGCAGTTGGAATCTTATTTTTGGTCGATACCCCTTGAGCCTTTTTGTCGACCATCGTCATAGTACACATTTGTTGTTTGATAGGAGTGTTTATTGGTTCCTGCTCTTACCTTTACCAACTTGCTTCAGTCGAGCCTGCCTTAATTCCTCTTGGTAAACATATTCTTTTCTTTTCTTGTAAGACTCAAATGTCCTAGAAGTTGAGGCGTTGAACAAAGCATTACATTAAGGATAAACAACAACGTTGCCTTCCTCCTCTCTTTACTTTAGCAAAAAATCCAACAAATCTTCCCTTACCTTTAAATAAATAAGTCTCTCAGATTTAAACATATCCAGTTTGAATTGGTCATCCTAGGTAACTGGTTTGACAATTGCCATATTAACTCAAAAAGCCAATTCCTTAGCTTCAGCAAAGTTCGAGGTGACTTGGAATATCAAAATCTACCTTTACTTCAGGCTTTTCTGCAAATTTTAGTCAACCATATTCAATAGCCTTCTAAATTAAGTCCCTGAAATGTATGCAATTATTAGTATAATATCCAGAAGCTTGATGAATTTTACCAAATTATTTCTAATTTCAAATACAAAAAGATTTTTATTCCTTTCAGGGAGAACAAGTTTCTTATCATTTAAAAGCATGTCGAAGATTTGTTCAAATTTTGTCAAATAAAAGGAATATGCTCTCCCCCTTGATAAGGGAGCTTTTTCTTTAGCTGGGTTAAGAGATCGACACACATAAGGTAGACAATCTTTTGACATTATTACAAAAGTAGTTTCATTATTCGACTCTTTTTTCAGCCATGCATTCGACAAAAGCTACTTTTTGTTAAAGAAAGTTTTCTTTTTATTTGACTCATGCTCCTTTTTCTTTATTGAGTGTTTCAATCTATTGAGCCTTGCCAACCAACTGAGCTAAGTCGACAAACTGCCGGTTCACTAGCTTCTTAAAAATACTAAAGTCAAGGCCATTGAAAGCCATTTGGACAACCTTTAGTTTAGGAATAGGAGTGAAACATATGTTTCTCATATTCTTGAATTGTATGAGATAATAATCAATTGGCTTTTCCTTCTCTCTGCTAATTGTAAACAAATCTGATAAGGTTACCTTTAGTTATCCTATAGAGAATTGATCATGTAAACTTCTTTCTAATTGTACCCAATTGTGAATCGAATTAGGCTGCAAATTAGAAAACCATGTAAAAGCATTTTTCGTAAGAGAAGAAGAAAAGTAACTCATTTTCAAGTATTCATTATTTGTTAATTCTCCTATGTCAAACATATACCGAGGCACATGCTCGACAATCGACTCACCACTTTCTCCTGAAAACTTGGTGAGGGATTTCGGGGCCTTGATGCCCTAGGGAGTTTAGCCTATATTACATAGTCGAAAAATGGGGATATAAAATAAGGCTTATTTGTTACAGCTATGTTAAACCCTGCTCTATTCAAAACTCGCTCGACAGCTGGGTTTTGTTTTGACCATAGGCTTGAGCAGTATTATTTGCTCTAACATCATTTAATACCCTATTTGAATCATCTTCCCTGTGTACCAAAGAGGATTATTTGCACGTGTTCTACCTAATGTGGATATTATAGGGTTAAATGATCGATTAGTTGCTCCTGTAATGTCATCGACTTGACTAGTCACTTACTCTATTCTAGCATTGTTATTTTCTATCATGGGGTTTAAAACTGTAGGCATCTGCTGAGTAAGCATATTGACTAAGTCGTGGTGGTTATCTTCAATCTGTTATACAGCAAAAAATTTGACTATTTTTGGAGGCACTGTCCCAACAAGAATTCGCCTCGATATTTTTGGAAAAATAGATCCCCCTACTACCCATAATCGACCCGTTTGGCTGGGCTGACCCTATGTCCTGTGTCGGAAAGACACTTGGCATTGTCATGGGTACTCATCAAATAGATATAAGAATTGTAATTAAATCCACTAAGGTTATAGCCTCTTTGCATACCCATTTGAGGATACCTTGGAGGAGGCAAGGGATTGTATAAAAGCTTATATCTTATTGTTGTAACTCCTCATAAACATTCAATATTTTGGTTTTCATAAGATGGGGAATAATTAGGAGGCAGCTCATAAGGGGGCCATGTTGCTGGTGTGGTGGAAGGAATTCCCTCTGTAACAATTATAGGAGTTATTCTTTGACCAACACTAACCACTGCGGGAGTCGATTCAGTTTTCGGTCTTCTCGTGCTACTTTTTCCAGTCTGTCCATCGTCATTATTCGACATATCAGTCGAAGTGGAAGCAATATCTGACATATTTATTAGCTTTTCACTACGTAATTGCATGCAAAATTGGACACTAAATCATACTAGGATTCCACCGGACGTGCCAATTTATTTTGCTTGATTTCAACAGGAGTTTCGATCAAGCTTTGTATCAATAATCTCAATTTGGAAAGCAGATATGACTCCTCTAAGAAGAGAGGTTGAAATGAGCCTTGTATATAGTATAAAAATATTGGAATTCATATATTAATAATAGAGCTATAACCAAATGATTAACATGAATAAAGACATTGAAAATTAAATAACATTACAAACTGAAATTTGCAAAAGAAAACATAATGAAGAAATACTCCAAATTTGGAAATGAAAGAACAAATGAAGAACAAAGAAGAAAGCTGAAAAGAAAGAAACAAAATAAATTGACTTCAAATACTTTCATGCACTTACACTCCATGATTTTTCTTGACGTCAGTGTGACTTGGAAAACTTTCTTGCATAGATTTAGTATAATTTGAAATGTTGAATTAAAGTCCCTCTGACCTTCTTCTATTCCTCCATCTATAGAGAAAGAATCTGTACTGTGCTGCATAATTATTGATTTTCTACCCACGTTATTGGTTCTTTACTCTCCAGGGTTAACTACCCACGTTCTTATCTCACCTTAAGAATCAAATAATAATTGTGCAAACCAATCTTATTCAGTGTGCACTCATTTGTTTTCTGCGTGTTATTGCACCTTTTATTAGTTTGACGTCACTGTCACATATTTGACTCTGCTACCATTATTCTCTTATCGCCTTTTCGACTGTCCTAATCTCATAGTACCTTCATCATGTTACTTCATAGTGGAAATATTGCCATGTCGAATTTTGTATCAACAGTTAAATTAAGCTATAGAGTGAGATGTTGGAAACTTAGAATTTAATGGTCGAATTGTAACAAATCATTTGAGCATATGATGTTGTTCAACAACATAAGTAAAGATTTACACCGAACATCATGTTTAAACGGATCCCTCATCTTCCGTGTATAGGCATAAGTTAGGTACATATTCGATGCGACGTTCTTATTTACCATTACTAAAAACACAAAAGTTAGACAACCAAATGATTTTTTAATCAAACTCAACTAAGGTACTGTGTCGCACTTTTTCTTCTTTTTTCTTGTACGTACTTTTTTTTTCTTCTTCTTCTTCTTTTTCTTCTTCTCCTCCTTTGTTTTACTTCTCTTCCTGTTTTGTTATTGTCGTTGTTATCATCACCACCTCGTCCTCCTCCTTTTTTCATTTAATTTCTTCTCTTTCTTTTTTTTATTCTGTCTCCTCCTTTATTATCATTATCATCATCACTACCACCACCATCATTATCATCATCTTCTTCTTCTGCTTCTTCTTAGTTAAACGTTACATAATTAGTTTAACGATAACAAAATCACAAGATTTAGTTGTAAATAATACATAAATTTTTAATGATCGACACAAGAACTTTTGATGAATGACACCGAAATTTTTGGTGAATAACACAAGAACTTTTCAAAGAATTACAAGCTCAACCAATAAAATATATTTAAATATATTTTAGATTCAAAAAACACATCAAATCATTATAAATGATAGATAAATAGCTAAATCTCTTATATATTAGTTCAATACCATACAATCAATTCAGTGATAACAAAAACGTATCATTTAGTTAGAAATGACAACAATTTTTAGTAAATGACAAAAGAAATCTTTAAAAAAACACAAGTCCAAAATCTTAACTCACTCAACTAATAAAGTACATTCAAATGTGTTTGGGAACTAAAAAATACAACAATTTGTTGCAAATGACACTAGAATGGCTAGACCTTTTATATATTAGTTTAATACCATTCAACTAGTTCAATGATAAGAAAAGTATATCATTTAGTAGAAAATAATACGGTTAACAAATTCCTGTGTCACGGTTAAAAAATTTCGGTTTCAAAATTAAGAAACTTCATGTGTCACAAATAAAAATTTTTGGTGCTATTTTTTAATAAATTCTGCATAATTCAAAACTCTCCTGGTAATCTTCTTTCAAATTCCCATAAATCTTGTTTTACCCTCTTAACAAGAATATGTGTCACAGTTAAAAATTTTTGGTGTCAAAATTAAGAAAATTCTTGTGTGATGGTTAAAAAGTTTTGATGTTATTTTTTTGATAAATTATGCACAATTCAAACTTTTCATCATCCTCTTCTTCTGGATTATCATCATCATTATCTTCTTTTTTTCTTCAACTTTTCTTTCTTAATTCACATTCTCATCATAATTCTTCTTGTTTCACCATCTTAACAAGAATAAAAATAAGAAAAAAATCAAACAAACAAGAAGAAGAAATAAAAAATACTTCAATAACCACCAGGAAGAAGAGGAGAACAAATAAAAAAATGCAGCAACAACAACAGCAATAAAAGAATGTCAATGAGAAGGAAATATGTGAAGAAGAAAAAAGAACACAAAAAAGTAGTGTGTGATTTATGCACGCGTTATGTGAGTCATTTTTTTTGTTAGATTGGGTCATCTTGGTTGAACTTGATTGACAAAAATATTTAAATGTATAATGAAACCGTACTAGAAATTGCAACTTCAAATTCTTTGATACAGAATAAACTACCAAAATGATACTTAAAAATTTATATAACTAATAAAAATAATTTTCATAGATATGTAAGATAGATAAGCCTTGAAAATTTAAAAATGTAACGAAAATAGCATATATAATACATACACTAAATGAAGGTTTAAGAGATCGAATTTTAATACAATTTTTTGTAGGCATTAATTGAAAAATGAACATTTTTATCTTTAAATTTGTTGATTTTATATCTAATGAATTTTTGTGGCTTTATGTTTTTGCAAATGGCCTAAAATATTTTTAAAAATTGAACGAATAAATATTTTTTTATTATTTTTATTTAAAATTACTGATATTCTTTTTATTAATTGTGAATATGCTCAAAAACACCAAACAAGTTCTCCTATGCCTACTAATGGTCATAACGATATAATAATTTTTTGTACTCCTTTTGAATAATTGTGGAAAAACTGATATTCTTAGTATTCAGATTTAAAGTCAGTTGCTATATAAAGTACAATAGTAATAAAAAGAATACTTTTACAGTATCATTAAGTTGAATACTTATGTTTTGTAAGACTTTTACATTAGTATATAATGGAATCAAATATTTTTATTACTATCATAATTATAAATATATATATTTGTGCTTAAATTCCAAATTTACATTAATAATACTAGTGTATTAATAAAATTATTGACCCACTAGGATTTTTAGTGCAACTGCATGACGTGCCTTCCTAAACACACCTTGATTAACACATCATTAATCATTCTTTGATTCAAAGTGGACCTCCATGGAGAGGAGAAAAGATCCTGACCGTGACAATCAAGAAAATAGTGATGGAGAGGCAAAGACGGTGGTAATGTTAAATGAGGAGGATGTATGGAGAGGGATTAACACTTATACAAATAGTCTGATTGGTAAACTGTTTGTAGAAAAAGCTTTCTCTGTTGGTATGAAGGAAAATGCTTTAAGGGCTATTTGGGGCAGGCCAAAGGGATTGAGAATTGTAGAATGGAGAAAAACCACTTCTAATTCTTCTTTGACAAAGAGTTGGATGTGATAAGAATTGAAAAAGTCACTCCTTGACTTTTCAAAGACTATGTGCTGCATGTGTGGAGGTGGACGGAAGAGGATCAATTAGAGGAAAGAAAGATTGAAGGTTTTCCAATCTGGGTTCAATTCTGGGACCTCCCAGAAAGCTTTAAGACCCTAGAAGCAGCTGAAAAAATGGGATGAGAATCAAAGACAATCTAAAATTGGGTTAATACTCAAATTCGTCCCTGAAAGATCACGCGTTCTCCATTTTTGTCCTTGAATGATTTTTTTAATCAAATTAGTCCTTGGATGATTTTTTTTAAATCACGTTCGTCTTTTCATTAATCTCTTCACGTTGCTGTTAACGATTTGCTGACCTGGAACGTGAAGTGGCAGCACACCCTACCAAACAACGTCGTTTTGCCCTTTAAGAGTGTGTAAGTTGTCAAACGCCACCGTTTTAAATGTAGAGAGTGTAACTCCTTGTCTCCTGAAGAAGTTCTCATTTGTTCTTCTTCACTCTCACCGTGACTTTCTGTTTCTCTGACCCATGAACTACCATCACAAAGACAAAGAAGACCTTAACGTCGTTCGCAACCATTAGATAGAGCATTGTTCGTGCGTCAGTTCTAGAGCTTGGTGGAAATCTTGAAAACAACGACACAGTGTTATTTGGGCGTTCTATGTGAGAGGTAAAATTTTTGTTTTTTTGCACAAAAAAAATTGGTAACACTATGTGAACCCTTAGTTTCCCCATTATGTGATTGAGTCATGGTGAAGAATCTGTTAGTGAATATAATAGGGTTTAGAATTTCATCCTAGTGTTTGGTTTATGATTGGTTATATGGGTAAGAGTGCCAAGACTCTGTTTTTGTGATTTCGAAAAACACTCCATGTTTTTCGTGTCAATGAAGTAATGGTTACTGGTTTAGTTCTTGTGTTGGTGATGAGTTATTGTGATGCATGTTCTGTGTTAATTTTCGATAGGATTTGGAGGCATTGATAAGCTTAGATGGCTTGCTACATTAACTTTTTTTTCTTAATATTGTTGTTTGCTATTACGTAAATTGAGGGTCCTCCGATGACATTCATATTTCATCATAGTGAAAATTTTAAAAATGATAAGAAAGGAAGTAGAATCTACAAACCAGATAATACAGAAGTCTTGATGGGGATACTCTTGATGTGTTTTTTGTTAAAGGATACTATAAAGAACTGGGATATACTGGGAGGGACATATGTTGGTGGAAAGTTCCTTGGCTCTCGCTTGAGAGTAGGTTGAGAAAGTTGGAGACTGATAAAGATCTGCTAAAAATTTGGAAGACTTGTAGAAGGAATCACAACATCATGAATATATTCTTTGAACATGGAGTTTCAGAGCCACACGTGGTGGAATGCATGAGTGAGGATGATGAAGTAATTCTGCCAAATAATGCCTCCTTCTTGCAGCTGCCCACCACACAACCTGAAATGCAAGCTACCAAAATTACATCTCATCCCACAAAGAGCTACTCACACCCATCCAAGACTAACCCTCTCCACTCCACTTCAAAAAATAATGCCAAAGCCACTCCTACTTCTTCTGGACCCAATCCTCATCCTAAAAAAAGGAGTATGTGCAGCCCAATACAAGGTCCTCCCAGCCTACACAGAAGCCTATTAATAAGCCCAATTCTCAACCCACCAAAAAATACAGTTCTCAGCCCATACAAAAGCCCAATTTCCAACCCAAGTTCCAACCAAAAAGTTTCTCCCAACCTATAAAACCTTGCATTGATCCCTTGAAAGCTACTATTAAACCAAGAAGTGGCTATCAACCTTCAAAAAAATCACATGCTCAGAATAAGAACAAGGAACATCTGCAATACACAAGTTCTAGTCGAGTTGTTAAGCCAGCCCCAATACAGGATGATAGTGACTCTCATAACTTATATGAGAGTGCTGAAGATAGTCTGTATAAACCCACTAAAGTCTTGGGAGATATCAGTGATAGTAACAGTGATGACTTCAACAGTAGAGGGCCAAGGAAAATTGATTTTAGAGAAAAGCACAGACCAGCTTCATCTAGAGGGGCTGAAAAGGTTATTGATACTGGTGACTCTAGCTAAGAAGATATTGAAGAGGATGAATCATCTGATTCTGGTAAGTCATTATTAAGTTTGTTGCCCACTGATGTTAATGTATAGTGCTTCGATGCCCTCATCTTTGTCTGTAAAAGGTTTTGCTCTAGCAAACATTTTCGTTTGTGAAATCATCAAGCCTTAAAAAAAACAAATATAAGAAGCTCTATATTTCAAAATGAAATGAATAAATGATAGCGTCACACAAACAAGTACCAGTGCACCTTATTTCAAACCGAAGATTATATAATGTGAGAATTTATACAACAAATATGTATCACATAAATAACTTACAACAAATTTATTAATTTGTGTTCTAACATCAAAAGGAGATGTTTTATGATATGGGTCAAGGACATGAAACTTTTGCTTTTGAACATCTGCAATCCAAAGCCACTAATAATTCACATAGAAAACTAGGGAAAATATCTGAAGTTTGGCCAGAGAGAACAATATTTTAGCCCAGAAATGACACCTAATGAAAGAATTATTTAAGAAGCTTTAGAAATGAAAACTTACAAATGGATGGGATGCAAGCTTTTTCTTGTCCAAAAACAGCATGTATTCTTTATATTCATCAATGTGAAAGGGCTTGTTAGTTTCTGGATCAATGTAGACCTCCTTATGTTTGGCCAACATGTTATTCTGCAATATTTGAACAACACCAAAAGAACTAGTTTAGTACATAATATATTTTCAAAATGCACCAAAAGTTCAATGGTAGTAGAGCTTACCACAATATTAGGTAGGACACAGTATACGAGTTCTTTAAATCTTTTTCATTTCCTCCTGTTTAGAATTAGACACATTGCAGAGACCACCTACAAAAACAAAAAATCCAAACTTAGTACATATATGGCACAATAACTCATAAGAAAATTATTAATGTTAATCTAGGATTACTAAATTTTCTATATATAATTCTTCTTTTAAAGATGCAAAGTGCATTCTAGTTTCCTCCAGTTGATATTCATGATCTAGCTTGAATATGGTTTTCCACTCATTACTGGTGTCATCTTTAAGTTCCTCTGATATTTCCTTTACTGGAGTTTTAAACTTCTCAAGGAAGCTCAGACTAGGCTGCACCTTTTTTCGTGGGGGACTTTCCTCCATAGCATATTTCAATGCTGCTACAACCCCAATATCCATCACCTCAACCAAGTTTTCCAACTCTTCCACCAACACTGGGCTATGTTGAGATTTTTCCATTTTAGCTGGTGGTTCACCCTCTTGGGTAATTGTAGCTTCATCACTTGATTGACTAAAACCAAGGCTAAATGATGG
Source organism: Arachis ipaensis (assembly GCF_000816755.2). NCBI lineage: Eukaryota > Viridiplantae > Streptophyta > Magnoliopsida > Fabales > Fabaceae > Arachis > Arachis ipaensis. The sequence goes on from NC_029791.2 coordinate 30,173,969, forward strand.
TGTCCCAAAATCATTCTTCAATGCAGCATTAGCAACCATCATTATTCTAGCTTTCAAGTCTTGAGCCTGTGGATAACTTCATGATTACACATAAAATAGTTTACGAATGCACAGAAAATATTAAAAAGAAATTTTATTAAATAGAACTTAAACATTAGGAAGAGCTACATGCTGAGTTTCCTTTTTGAGAGCTTCCTCGTGAGATTCTTGTTGAGGTTGTTCTTCCGTATATTCCTTTGTAGGAGATTTCACAATAGGTTATTTAATTTGTGGAGGACTGTACGATTACACAAAAAAGAACTATAAAAGAAAGCACCAAAAAGGAATTATGCAACAATATGGAATTTAACTAGAACTTACGCTTTAACAGGTTTTTGTGGCAGAGATTCTTGTGTTGGAGACTGCACAGCAATTTTTTGTTCACTAGGTGGAGGGCTAGAGACAGGAATTTCTGTTAAAGGAGCAATTATTTGTAGTGGCACTCTAATGATGGCAAACAATGAAAAAATTAATATACAGTAAAAATTAACAAATTTCAGTGCAAACCATTAACTCAATGATTGCAAAAGAAAACTAAATTGGAAAACTCACATGTTTATTGGTTTAGATTGAGAATGAGTTTGTTTTCGAAGAACAATCATTTGTTCTTTAAGATCATTATCGATATCAACAGTCGAGCTGTAAACCCCACGTAATTAGTAAATAATTAGCCAAAAATTAATTATTAATCAAAGAGATTAGAAAACTAAATTTCATAAATATAAAAAGGAAAAAATATTAAAAACATGAATTTTGACACTAATTTTAAAGAATTTGGCCAAAAATAGGGCTGTTGGGCCAAACCGGATGGACCGAGCCCAAACCAAATCCAAAGCTCATCATATAAAAGGCATAACTTTGCTTCTCTTTCCCCAAAAATCAAATGGAATCACGCTGAAGAGGAGGCCACAACCAGGAAACCCTAACCCAAACCCTTATTCAATTTCAATCACATATATCTCTCAATCCGGAGCTCCGATCGCTGCACCGTCTGCAGCCACGTGACCACCGCGTTAAGCTCTTCGAATTCATCATAACAAAGTGGTATGTAAGTCTCATTTCCTCATTAATGTGTGAGCATCTTTTCTATCTTTTCCTTGTGAATTTGCACTTAAATTGCTAAGTTTAATCAAAATTTAATATATTTTAGCCACTATGAATGCTACTTTGAGTTGTGTATAATTCTGTTTATTTCAAGTAGCATTTTGGACAAATTTCACGAATTTTAAATCAAAGGCTAGAGAATGGAGAGAGTGAAGAATGTAAGCTGCCTCCCCCACGCTGAACTTGAAGTTATTCAAGTTCAGCGCTAGCATGAAAAAGCTCCCATGGAATGCATGCGTGACCTCCACGCTGAACTTGACAATGGTCAAGTTTGGCACCAATGCTTGAAGTTCCAAGGGAATCTGCTCTGCCTCCTCCACGCTGAACTTGAGCTTTCTCAAGTTCAACGCCAGTCCAACGCACCAAAGGAAGTCACGCGCATCACTCCACGCTGAACTTGAAAATTCTCAAGTTCAGCGTGGACCCAATAAAAAGCACAAGTTTAGCCACTGCCTCCTCCATGCTAAACTTGGGAATTCTCAAGTTCAGCATAGACCTTAATAAAGGAGTGGTCCCCAATGCGTTCCAAAAGCTACGATAATCAATTAATTTATTTTGGTTAAACTTTTATTTTATTTATAATTAGGAAAAGAAATATTATTTAGTTTAGAAAATATATTTTACATTAATTAGGATTAGATATATGACGCAGGAAAATTGTCAGTAAAGAATCTCTCAATGAAATTTCGTTGCAAGCATAGTTCTAAACCAACAATTAAACCTCAATCAAAATTTACTTTGTTTGTCACTAAAGCAGACCCAATAAAAATAAACCGAAGTATTAAACCTCGGGTCGTCTCTCAAGGAATTGCAGGGAAGTGTGTTACTATTGGTTATGGAAAAGTATCTTTTTGGGGTTTTTAATTATTGAACAAGAAATGTAAATAATGAGGAAGTAAACTAACAATTAAGAAAAGTCCTAGCAAGGATTAATAATTGGAATTCCTATCCTCATTATCATAGTCACTTGTGATGATAATTGCCTTTTACTCTCACTTAGTTAACCTCTAACAATTGAAGGTAAGTCAATTGAGCAATTCAACTTGAGCTCACAAATCCTAATCAAAGACTAGAGTTAGTGAAGTTCAAGCCAACTAGCAACTTTCAATCACTAACCAATAAGAGACATTGATAATTCACGAGTCCCTAATTACTCAATCCAAGCTAAGAATACAAAAAGCTAATTTAAAACCCAACCAAGCATTTTATCAAACACTTGGAAGGCACAAGATAAAAGCATATAAAATTAATAAGGGATGATAAAATCTAAATAACCAATTGCAAGCATCAATAACACAAATTGAAGAAGGCAATCATAAATATGAAAAACATAAATTGCATTAATATGAAAATTGAATCTAACATCAAGAGTTCATAAACCAAATTGGAAAATAAATAAATCAACAAGAGAAGATAAACTAAAGTGCTAGAATAGTAAAATGTAGAATAGAAACTAGAATAAAGCAAGATGGAAATCTGAATTGAAGAAGAAATAGAACTAAAAACCTAAAACCTAGAGATAGGAGAGAGCTTCTCTCTCTAGAAAACTACATCTAAAACCTAATAATGTGAATGAAGTGTTGAATGATTCATGCCCCCATCCAGCTCCACTCTACAGCCTCTAAGCTTCACTTTTGGGCTTGAAACTGGGCCAAAAGCAGCCCAGAAATTGCCCCCAGCGTCCTTTGTGTAATGCAGCACGTGACGCTTTGTCACGCGTACGCGTCAGTCACGTATATGCATTGCTGTGCGACTTCGCTGTTCACGTGTACGCGTCGCTCGTCTGCTACACTGGTCACGTGTACACGTCGCCCATGCGTGCGCGTCGCTGCCAGCTTCTCAAAACATCATTTTCTTGCGTTCCTTCCACTTTTGCATACTTCCTTTCCATCCTCTAAGCCATTCCTGCCCTATAAACCCTGAAAACACTCAGCAAACATATCACGGCATCGAATGGTAATAAGAGGAGATTAAAATTAGCAAATTTAAGGCCGAAGAAGCATGTTTTCAATCATAGTACAAAATTAGGAAGGAAAATATAAAACATGCGAATTATATGAATAATCGTGAGAATAATGGATAAAATCTACTAAATTAAGCACAAGATAAACCCTAAAAATGGGGTTTATCAATATAAAAGGGAAAAGAATCAGCCCTTCGGGCTCTCTTCTTCTTTTCTACCTCATTCCGCAATTTACAGTTTTGCTGAATCCTAGTTTTTCTCTCTGAACCATGAGCAACTAAACCTCCATTGTTAAGGTTAGGAGCTCTGTCTATTGTATGGATTGATACTATTATTTTAATTCATGTACTGATTTATAATTCAAGAATTATTTTCGTTGTTTATCTTATAAATTTGGGTGGAACGGAAGTATGACCCTTGTTCTAATTGAGTTCTTGTATAACTTGGAAAATCTCTTTACTTGAACAACAGCTTGAAAATATATTCTCCTAAATTTTTAATTATTTGGACTTAATGGGATACGTGACATATAATCCTCTTATATTAGGGTAATTAGGGTTTTTGTGGCATATAAACTAGAAATTGAACTTCACTCTCTAATTGGAATTAAGTGACCAAGGAATTGACGGTTGATGAAAGTTAGAGGAGATTAAAAATGTCTAAGGAATTAGGGTTTAGTCATATATAGTTTGCCATGAATTAAATCTTGCATGATTAAAATAGTTAGTAAGAAAAGTCAATCCAGAAAATAGATAACTCTGAAGCCTTAACTGTTTTCTCCATATATTATTTCACAACTTGTTTACTGTTCGCTATTCTGATTCTAAAATTACTGTCTATGCAATTGAACTCTCAAACACCATTTTCTGCTTGTCTAACAAAGTAAATCACTTAACCATTGTTGCTTAGTCCATCAATCCTCATGGGATCGACCCTCATTCACTTGAGGTATGACAAATGACCAATAGCACGGGTTTGGATTTTCACACTAAAAATAGGATTGACGTTGCCAGTATAGTCCAAACCCAACCATTGATCATCAATCAAATTATAATCTTAAAGATGTCACAATCAACATAAAATAACCGGGAGTTTTAAGTCCCGAGTCATTCTCCCTAGGAACTAATGCCAAAGAGTGCACACAATTTTGGTTATGGGAAACAAGGGTGTTTTCAATGATAAGGAAGCAAACAAATAAAGAGATAAAAGAACTAGACAAAATTGCAATTAATGAAGTAATAAAAGAACAAAAGAACTATGTATGTAATATAAACAAGTAAGACTCAAAATTGATGGAAAAGTGGTTTAAAACATAAATGAAACCTTGACTTGGGATGAGTTATGGAATCCCTTCCTTGCCATAACCACAACTATGATAATTATGATGGATTAATCTCACTAAGTCAACCCTCACATCGGAGAGTAAGTTAAATGAGCATAAGTGTTCTTAACCCACAAATCCTAGCTTGCTTGCCAATTAACTTAGCAACAAATTAGCGTTAGTGGGAACAAGAACAATTAACAACCCAGGAATTATCACTAAATGTTGGACATTATGGCTCTAGTAATCCATACACTCATTTCTCCCAAGCCAAGGGATGGAACTTACCCCATAATCAAAATTGGCATTTCATCAAACATATAGTGGGCATAAACATAAAACATGGAAAAATTGGTAAATTAAGGAAAGCTATCAATCACAAATGCTCAAAATCAATAAAAGCAACTCAAACAAACATGCAATAATCATCAAACACCAAATTAACCAACTAATAAGCACAACCAAACTCCAAACCAAGAGGGTGATAACTCATAGAGAAAATTGAAAATAACAACTAAAGACGTCAATTAACAAAATAAACAAAATCCTAATTACCAATAAAAGCAAACAAACAACCAAAAAGTATCTATTCACACTATTCACATATTAACAACAACCAAAACTCTAACATTCATGACGCTAGTTCCCCGGCAACGGCGCTAAAATTTGACAATGACCAAAAGCATAGGTTTGGATTTTCACACTAAAAATAGGATTGACGTTGCAAGTATAGTCCAAACCCAACCATTGATCATCAATCAAATTTAATTCCTAAAGATATGTCATAATTCAAACCAAACATAAACCGAGAGTATTTAGCTCCCGGATCGTCTTCCCTAGGAACTAATGCCAATGAGTGCGTACAATTTTGGTTGTGAAAAATAAGGAGTGTTTTCAATAATAAGGAAGCAAACAAATAAAGAGATAAAAGAACTAGACAAAATTGCAATTAATGAAGTAATAAAAGAACAAAAGAACTATGTATGTAATATAAACAAGTAAGACTCAAAATTGATGGAAAAGTGGTTTAAAACATAAATGAAACCTTGACTTGGGATGAGTTATGGAATCCCTTCCTTGCCATAACCACAACTATGATAATTATGATGGATTAATCTCACTAAGTCAACCCTCACATCGGAGAGTAAGTTAAATGAGCATAAGTGTTCTTAACCCACAAATCCTAGCTTGCTTGCCAATTAACTTAGCAACAAATTAGCGTTAGTGGGAACAAGAACAATTAACAACCCAGGAATTATCACTAAATGTTGGACATTATGGCTCTAGTAATCCATACACTCATTTCTCCCAAGCCAAGGGATGGAACTTACCCCATAATCAAAATTGGCATTTCATCAAACATATAGTGGGCATAAACATAAAACATGGAAAAATTGGTAAATTAAGGAAAGCTATCAATCACAAATGCTCAAAATCAATAAAAGCAACTCAAACAAACATGCAATAATCATCAAACACCAAATTAACCAACTAGAAATCCAAAATTGCAAGACTATATATAAATTGGTAAGAGAAATTGAAATAGATGAAAGTGTAGAACAAGTGATGTAATTAAAAGAGAAATTAAAGAAATACTTACAATGCAATTGCTAGAATCCAAAATTAAACTTAAAGTATAAAATGCTGTAAGCCCTAATTAAAACCCTAAGAGAGAATTTCCTAATCTACACTACTCCTACTCCTACTATGTATTTCTACCCTACAAGTGAGATCCCTTTGTTATGTGTTGATATGCCCTTAATATAGCCTCCCAAACCAGCCTTCAGCACTTCAGAAATGGGCCTAGAGACCCTCAAAACTGCGCAGCACGTGACTTTTTAATGGAGGCATGCGCTGGTACCTGTGTGGACGCACAGATGTGTGCGTCCGCACACTTCGCCGAATTTCCTCTTGTGCGTACGCACAGAGGGTTGTGCGCATGCACGCGTGCTGATTTCCTCCTTGTGCGTACGCACAGATCCTTGTGCATACGCACGCATGGCTACGCTCTCCTCCTTTGTTTTTTTCATGCTTTCTCCCAATTTCATGCTCCTCTTCCATTCCCACCAAGCCATTCCTACCTTATTCATCTGAAATCACTCACAAACAACATCAAGGTATCAAATGGAAGGTAAATAGAATAAAATTAGTCAAAATAAGCACAAAATAACATGTTTTCACATTTAAGTTCAATTTAGGGATCAAACACAAACCCATGCTATTTAGGTGAATAATTGTGGGTTTATATGATGAAATCCACTCAAATCAAACCAAAATATACCGAAAAATATGAACTCATCAAGGTACTACTTGGTACGACCCGGTGCACTTGCCGGTTAGTTTATGGTTATAAATTCCGTACCAAGTTTTTAGCACCGTTGCCGGGAATTGACTGTGATTGATAACTACCAGTTGTTTGATTGCTTAGATTAGGCGTTTTTGCTTTAATTTTGCTTGATCTATTTCTATAAGTGTTTTTACTTTAACCTTTAATTAATTTCTGTTAGCATTATTAATTTTTATTTTCCGTTTCTTTTATGTTCTTTTAATTCTTTTTCCTTTTTTTTGGCGTTAGTAATTCCTCCTCCCCCTGTCATCGTTCATTCTTTTTCTTTAACTTTAATTCTTATTTTAAGTTAGAAATTGTTGAGTTTTAATTTAATTCTAGTATTTTAAACCTCTTTGGATGCTACTTTGAATTGTTTTAGTGTTCTAATCTTTTCAGATAAAGTTCAGATCAATTTGGCAGAGCTTTGTGCAAGAAAATAGAAGATTTAGAAGCTGCCCACTAGGGCGCTAAACGCCCTGCTGGCATTAGCGCCAGCAACTCAGAACGCAAGAGGAGCTTCTGCCCATGGGGCAATAAACGCCAAGTTTGGAGTTTAGCGCCAATGATCCGGATCAAAACCTCATCAAAGGAGCATTTTTAGTTGGATTTAGCTTTTAATTACTTTATTTTATTTAATTTTAGTTATTTTAATTACAAACAAAATCTTTTAGGGTTAGAATTTATTAGTTTGAATTCAAATTAGGTTAGATATAAAAGGAAAAAGATTCACCCTTGAGGAGAATCTTCTCACTTCTGCAGTTTCATATTTTCTGAACCCTAGTTTTCTCTCAGAGTCATGAGCCACTAAACCTCCTTGGTTAAGGTTAGGAGCTCTGTTTATTTCTATGGATTAAGACTATTACTGTTCTATTTTAATTAATGTATTTATTCAGTTTCAAGGATTACTTTCGTTCTTCATCTTATGAATATGGGTAGATCAGAAGAATAACCCTTATTCTATATGTGTTCTTGTGATTCTTGGAAGAGTTATCTCATTTGAACAACATCTTGAAAGTAAATTCCTCTTAAATTGCTAATTACTTGGACTTAACGGGATATGTGACATGTAATCCTTTTATATCTGGGTAAGTAGAGTATTTGTGGCTATAAACTAGAATTGAACTTAACCTTCTAATCGAAATTAAGTGACCAAGACATTGGCGATTAACTAGGTTAGAGGAGACTAAATCACTAAGACATTAGGATTTAGACATTGACAGTTTGCCATGAAATGAATCTTGCATGATTAAATTAGTTGATAAGAAAACTTAATCCGGAAGAATGAACATCTCCTATACTTTAACTATTTTCTCACATACGTTTCACATCAATTTCACTATTTGCTTTTCTTACTCTCTGAAGTACTGTTTAATGCTTTTGAACCTCAAAACACCAATTACTGCTTTCCTGACTAAGTGATTCATTCGACTATTATTGCTCAGTCCTTCAATCCTCGTAGAATTGACCCTCACTCACCTGAGGTATTATTAATTTTTATTTTTATTTTCAATTTTTTTCTTTTTCTTATTTTTTCTTTCATTTTTTTTGGTGCTTTTCGTTTCGTTTCCCCTGGCGTGTTCACCCTGTTTGATTTTACTTCCTTTATATTTGTTTTTCCTTTTCAAAACTTTACGTTCTTTTTTTTCCTTTTTATTTTTTATTTTCTTTTATTTTCGTTTTTTTTTTCTTTTTTTCTTTCTTTCCATTATTTTTTTATTTCTATATTTTATTAGTGTATTTTATTTGTCTTTAATTAAAAAAAAATTTGCATCATATATTTATTTTTTTCTTAATTCCTGAAATTAAGTTTGGTGTCCCTTAGTTATTTTTTTGTTTTTTTTTTTATATAAATTTTGAAATTTTCATTCCCATTTTTTCTTATAATTTTTAAAATTCTACTGCTTTAATTATTTAGTTATTTTATTTTATTTCTTTTCCACAGGTTACCTCACTGGGAATTCTCTGCACTCTGACGTAAGGATTCCTACTTTTCTTTGTTTTCTGTTTGTTTATGAGCAGGAACAGGGACAAGAAATCTCTTTTAGACTTTGATCCTGAACTTGAAAGGACCTTCAGGCGGCGTTTGCAACAAGCAAGACTTTACAAGGCTGCAAAGTCTAACATGGATCATAATAATGCTACTAATGCCAATATGGCAAATCTGAATGAGAATGAGCAACCTAGAAGAGTGTTTGGCTCTTGCACTGCTCCTAATGCAGACTTTCATGGCAAAAGTATTGTGGTGCCTCCTATAGCTGCAAATAATTTTGAGCTGAAGCCACAGCTGGTTACTCTTGTGCAACAAAACTGTCAATATCATGGACTCTCTCAGGAAGATCCAAATCAATTTATCACTGATTTCCTGCAGATTTGTGATACTGTGAAGACCAATGGAGTGAATCTTGAGGTGTACAGACTCATCTTCTTCCCATTTGCTGTGAAGGATAGAGTAAAGCTATGGTTAGATTCTCAACCCAAGGAGAGTCTGGATACTTGGGATAAGGTTGTCACTGGATTTCTGACTAAATTTTTTCCACCTCAAAAGCTGACTAAGCTAAGGGCGGAGGTTCAAACTTTCAGACAGAAAGATGGTGAGACCCTTTATGAAGCTTGGGAGAGATTCAAGCTACCGACTAGGCAATGCCCTCCGGACATGTTCTCTAGATGGACTCATCTGGATATCTTTTATAAGGGCTTATGTGAAATGTCCAAGATGCGCCTAGATAATTCTGCATGCACTTCTTTGCAAATGAAGAAGACATCAGAGGAGACCACTGAGCTTATTGAGTTGGTTGCTAACAACCAATACTTATATTCCTCCAACAGGAATCCTATGAACTCTGAGACCTCTCAGAAGAGAGGCGTTTTGGAAGTGGAAGCTGTTGATGCTCTTCTTGCTCAAAACAAGCTTTTGTCTCAGCAAATAAATCTAATTACTCAACGGTTGAGTGGAATGCAAGTTTCAGTTGTCAACACCCAAAATACACCTCAAGAGGTCCCTTATTACATGACAGGTAATTTTATGCAAAATGAGAATTATGATTATGCTCCATCTTCTTCTGAACAGGTCAATTACATAGGGAGTGTTCCTAGAAACCCTAATAATGATCCATATACTAAGACTTATAATCAGGGGTGGAGAAATTACCCAAATTCAGGGTGGAGAGAGCAACCTTAGAGGCCACAGAATTTTAATAATAATTCTCAAGGCAGTTTCCATCAGAACAATTTCAATAACCACCAGTTTCAGTCATCTTAGCAAGGAACTCCTCAGTGTGAGAAGAACACTGATTTGGAAGCACTAATGGCAAGCTTTATACATGAAACCAGAACATCAATCAAGAACTTGGAGATTCAGATGGGTCAATTAGCCACAAAAGTTTGATGAAATTGATCAGAGGATCACTAATAGCCTTCCTGGTAACACAATTCCAAATTCACGAAAGGAATGCAAGGCTATCACCTTGATAAGTGGACAAGTGGCAAGTACTGAAGCACAAATTAATGAGGAGCTAGTTGAAAAAGAAGCTCCAGAGGAGAAGAAGGAAGAAGTAGAGCACGTCCCTCCAAAGCGTGCAGATAATCCATTCTTAGACTCTCTTGACATTCATCCTACATTGCCTAAGGCACCTGAGTACAAGCCTAAAATGTCATATTCTCAGAGACTTTAAAAGGAGACCAAGGACAAGCAGTTTTCAAAGTTCTTGGAAGTCTTCAGGAAGTTGCAAATCAATATTCCTTTTGCTGAGGTTTTGGAGTAAATACATCTCTATGTCAAATTCATGAAGGAGCTGTTATCAAAGAAGAAGCCTTTAAAGGTAGATGAGACAATGGTCCTGACTAAGGAATGTAGCGCCATAATTCAGAATAACTTGCCAAGGAAGATGCCAGATTCAGGGAGCTTTCAAATTCCATGTACCATTGGGAGCACCACCTTTGAGAAAGCCCTATGTGATCTAGGGGCAAGCATAAATTTAATGCCCTTGTCTATGATGAAGAAGTTGTAAATCCGAGAGGCACAACCCACAAGGATAGCATTACAGATGGCAGATAAATCTATAAAGCCTGGATATGGATTAGTGGAGAATATTTTGGTCAAAGTGGGTAAGTTCGTTCTCCCAGCAGATTTTGTGATTCTTGACACGGGAGAGGATAAGAATGCCTCTATAATTCTAGGAAGACCATTCCTAGCCACTGGGAGAGCTCTAATTGATGTAGAAGTGGGTGAATTAGTGCTTAGAGTACATAATGAGCAACTGGTCTTTCATGTCTTCAAGGATATGCATTCAGCAGGTAAAGAAGAGAGGTGCATGCAGACTGAGCTTATTGATCCAAACCTTCCTGATGATGCACAACAGAATCTACAGCTCAAACCTCCTTTAGTGACAATCAATAAAATTCCTCCTAACATCAAACCTAAGTTTGGTGTCGGAAAGGCATCATCCACCAAGGAGGAGGTTCCCAAAAAGAAGAAAGTACCTAGGGGATGGAGAAACAAAAAGATTCCCACTGAAGACTTCTCCCCAGGAATGAAAGTGGTATTCACTACATGTCCAATCCTACCTCATACAGTGAATAGGATCCTGTCTCTTGAGCATATAGAGTTGATCAATGGGAGCACAGGAAAGAAGTTCACAGTGAGGGGTGAAGAGTTGAGCCCATATGATCCTCCTCCTTAGAGGAGCTGACTGTCAAGCTAGTGATAGTAAAGAAGCGCTTGTCGGGAGGCAACCCGATGGTTTTGTATCCTTAGTCTATTTTCCGTTGTGTTGGTTTTATTATTTATTTGATTTTTATTGAGTTTTTACTATTTTTCCTTTTTTTTACGTGTGTTTTAATCATGTAGATATTTTTAGAATAGGAACCGGACACTTAGAAAATTTTTGCCCACCCTGGAGAGGGTTGATGCCGAACTTGGGATTTCCAAGTTTGGCGTCGTGCATGCATATAAAAAGAAAATTTGATTCTGGAAGGTCCACGCTGAACTTGGAATTTCCCAAGTTCAGCGTGGAAAGCGGCGTAATAACATGCAAAGTGAGAAGCATATAGCGCCGAACTTGATCCTTTGTAAGTTCAGCGTAGAAGTGTGCGTACAAATTGGGTGTGAGGCTCTGGAAGGCCCACGCTGAACTTAAAAAATTCCAAATTCAGTGTGGAGAATGACGTAAAAAAAGGAGAGCACATACGCCAAGCAGTGGCGCCGAACTTGCTCCCT
>NC_029791.2:30197776-30206256 GCF_000816755.2 Arachis ipaensis
CAATAATATTTATAATATTTATTTTTACTCCTCCGTACATCTTTTCATGTCCCTTCCTGCTTTCAGTTCTTCTTTGCTTGAGGACAAGCAAACTTTAAAGTTTGGTATTGTTGCTTCGCTTATGGCTTTTCTATTTATTTTAAAGGGAGGCAATATATATATATATATATATATATTTTAATTATTTTACTCTTTCTTATCTTTTTATCATTTTATTCTTCTTTTGCAATAATATTTATTTTTACTCCTCCGTACATCTTTTCATGTCCCTTCCTGCTTTCAGTTCTTCTTTGCTTGAGGACAAGCAAACTTTAAAGTTTGGTATTGTTGCTTCGCTTATGGCTTTTCTATTTATTTTTATGGCATCAAAGGGAGGCGAATCATCTTCACGGAGCAGCACAGCTTTAAGAATGAGACGGCCACTAGGATAACTGAGGTGGTTGAGTTCCTTTCATTCTATATTTCCTTCCGTTCTTATTATGTTATATTCCTATTTTCTGCTATTTTACTTGAACGTCTGCATGATCTTTGGTTGTTTTCATTCCTAGGTTTTAGTTTAATTTTGCTATTTTTAATTTTGTTATTTACCTTCAGTACTGACGTTAGAGATTTTTACCAGTAAAGAGATTCATAGAAACAGTTGCGTTGTAGATATAGTCTCTAAACTGACAAAATCCCTTCGTACAAATGTTTTGGGTGTCACAAGTAACAAACCCCTTTAGAAATTGTTAACCGAGTATTCAAACCTCGGGTCGTCTTCTCAAGGAACTGCGAGGAAGTATGTTCTTACTATTGGCTATAAAGGTTGTAATCGGGGTTTAGAAGATGAGAATCAAATAATTTAAATGACAAGTAAAGTAAATGGCAATTAAAATAAATAAATACTATAAATCAGACTTTTGGCAAGGTAAGAGAAGTTGGAGGTCCAACGTAGTTATCTCTCTCAACTATAATGAAAGTTGAATTTAAACTCCACTTGATCAACCTGTACCAGGGCAAGGAAAGTCAAGGGACTAATTAAATTGACCTTTGAATCCTATTTATTTCCTAAGAAAAGGTTGGGATTACTCAAGTTCAGCTCAATTAGCAAGATAACGATTATCAATTATGTTGAGTTTAATAACTGTTGAGTTACTAAATTCTTAACCAGAACCAAAAGGGGAAAAAGTAAAATTGCTGGAATAATAAAAATATCCTTAGATGGGAAGCAATGGTAACTTAAATCGAAGAGAACAATCATGAACTGAAAATACCTCAATTATCATTAATTCAAATAACAGTCTGTAACATGGAAGAATTCTTAAATCAAATTATAATAATCAATTCAAATATTGGAATAAATAAATAGAAGTAAAACTAAAATAAAAAAACATTAAACCTGGGATCCAGAGTTACTCTTAAAACAAGAAGAAATCCTAAATCCTAAAAGAGAGAGAGAGAATCTCCCTCTCAACTAAATCTAAATCATTGAAAAGTAAAATATGCGAGCTCTCTTTGAATGGGTGCATTCCCACACTTTATAACCTCTGGTCTATGCTGTCTGTACTTGGATCTGGGCCAAAAAGGGCTTTAGAATTCGCTGGGGGCGTATTCTGTAAATTCTTATACGTGGCCTCTGTCACGCGTCCGCGTGGGTCACGCGGTCGCGTCATTTGGAGCTTTTCCTTGCCACGCGGTCGCATCAGTCATGCGACCGCGTCATATGCGTTCTGCTTAAGGCGCGCGGTCGCGTCAGTCATGCGGCCGCGTCGCTGCTGATTCGTGCTTGGCACGCGATCGCGTCATCCATGCGATCGCGTGGATACCAGTTTCCTTAAAGCTCCGTTTTGCTTTCTCCTTCCATTTTAGTATGTTTCCTTTTCCATCCTTTAAGTCATTCTGCCTTAGAAAATCTGAAACTACTCAACACACTAATCACGGCATCGAATGGAAATAAAGGTAATTAAATTAATTAATTTTAAAGCTTAGGAAACATGTTTTTCATAATATGACATAATAAGGAAGGGAAAGTAAAATCATGTAATTAATGTGAATAAGTGGGTGAAGGATGGTATAAATCACTCAAATTAAGCACAAAAGAACTCATGAAATATGGGTTTATCAACCTCCCCACACTTAAACACTAGCATGTCCTCATGCTAAATAATTAAGGCTAAAGTGATGGAATGTCATGCAATGCAACCTAATTTAAATGCAACTACCTAAATGAATGATGCATCATGCAACTCTAATTTATTCACTCATATAAAAAGCTTACATGTAGCCAAGTTAATTCACATTCTTAAGGAGTCATGTATATATATATATATAGCCAACCCTTAAATAATAAAGAATTTTAGCAAATGAGATGGGAAAGAAAACTTTGTACAAACTTGCAAAACAATTAGTAAATTTAAGCACAGATATATGTTGATAAGTTATTGAACCCTCACTGGATTTTGTGTTTACTCTCTAGTCACTCAGTGTTTCTTGGGTTTATTCACTCTATTTTTCTTTTTATTCTTAGTTTCTATAGCTTTGTTTTTCATCTAACCAATCAACAATTATAGAATATAGTCATGCCAAAAAGTCATGAGGTCTTTATTGAGGTTGTAATGGGGTCAAGGTAAGGGTAAGGATTTTATGTATAGGGTCAAGTGAGCTAATAAGTGAATCCTTAATTAGACTAAGATCTCACCTAACATACATATTTAGTAAAACAAAATCTCTTTACCTATTTTCCCATATTTCCCACTTATTGTTACATGCTCATGTTTCACTTTTTGCTTTTTCTATTTCATGTGCATTGCTTTTATTTTGCATTGGGGAATTTCTTTTGGATCCCCTTTTATTAAATGCTGAAAAATAACTCTCTTTTTTTTTAATGCACATGGTAATTGAATCATTTAGATTTTTTTTTCATGAACATGCTTCCCAAATTTATTTTATTTCTTTTAACTTCTCTTACCTTTTTGTTTCTATCATCCATGTTCCCAAAAGGTTTCCCACATTTAACTCTATTCATGATTTTCTATCTTAAGCTAACCAAAGATTCACTTGGGATTTTCTTTTGTTTTTCTGCTTAAGGCTAGTAATTTGGCTAAATAGAATAAAGGGGTTTTAAAAGGCTCAAGGGGGCTAACAAGGGTGATGTAAAAGGTAGGCTAATTTGGGGTGAGTGAGCTAAAATCAAATGATGGCCTCAATCATTCTTTTGGTATGTATCTATTCTGTATTCTATAATTGGACATATATATTAAAGCAAAGGAAAGAACATCAGAATAAAAAGAAATGTAACACACAGAAATGAAATTATGGTTTGAATGCAACCATACAATTTAAGCTCAAGACTCACAGGCTGTGTGTTCTCTAACTCAAGCATCATATATCATTTATATATTGTATGCAGGTTTAGTTAAAAATTCCCATTATTCTCTAAAAAATTATTTAGGGTAGCTTTTAAAGTTTTATTGTTCCTCCTTGATGAAATGTTGTCAGCTTAACTACATCATGTAATGCTATATACAAGTTTTGTGGATTTAAATCTGATATGTTCAATTTTCTAGCTTACTTCCTTTTTATATTTTTCAATTTTAAACTATACTATCTTATGCTAAAAAGGGTAAACTATACTAATTAATCCACTAATAAATCAGAATTGCAAACTAAACTAAATAACTAAAAATATGAACTAAAGATGCAAAATGCAAAAATAGAGTAAAAATACATAAAAGCAATGTATAAGTACTCGGAAAATAACAGTAAAAGAAAAAGAGAAAAATACAGAAAAATATCCAAAATAAAAGAAAAAGTATGTAGTGGTTCACCAAAATAAACGCCAGAGATGGCGACCTCCCCACACTTAAAAGGAAGCATCGTCCCCGATGCTCAATCAAGCCAGGTGTGAAGGAGTGTCATCACTGGGAGGAATGGTAGCTAGAGTCGCAGTGGTGGTGGTGGGCTGAGGGTCTGGCTGCTGTGGAGGAGGTGGTGACTGGATCGGGATCTCAAGATCCGCAGCCTCAATCTGATGTGGGACCACTGCCTGTGGTGCGGCTGGTGCTGCCTCCTGGGGATGGGTCTCTGCCTCGGGCGCATCCGCCTCCTCCTCAGATGCCTCGGATGGTGTGTCGGGCTCGGAGGGGATGTCGCCGGATCGTATCATCAGCTTTAGGTGCTCATAGCGCCGCTTGTTGTGATGCTCCATCTGGTCAAGTCGTCGGAACAAGCGGTGCACCAGATGATAGACGGGCTCTGTGGCAGGTGGAGGTGCAGTGGTGGTAGCAGGGGTAGGTGGTGCAGCAGTGGAGGAAGAGGGTCCAGCAGACTGTGGGGCTGACTCATCAGTAGCAGTGAATGGTGCTGGTCTATGGCCCAGGGCTAAGAAGTTTCGGCTGTGCGGAATGATCTTCCTGCAATCCGCTGCTGGTGGTCTCTCATCGGCATCCTCCCATGGCACGTCAGCTTGACGGCCAAGCTGTGTAACTAGATATGGAAAGGGGAGGGTGCCTCGGATGTGGACCCTGGCCATATAATGCCGAATGAAACGTGGCAGATAAAGGTCCTTACCCTACAGAACACACCAAAGGAGGGTGATCATAGCAGCCGTGATCTCCGTCTCGTGAGTACTCGGCATCACATAATTACTCAAGATCTGATGCCATAACCGAGCCTCATCGTTTAAGTACACTCTCTTGATCCCTCTAGGCATGGTAGTGTCCTGACCCATCTCCCAAGGGATTGTCGGGTCGAGAGCTATCCGTGCCTTCACGGCATCCCAATCAAACTTCATCTGGCGCATGTCCTCCTCAGCCTTTGAATAACCATCAGGCTGATCGGACTTGGCTGGGAGCCAGAGAATGTCCTCTAAGGCCTCTTTAGTGACCAGAATTTGTTTTCCTCTCAGGTTCACTGCATCTAGGGTAGTGAGATAGTAGTTGCAGTAGAATTCCCGTACCCAAGATGAATTGACCTCTGTCAGTGTTCTCTCCAGAAAAAACCAGCCCCTTTGCTTAATTTGATCAGTGGTGTACTGCTGGAGGGCTTCTGGAATCTTCAGAGTTCGCTCCAGGTATAGATTTCTGGAGTTTGCAAAAGCCGGGTACTTCAGCTCACAGTACCGGTTTGCAAATTTTATAGGATCAGTCGCAGGGAGCAGCTGGTCAGCTTTTTCCTGCTGTGTGAAGTTCTTCTCCCGCCATGAAGAATCATGCATTAGAGCAATGATGGACTGGGAGGAATCTCCTCTCTTGCGCTTGCCAGTAGCTTTGCCTTTGCCTTTCCTCTGTGAGGCAGACATCCTGAAAAATAGAAAATCAGGATATGGATAAAATGGGAAAGCAAAAAGGCAATTAAACAAAGGAAACTCAAAGCAGCAAGGGAGAAATAGAATAAGAAAAATGAGTAATTGAAATGTGATTGAATTTGTGTTAAACAGAAAAATAATCAATATGCCATGGTTAAAAAGTTAGAGGAAAGTGAAAATAAACAGAAAAGAGATCAAAAGGGTTAGTATGGTTAGAATTTGAAAAAGAAATTAGTAAATAAAATTAGTGAGTTAGTAAAGTGCGGGTTAGAGTAAGTGGAATAGAAAAATTCCATATAACAAGGATTCACAGGTAAGAATAGAAGTACTCATAATCGAACAAGGAAAACAGGGTGATGCTGATTCGAACAGAAATAGAGAAAGCAAAAATTGGAATCAGTGAATCACAAATACGGTTTATGAACCAGGAAATCAAAGAGGATAAGAATGTCTACCATAGCATTCATGAAATGGTTTGGGTAAAGCAGAGTAAAATAGAGTTCAGAAATGCCAAACTAAAACATGAATGAAAAAAAAATTTAAAAAATTTGGACAGCATTCCGGCTAAAATTGGATTATTCCGATAAATAAACAGCAATCATAGCAGTTCATATGAATTAAAAACTAGCTGCAGTTACCAGCAATGAATAGAAATAGGAAAATTTAGAGTAACAAGCAGCAATTGCAAGAAATCAAAGCATATGAACGAGGTCACAGGGACAGCAAAATTGCAGTTATGATAAAACAAAAATAGGAACAGTGCAAGTAAACAGACCTAGATCCACTAACCACAGCCTAAGCTACCTAACAACCTAAAAATCCACTACAGAATGCATATCTATCTATCCTAATGATGAACAAAAACGGAAAAAAAGTACAGAAAAATGACGAACGGATAAAAGGGGGTTGCGTTTTGCGGAACCTGGTAGGCGGGAGGGGTGGAACGGGGAAGAAGGGGCTGCGGCGGCGTCTGGCGCGGTGGCGGGGCATGGTGTCGCGGTGGCGGCTGATGGGGGCAGTGGCGGCGAGGGTTTTGGGTTGGTGATAGAAGAAGGGGGGTGCGGTTGGGTGGCGGAGAGAGAGGGGGGCGCGGCTGGGTGGCCGGCGGTGGGGGGCGGTGGTCGCGGAGGCAGTGGTGGAGAGGGGAGGAGAGAGGAAGAAGGGAGAAGAAGGATTGGGGGTGGGGGGCTCGCGACTGATAGGGTTCGCGGGCTGGGGGGTTATATTTTCGAATCCACGCGGCCGCGTGGGGAACGCGGTCGCGTGGTTGGGATGAAAATGGGAGTGACGCAATCGCGTGGGGTGCGCGATCGCATGAGAGGGGGGAAAAGAAGGGTGACGCGATCGCGTGGGTCGCGCAATCGCGCCGCTGGAATTTGTGCTAAACGCACGACTCCAGCGGTGTTTTAGCGCAACTCTCTGTCTCCTTTTGGGGTGATGTGCAATCCATGCGACGCGATCGCGTGGGATTGGTATTGTGCAAGTGACGCGGTCGCATGGGGCATGCGATCGCGTGGGCCAATTTGTGCGAAACGCACAGGGGCCGCACGATTTCAGCCTAACTTTCTGTTCGTTGGATCCTTACGCCGATATATATATCACGCGGCCGCGTGGGTCATGCGGTCACGCGGGTGGTGTTTTCCGCGATATGGCGCGATCGCATGGGGCATGCAGTCGCGTCGTGCATCTCCTTTTTTTTATATGCATGAAAAATGCAGAATGCAATGATTATCATGAATGCTATGCATGATTCCAGGTTTAATAAATTAAAATGAAAAAGGAAAAAATGAAAGCAATTAAAAAAAATAAATTGAAAAAGAAGCGACCATACCATGGTGGGTTGTCTCCCACCTAGCACTTTTAGTTAAAGTCCTTAAGTTGGACATTGGATGAGTATCCTGTTATGGTGGCTTATGTTTAAATTCGTCCAAAAATCTCCACCAGTGCTTGGAATGCCAATAGCCTCTGGGATCCCAAACTAAGCACGCAAAGCTTCCGAACAGCTTTAAATATATTGTTAGGCTCCCGGGATGACAAATGTCAGAATAAACTCCAGGATTCCAAGCCTTGCTTTTAAATCCGCCTCCATCTTGATCTACATGTCTCCATTCGGGCGGGTTAAAAAGTAGAATCTCACCTTGGTGACCAAACGTTTTCCGTGATCCATGTGATTGAGCATGATACCAATCCGTGTACTTCGAAGTGAAGCGTGGAACCTTATTGAACCTTGTGCACCAGCTCTGAGTACGAGCCATTTCCCTCTTACTCTTAAAGCCGCAGAGAGCTCTAAGCTGGCCATCTGTTTCAAGCAAACCATATTCAAGTGAATAAGGAAAGTTATAAGTTAAGGATTGTACCCACTTGAAGCTTGTATTAGGTGGTAATGGCCTTGGGATAGGTGTTTTTGGTGGTTCTGCAAGTTCCGTTTCCTTGTGCTCTTCTGTGAATTCCTCCACCTCTTTGCAAAGATCTTCAAATGTATTTGTGTCCTGGTCAAAGTCTTTTGTGTCTTCCTCATCACTTGAGTCATAGATTGGAGGTTGAGAGAAATCTACCTCTGCATCATCTTCATATTCACTTGGGGAAGATTCTTCTATCTCAGAGAATTCACTTGCAGATGCAAGTTCATCACCAAGAGAGCTAGACTTGTGAGCATTATCATCAAGGGAAATTGCTTCTTGGATTATTCCGTCTGATTCTTCATAAACGACTTGCCTTGGAGATTGTACAACATCCTCCTTAGCATCAACTATAGCATCCTGGACGGAGTTTTCCTCAATTCTGGATTCCATGGAAGTTCAGCATCTCCTAGATCTTCAACCAACTCTTCTTCTTGAACAAAGACAGCTTCTTCTAATTGTTCCAGTACAAATTCATGCTCTGTCTTGTCCACTGGAGTTTCTGGCACTTCCTTCATGCTATGCTCTTCATTGGGCTGTCCACATGGAGCTGTAGCTGATCCTTGTGTATTTGAGCGCCTAGAAGCCCATTGAATCATCGCTTGCTCCAGTTGTTAAATGGTTGTTTAAAATTTAATTACTGTTTCCCTTAGGCGATCCTCTGCTTCTTGGGTTGCTGGATTTGGACATGATACAAAGGAAAGTGGTGGTGATTGGGAGTGATTGGATTGGTATTGGGGTAAGGAAGGATCATATGGTGGCGAATGGTGAAGAGAAGCTTGTGAGTGTGGTGGTTC
>NC_029791.2:30206485-30212500 GCF_000816755.2 Arachis ipaensis
ATCCTCTTGGCTCCATCCATCTTTGATTGCTCTGACCTTGATGCATGTTCCTGTTATAACTTTCACTCCTTTCAACAATATTAGAACCAAACTCGAAGCGAGAGGGGTGAGAATTCATATAGCTAATAGAAATAAAAAGAGAAAAATAAAGATAAATAAACAAGCAAAAGAAAAAATATTTACAATAACCAATAATAAGGCACACGTTAGCAGATCCCCGGCAACGGCGCCATTTTGACGTTAGAGATTTTTACCAGTAAAGAGATTCATAGAAACAGTTGCGTTGTAGATATAGTCTCTAAACCGACAAAAATCCCTTCGTACAAATGTTTTGGGTGTCACAAGTAACAAACCCCTTTAGAAATTGTTAACCGAGTATTCAAACATCGGGTCGTCTTCTCAAGGAACTGCGAGGAAGTATGTTCTTACTATTGGCTATAAAGGTTGTAATCGGGGTTTAGAAGATGAGAATCAAATAATTTAAATGACAAGTAAAGTAAATGGCAACTAAAATAAATAAATACTACAAAACAGACTTTTGGCAAGGTAAGGGAAGTTGGAGGTCCAACGTAGTTATCTCTCTCAACTATAATGAAAGTTGAATTTAAACTCCACTTGATCAACCTGTACCAGGGCAAGGAAAGTCAAGGGACTAATTAAAAACTAAAATAAAAGAACATTAAACCTGGGATCCAGAGTTACTCTTAAAACAAGAAGAAATCCTAAATCCTAAAAGAGAGAGAGAGAATCTCCCTCTCAACTAAATCTAAATCATTGAAAAGTAAAATATGCGAGCTCTCTTTGAATGGGTGCATTCCCACACTTTATAACCTCTGGTCTATGCTGTCTGTACTTGAATCTGGGCCAAAAAGGGCTTCAGAATTTGCTGGGGGCGTATTCTGTAAATTCTGATACGTGGCCTCTGTCACGCGTCCGCGTGGGTCACGCGGTCGCGTCATTTGGAGCTTTTCCTTGCCACGCGGTCGCGTCAGTCATGCGACCGCGTCATATGCGTTCTGCTTAAGGCGCGCGGTCGCGTCAGTCATGCGGCCGCGTCGCTGCTGATTCGTGCTTGGCACGCGATCGCGTCATCCATGCGATCGCGTGGATACCAGTTTCCTTAAAGCTCCGTTTTGCTTTCTCCTTCTATTTTAGTATGTTTCCTTTTCCATCCTTTAAGTCATTCTGCCTTAGAAAATCTGAAACTACTCAACATACTAATCACGGCATCGAATGGAAATAAAGGTAATTAAATTAATTAATTTTAAAGCTTAGGAAACATGTTTTTCACAATATGACATAATAAGGAAGGGTAAGTAAAATCATGTAATTAATGTGAATAAGTGGGTGAAGGATTGTATAAATCACTCAAATTAAGCACAAAAGAACTCATGAAATATGGGTTTATCAAGTACTAAAAGTTTGTCTCATGTACCGCTCGCTGAGCTTGAATCTAAAAAGAAAAAGAAAAAGAAGTGATGTATTGCATGAGCAATTAAGCTTATATTGAAGAGTAGTCTTATTTACTTAGATGTGGTGGTATTATATGTGATTTTGAATGCATGATATCAACAGTGCATATTTGAATTTGAATTAAGGGATGTTGATGTATAAGGAACAGGAATTTAGAGAACCATTATGAATTTTCTAAAATTAGTGAAAGTTAATCCTTAAAGCAAAAGAAACAGCAAGGGAAGAATAA
The DNA here is from genome assembly GCF_000816755.2 of Arachis ipaensis. Classification (NCBI taxonomy): domain Eukaryota; kingdom Viridiplantae; phylum Streptophyta; class Magnoliopsida; order Fabales; family Fabaceae; genus Arachis; species Arachis ipaensis. The sequence goes on from NC_029791.2 coordinate 30,208,188, forward strand.
AAAGCAAGGTCCAAGGCTCTAAGCATCAATGACTAGGGAGGTCAGACATGATTAAAAGCTCAAAGAGTTGTTTTCCCAGTCATATGCTTGTGGTGTTCTTGTGTCAAGTAATCCTTGAGACGGAATATTTAGAGTCATGACCAAATGCATTTAGCAGAGTATGCCAAAGGCTTTGAGCACCACTGTCTGGGAGAAGCTGAAAGAGTAATCAGAACTTAAGGAGAGTTCCCCAGTTAAGTGCTTGTGGTGTTCTTGTGTCAACAAACCATTGAGACAGAACATTTAAAGTCACGGCTAGACTCAGGGTGCAAAGCACCAACTCATTGAGAAGTAAAGGATATATGCTTTGTTCAAGGATTAAAATGGAGTATAGAGATCAGAGAATTCATAATATAATCCGAATTCTAATCCCGAATGACAGTGACATTCCTCTGACTCAAAGGAGAGTGAGATGCCAAAACTGTTCAGAATTACAATAGATAAACCCCACTTTAAGAATAGACATGAGCATAACTGAACTCCCACTTCTCATGCAAATTCGCATCTTAATCATGTACTAATTTTGGTTGCTTGAGGACAAGTAACAATTCAAGTTTGGTGTTGTGATGCGTGAGCATCTTTTCTATCTTTTCCTTGTGAATTTGCACTTGAATTGCTAAGTTTAATCAAAATTTAATATATTTTAGCCATTATGAATGCTACTTTGAGTTGTGTGCAATTCTGTTTATTTCAGGTAGCATTTTGGACAAATTTCACGGAGTTTAAGTCAAGGCTAGAGAATAGAGAGAGTGAAGAATGTAAGTTGCCTCCCCCACGCTGAACTTGAAGTTATTCAAGTTCAACGCCAGCATGAAGAAGCTCCCAAGGAATGCACACGTGACCTCCACGCTGAACTTAACAATGGTCAAGTTCGGCGCCAATGCTTGAAGTTCCAAGGGACTCTGCTCTGCCTCCTCCACGCTGAACTTGAGCTTTCTCAAGTTCAGCGCCAGTCCAACGCACCAAAGGAAGTCACGCGCATCACTCCACGCTGAACTTGAAAATTCTCAAGTTCAGCGTGGACCCAAGAAAAAGCACAAGTTTAGCCACTACCTCCTCCACGCTGAACTTAGAAATTCTCAAGTTCAACGTGGACCTTAATGAAGGAGTGGTCCCCAATGCGTTCCAAAGGCTACGAGAATCAATTAATTTAGTTTGGTTAAACTTTTATTTTATTTATAATTAGGAAAAGAAATATTATTTAGTTTAGATATAAAAGGGAAAAAATCATCCATTCGGGATCTCTTCTTCTCTTCTATCTCATTCTACAATTTACAGTTTTGCTGAATCCTAGTTTTTCTCTTTGAACCATGAGCAACTAAACCTCTACTGTTAAGGTTAGGAACTTTGTCTATTGTATGGATTAATACTATTATTTTTCTATTTTAATTCATGTACTGATTTATAATTCAAGAATTGTTTTCGTTCTTTATCTTATGAATTTGGGTGGAACGGAAGTATGACCCTTGTTCTAATTGGGTTCTTGTATAACTTGAAAAAGCTCTTTACTTGAACAACAGCTTGAAAACATATTCTCCTAAATTTCTAATTATCTGGACTTAACAGGATACGTGACATTTAATCCTCTTATATTTGGGTAATTAGGGTTTTTGTGGCATATAAACTAGAAATTGAACTTCACCCTCTAATTGGAATTAAGTGACCAAGGAATTGGCGGTTGATGAAAGTTAGAGGAGACTAAAAAGGTTTAAGAAATTAGGGTTTAGTCATATATAGTTTGCCATGAATTAAATCTTGCATGATTAAAATAGTTGGTAAGAAAAGTCAATCCGGAAAATAGATAACTCTGAAGCCTTAACTATTTTCTCCATATATTATTTCACAACTTGTTTACTGTTTGCTATTCTTATTCTAAAATTACTGTCTATGCAATTAAACTCTCAAACACCATTTTCTGCTTGTCTAACTAAGTAAATCACTTAACCATTGTTGCTTAGTCCATCAATTCTCGTGGGATCGACCCTCATTCACTTGAGGTACTACTTGGTACGACCCAGTGCACTTGCCGGTTAGCTTGTGGTTAGAAATTTCGCACCACTCACCTAGCTGCTCACCCCATTAATTTTAAAAATTTTGGTATTTAAGATCAAATTAGCCATGTATACTTGCTGGGTCTTGCCCTAAACATCTGTTGGTAAGGTGAAAGTTCTCTAACTCTTGTGAAATTATTGGTATAGCAAACCCTATGTTGATTTAGTGATATTTATATGGTATTATATTGAATTATGAGTTCTGGAGGCAAATTGGTAGTGTTGGGAGCTTGAATTCAGATCTTAGAGGCTGGATTTCTATTTGGTGAGCGTTTGGTGCTTTGGACATTGTTGGAATTTGTGATATTTGTGGCATTCCGGGCTTAGGGAGAAATAGGCAAAGGTATGATTTTAGTTTTTCATGGATAATATATAATGTAACATGAAAACATAGGCTAGAAGACCGTAGGATAGGTTGAACTATGTGAACTTGATAAAGTTTAGTGATATTTGGAAAAAATTTTGAGTTGTCATGAGCCCTTGATGATGATTGATGAGAATGATGATTTTGAGTTGTAAATGTTGATGTATTGATGAGTTGTATGGTTTTGATTGAGGATTGTTGGGATAGAATTGCTAAAATTAAGAATTGATATGTTGTGGAAGGTATTGAATGATTATGAAACTGTGTTGAATGTGTTTAATGTTATTTTGGGGTGTAAAACATTAGGTTGGATTGAGGTTGTTGGTAAAAATAGAGGTTTGATGATTTTGGTAAAAACTTTATTTTTGACCAACTTTGGTGGGTCATAACTTGGCTTCCGGACCCTTAAATTTTGGCAAACTTATTTCAAATAAAAATTAGATACGTGAAGTTTATGTCATTTGAAGAGTGGATCAAAAATAATTTTTAACGAAAAAGTTATACGCGTTGGAAGTTTGGTGTGTAAAAGTAATTTTTGCATAACTTAACAGCTTTTTACCACTTTTGATGGGCATGCGCACACAAACAAACACGCGACGCAGACCCTGGGCTTTGCCCAGATGCCTTGCATACACAGAAGTGTGCATGCGTATGCGAAATGGAGAAATTTACAAGCTCGCGTATGCGGGCAGTACCACGCGACGCGGGAAGGCTTCCTTGTCCAAGGGACTCGCATACGCGAGATGGGGAAATTACACCCCCACGTACGCGAAACATGGCGTGCATATGCAGAACCCCTGTTTTGGAAAAGTTATATTTTTATCAATTAAACCGCTATATTTACCTTCTAAGCTCATGTACCAAGTCCCTAATCATAGGAAGATGGTGAACTTAGAGAAGGAGTTAACTTGGTAATGAAGAAAGATATTTGAAGTAATAATTTATGTTTGAAAAGTGCAGAAATGTTGAATATGTGATGAATGATAGTCTTAATGATAATGATTAATTGAATTTGAATGATGGTATGGCTTATTGCACTGTCTATTATCTGAGATACGAGTTTTCCTGGGTAGATGCAGTGGCTAGCCACCACTCGCTCCAGGTTGAGACTTGATACTCTGTTGATCCTACATCACAAGATGTGGCCGGGCATTTTAACTCCTTGGAAATTCCCCCAATGAGATGGAAATTTTGATGATTAATATATATGTGCATGCATAGATTCTTGGGGATGCGCGCACAGAGGGACTATTCAGGGTTAGCTACCGGACATGTAGGTCGGGTTTGGCTATATAACCGATAGATAAGACTTATCATCCATACAACAGACATTCATCATATACATTTTTCTATTTTGTTTGAATGTGAAATACTTGGGTTCGCCTATTTGATTAGCTATGCATGTTTGCTATATGTTCTATCTGCTATAACTGTATTTTATCTGTGTTTTTTTCTGTATTATATGTATATGCAACTGAGAGATTCCTTGTCTGACAGAAGAGTGACAAGGGTAGTTCCACCAATGTTTCAGAGGATTGGAGGAGATAGAAAGTGAAACGTTAAGTTAAGTTAGGCTTAGAATGTAAATACCTTAGAGACTTTACCCAGTTTATGGTTTAGTATAATCTATTAAGTTTAATTCTGAGGGTCGGAGTTCTAAGATTGCCTCTGACTTTCCCGGGACCTTATATATTACCTATGTTGGCACCATTACCATGCTGAGAACTAGGGGTGGCAAAGCGGGCTGGCCCGCCCCAACCCGCCCCGCCCCGCCTAGGCCCGCCACATAAACGGGGCGGACCGGCCCGCCCCGCCAACTAAAATGGGTTCAAAATGCTAGCCCGCCCCGCTTTATGGCA
>NC_029791.2:30212534-30226007 GCF_000816755.2 Arachis ipaensis
AAAAGTGTTTAAAAATTCTATAATTATTAATTTTATAATAGTAATCACTCTTTTATTTAATAAAAAAAAGAAAAATAAAAATCTTCGACCTGGCGGACCGGCCCACCCCGCCCCGCCAAAACCCGCCAATTTGGCGGTGCGGGTTTGGCGGGTTTTTTTAATTTGGCGAGCTCCAATTCCTAGCCCGACCCGCCTTTTTTAGCGGGTTTAGCGGATCTGCCCGACGGGCTCGACCCGTTTTGCCACCCCTACTGTGAGAACCCCGGGTTCTCATTCCATACATATATTATTGCTTTTCAGATGCAGGTCGATAGGCACTTCGGTGAGCGTCTGGAGCTCCTGCTGCAAGCAAAGTTGAGATGTTGTATTTTGCTTTTTATATATATAGTTTCTCCTCCGTTTATACTTATGGTTGATCCTCCTAGAGGCTATAGAGAAATACGTGCTTGCTTTATGTATTTTGAAATATTTAGGATGTATATATATGTATGTAAATATTCTCCGACCGGCCTTGGCTTCGCAGGTTGAGCTTGGAGCTTATTTTTTGTATCTTTGATATTCTGCTCTTTATGTATATATATCTTTACTTTTCTTCCTATCCGAGTTTTCGTTCACGCGAGTGATGCGCTTTTCTTTTTGCAATTTTTTGCTTGAGCTTTCCTTCAAGGCTTCTCATTATGAATTTTTTTCAACTATTACTATGTATATATATTTTATTTTAAAGGTCGTAATACCTCACCACCTTTGTTTTACGACTTAAGCGTATAGCTCTGTGTGGTAGGTGTTACATTATGTTATTAGAGCAGTTCATTCCTGTAGAGCCTGAGGGACAGACTGATGCTTACGGGCATACTCTAGGTGTCTAAACATGCTAATTAGGATATCTAACTAGTATTTATGGCATAATTGTTCAGGAGCATGCATTTGGGACTTCGAAGCACTAGAGTTGAGATATTGAGACTGATAAGCTTGATATCACTTGTTTAGTGTGAACTGGGACCAGATGGTGACTTGTGGACGCGGACACGGTCGAGGGAGAGGTAGGACTAGTAATATGGAACCTGAAACGACAAAAAATACCCTTGTGAACTTCGTGGCTGCCTTGGAAAACATGGCTGCGGCTATGCAGGCGACAGCCAAGGTGTTAGGAAATTAAGTCAATAATGGGAATAGCAGTAATGGAGATAATGGGCTGATGACACTCGCCACTTTTCTGAAGATACATACACCGACCTTTAAAGGAACTACGAATCCCACAGAGGCCGACAACTGGTTTCAGGCGATGGAGCAAGCTTTACAAGCACAGCAAGTGCCTGAAAATCAATGCATTGAGTTTTCGACCTATTAGTTAATGGGGGAAGCTTAATATTGGCGGCAAAGAATGCGACGCCTTCTGCAGCGAGATAATACTGCGATATGTTGGGAGGTGTTTCAAACTAAATTTTACAAAAAGTATTTTCCCAACTCAGTCAGAACGACTAAGGAGATTGAATTACTACAATTAAACCAGGGTTCAATGTCAGTTGTTGAGTATACAAATATGTTTGAGGAATTGTGCCGATTCTCTAGGATTTGTCAGGGAGTTATAGGAGACTTTGAGGAGTGAAAGTGTATTAAATACGACGGAGGACCTGGAGTGATATTTTGGGCACCGTAAGACCAATGGAGATCCGAACCTTCTCGGAACTGTTGAATAAGAGCAGGGTTGCCGAGGATTGTGCGCGAAAAGCAGCATTAGAGAAGGGAAGTCATAGAGTACCTTTCCAGCGAAATCAAGGAGGTTATGTCCCTCAACAACCACAGGGCCATAACAACTTTTGGAGATTTAATACCAATAACCACCAGGGAAGAAGATTTGGGAAGCACCCTCAAAACGAGTTGAGTTGCAAGAGGTGCAAAAGCTACCATCCGGGAACTCCGTGTGTGGTCGAACTAGGTTTATGCTATTTCTGTGGTGGAGCCGGGCATATGTCTTGGAATTTTCCAGAAAGGAAGAAGCAGGATACTGGGTGAGCTCAGCAGCAAGGATGGATATTCACTATGTCGGCTGATGGCGCTGAGAGGTCTGACACACTGATCAGAGGTAACTACAAAACTGGGGGTAAAACTTTAGTTGCTTTGCTTGATATTGGAGCGTTACATTCATTCATATCATTTGATAAAGTTAGTGGGTTAGGGTTGAAAATAACTTTATTGGCCTATGACTTACAAGTGCATACTCCTACTTCTGAGGCTGTCGTAACCAGATTAGGTTATCAACAAATCCCGTTCCGAATTAAACATCGAATGTTTGTCCATGATCTAATTTGCTTGCTGATGACTGGCCTTGATCTAATTCTGTGATTGGATTGGCTGTCTAAACACCATGTATTGCTCGAATATTCTGAAAGCTCATTACAGTTTATGTCGGAAGGGTTGGAAGGATCGGTGGTGGCGAAAGGACACTATTTGAATTCCGTTGTGGTAAACTATAGTGGAAGTGAATGTTAGGGTTTCATGTTATTAGCTGCAAATGCGTCGAGCAAGGAACAGAGTGTAAACCAAATTCTGGTTGTGAACGAATTCCCTGAAGATATACCTGAATTTTCCCCTTCTCGAGAAATCGAGTTTACAATTGAGCTGGTGCTTGGAGCAGGACCAATCTTGATTGTGCCCTACCGAATGTCACCGTTGGAACTGACTGAACTTAGGGCTCAACTGGAGGAATTGATGAGCAAGAACTTCATCTGACCAAGCATTTCTCCATGGGAAGCGCCGGTATTACTGGTGAAAAAAAAGGATGTAAGTATGCGGCTATGCATAGATTATAACTAAACAAAGCCACAGTGAAGAACAAATATCCGTTGTCAAGAATCGATGATCTGATAGACCAATTGCAGGGAGCAGGACTCTTTTCAAAGATTGACCAAAGGTCTGGTTATCACCAGATCAGAGTAAGAGACGATGATATTCCAAAAACTGCTTTTAGAACCCGCTAGGCCACCGTGAATACACGGTAATGTCATTTGGGTTAAACAACGCCCAGGTGGTGTTTATGGATTACATGAACCGGATATTATGTCCTTTCTTGGATAAATTCGTCGTTGTCTTCATTGTGACATCTTGATCTACTCTAAGACAGAAGAAGAACACGCAGAACACTTGCGGATCGTACTGCAGATTTTGAAAGAAAGGAAGTGATACTCTAAACTTTCTAATTGCGAATTTCGGAAGAATAAGGTAAAATTTCTAGGACATATGGTGAGTCAGCAAGGAATAATTGTGGATCTCTAAGGTTGAGGCAGTGATGGAATGGGGGCAACAAACCTCAGTGATAAAAATTAGGAGCTTCTTAGGTTTGGCATGATATTACACGAGGTTTATCAAAGGTTTTTCACAAATCGCATTGCCTTTGACCAAGCTAACCATAAAGGATGCACTGTTTGTCTGGACGTCAAAATGCGAGTAGAGTTTTCAAACTTTGAAGCAGAAACTAACTACAGAACATGTACTTGTGTTACCTGAGCCGAATGAGCCTTTTAAGGTATATTGTGATGCGTCGTTGAAAGGTCTGGGGTGCGTACTGATGCAACACTGTAATGTCATGGCATATGCTTCTCGACAATTGAGACCAAACGAAATGAACTATCTGACTCACGACTTGGAACTTGTTGCGATTGTGTTTGCTCTGAAAGTTTGGAGGCATTACCTGTATGGAGTCAAATTTCAAGTTTTCTCTGATCACAAGAGTTTGAGATATCTCCTTGATCAGAAGGAACTAAATATGCACTAGAAGAGGTGGATGGAGCTGCTGGAAGATTATGATTTTGAATTGAATTACCATCCAAAACCCTACAACCTTTGGAAATTCCACAATGGAAGTAGGAAAGTATTGTAATGGACTTCGTGTCAAGATTGCCGAGGACTTCGGCTAGATTTGACGCAGTTTGGGTGATTATGGATCGGTTGACAAAGTCAGCTCACTTTTTGCCCATTCGAATGAATCATGCTTTGGAGGAGCTAGCACGCTTGTACATTTAAAAATTGTAAAATTGCATGGTGTGCCTACCACCATAATCTCCGACAGAGATCCTCATTTCACTTCAAGATTCTGGGGAGCTTTCTAACGAGTGTTCAGAACTCAATTGAGCTTAAGTACAGCATACCATCCTTAAACCGATGGTCAATCAGAGAAGACGATACAAACCGTAGAAGATATATTTAGGGTTTGTGTGCTGGATCAACTGGTGAGTTGGGATCAGTATATGCCGCTAGTAGAGTTTGCGTCCAACAACAGTTACCATGTGAGCACCGGAATGGCTCTGTATGAGGTTCTGTATGGAAGAAAGTGACGATCTCCACTGTGTTAGTATGAAGTTGGAGAATCAAGTTAGTAGCTGAAACTATAGAACAGATTAAAAAAAATAAAAATAGAAAGCTTACTGCTCAAAACCGCCAAAAAAGTTACGCTAATCAGAAAAGGAAACCTTTAGAATTTAATGAAGGAGATCATGTATTCCTAAGGGTTACTCCAACAACAGGAGTGGGTAGAGTGATCAAAGCAAAGAAACTAAATCCTCGTTACATCGGTCCATTTCAGATTCTGAAAAAAATTGGGCTAGTAGCATATCGGATAGCTTTACCACCACATCTTTCAAACTTGCGCGATGTGTTTCATGTCTCGCAACTTCGAAAATACACATCTAATGCCAACCATATTCTAGAACCAGAATCAGTTCAATTTAAAGAGGATCTGACACTTCAAGTAACTCCAGTCAGGATTGATGATACCAACGTTAAGTCACTGCGCGGAAAGGAGGTTTCATTAGTCAAAGTTGCTTGGAGTCGGGCTAGAATTGAAGAACATACTTGGAAACTTGAATCAAAAATGAGAAAGGACCATCTATACTCGTTCTCATGTAACTGAATCCTAATTTTGAGGACAAAATTCTTATTTAGGTGGGTAGGATGTAAACCCCATGTAATTAGTAAATAATTAGTTAATAAATTAATTAATAATCAAATACATCAGAAAACAAAATTTTATTAATCTAAAGAGGGAAAATATTAAAAATACGAATTTCAACACTAATTTTAAAGAATCTGGTGTAAAATAGGGCCATTAGGCTGAACCGTTTAGACCGGACCCAAATTCCATCATATAAAAGGCATAACTTAGCTTCTCTTTCCCCAAAAATCAAATGGAATCACACTGAAGAGGAAGCCACAGCCAAGGAACCCTAACCCAAACCCTTATTCAATTTCAATCACATATATCTCTCAATCTGGATCTCTGATCGCCGCACCGTCTGCGGCCATGCAACCACCGCGTTGAGTCCTTCGAATCCATTGGAACAAAGTGGTACGTAAGTCTCATTTCCTCACCCAGCTGCTCACCCCCTTAATTTCAAAATTTTTGAGCAATTGTGTTGAGATTTTGTTAAATTTTGGTGTTTATGATATAATTAGCCTTGTATACTAGCTGGGTCTTTCCCCAAACATCCGTTGGTAAGGTGTGAGTCTTCTAACTCTTGTGAAATTATTGGTATAGCGAACCCTATGTTGATATAGTGATATTTATATGGTATTACAGTGAATTATGAGTTTTGGAGACAAATTGGTGGTGTTGGGAGCCTGAATTTAGATCTTGGAGGCTAGGTTTCTATTTGATGAGTGTATGGTGCTTTGGACATTGGTGGAATGGTGATATTTGTGGCATTTTAGGATTTGGGAGGAATTGACCAAGGTATGATTTAGGTTTCTCGTAGATAATATATAATGTAAAGTGAAAACTTAGGCTAGATGACCATAGGATAGGTTAAACTATGTGAACTTGATAAGGTTTAGTGATATGTGGTAAATATTTTGAGTTGTCATGAGCCTTTGATGATGATTGATGAGAATGATGATTTTGAGTTGTAAATGTTGATGTGTTGATGAGTTGTATGGTTTTGATTGAGTATTGTTGGGATAGAATTGCTAAAATTAAGAATTGATATGTTCTGGAAAGTATTGAATGATTATGAAACTATGTTGAATGTGTTTAATGTTGTTTTGGGGTGTAAAACATTGGGTTGGATTGCGGGTGTTGATAAAAATAGAGATTTGGTGATTTTGATAACAACTTTATTTTTGACCAATTTTGGCGGGCCATAACTTGACTTCTGGACCCTCAAATTTTGTCAAACTTATTTCAAATAAAATTGGGTCCGTGAAGTTTATGCCGTTTGAAGAACAGACAAAAAATGATTTTTAATGAAAAAGTTATGCCCGTTGGAAGTTTGGTGTGTAAAAGTAATTTCTGCAGAACTTAGCAGCTTTTTACCACTTTTGATGGGCATGCGTACGCGAACATACACGCGACGCAGACCCTAAGCTCTGTTCAGACGTCCCGTGTACGCAAAATGGGGAGATTTACAGGCTCGTGTTGCCGAGCAGTACCACGCGACGCGGGAAGGCTTCCCTGTCCAAGGGGCTCGCGTACGCGGACAAGGGTCACGTACGCGAGATAGACAAATTACACCTCCGCGTACACAAAACATGGCATACGTACGCGGAATCCCTGTTTTGGAAAAGTTATATCAATTAAACCTATTTTCTAACTTCTAAACCTCTATATTTACCTTCTAAGTTGTTGTACCTAGTCCCTAATCATAGGAAAATGGGTGAACTTAGAGAAAGAGTTAACTTGACAGTGAAGAAAAATATTTGAAGGAATGATTTATGTTTGAGAAGAGGAGAAATGCTGAATATGTGATGAATTATGGCCGTAAATGATCATGATTAATTGAATTTTGAACGATGATATGGCTTATTGAACTTCTATTATATGAGATACGAGTTTTCCTGAGTAGATGCAGTAGCTAGCCACCACTCGCTCTAGGTTGAGACTCGATACACTGTTGACCCTACGTCACAAGATGTGGCCAAACACTTTAACTCCCCGGAAATTTTGACGTTAAAACTTTTGTGTGGTCTAGAAATTTGCGGATAAATCCTCGTTGCAAGTATAGTTTCTAAACCTTCAAAAGTCCTTTCATACAAACATTTTTGTTGTCACAAGTAACAAACCCCTTTTAAAATTGATAACCGAGTATTTAAACCTCGAGTCGTCTTCTCAAGGAATTGCAGGGAGGTATGTTCTTATTATTGGTTATGAGTTTGTAAATTAGGGGTTTTAGAAATTAGGAAGCAGTATGTTGCATAAGAAGAATAAAATAAATAAATAACTATAAAATAAACTCTTGGCAAGGTATGAAAACAGGAAGTCCTATCCTGGTTATCCTTATCAATTGTAATGAGAATTGGATTTTTCTCCCACTTTGTTAGCCTTTACTAATATAAAGGAAGGTCAAGGGATTAATTGGTTTGATCTTCGGATCCTATTTATTTCCTAAGAAAAGATTGGGATATTGAAGTTCAATTCAATTAACAAGATAACAATTATCAATCGTGTTTGAGTTTGACAACTCCTGAGTTACTGATTTCTTAACCAAAACCAAAAGGGGAAGTAAATCTACTGGAATAAAAAATGTCTTCAGAGTAAAAGCAACAATAGCATAAATAAAAGAAATCAATATTAAACTGAAATACCTCAAATAACATTAATAAAAGAGTGATCTGTAACATGAAAGGATTCATAAAGTAACTTGCTAAAGTAAATAAAAGGAATATTGAACCTGACCAAAAGAGATAATCCTGAAAGCGAATAAAAATCCTAAATCTAAATCCTAATCCTAAAGAGAGAGGAGAGAACCTCTCTCCAAACTAAATCTAAATCATGGAAAGTAAAAATTGGTGAGCTCTCTGAATGGATGCATTCCTCCACTTTATAGCCTATAATCTGTGTGTTCTGGGCTGAAAACTGGGTCAAAAGTAGCCCAGAAATCGCCCTCTGTGATTTCTGTTACGTTCAGGTCGCGGGCAAGTGACGCGGAGGCGTCGTCCATGCGGCCGCGCGGGTTGAGATTCGCATATGCGACGCGGACGCGTTATTCACGCGTTCGCATCATCTAACTTCGAGGCAGCTATGGCGAATTATATATCAAATCGAAGCCCCGAACGTTAGCTTTCCAACGCAACTAGAACCGCGTTGTTTGGACCTCTGTAGCTAAAGTTATAGCCGTTTGAGTGCGAAGAGGTCAGGCTGGACAGCTTAGCAGTTTCTCCAACTTCTTGTATTCCTTCCACTTTTGCATGCTTCCTTTCCATTCTCTGAGCCATTCCTGCCCTGTAATCTGTGAAAACACTTAACACACATATCAAGGCATCTAGTGGTAATAAGAGAGGATTAATAATAGGCAAATATAAGATCAAAGAAGCATGTTTTCAATCATAGCACAAAACCAGAAAGGAAAATGTAAAACATGCAAATAGTATGAATAAGTGGGTAAAGAGTTGATAAAAACCACTCAATTGAGTACAAGATAAACCATAAAATAGTGGTTTATCAACCTCCCCACACTTAAACAATAGCCCACTTTGTTAGCCTTTACTAATATAAAGGAAGGTCAAGGGATTAATTGGTTTGATCTTCGGATCCTATTTATTTCCTAAGAAAAGATTGGGATATTGAAGTTCAATTCAATTAACAAGATAACAATTATCAATCGTGTTTGAGTTTGACAACTCCTGAGTTACTGATTTCTTAACCAAAACCAAAAGGGGAAGTAAATCTACTGGAATAAAAAATGTCTTCAGAGTAAAAGCAACAATAGCATAAATAAAAGAAATCAATATTAAACTGAAATACCTCAAATAACATTAATAAAAGAGTGATCTGTAACATGAAAGGATTCATAAAGTAACTTGCTAAAGTAAATAAAAGGAATATTGAACCTGACCAAAAGAGATAATCCTGAAAGCGAATAAAAATCCTAAATCTAAATCCTAATCCTAAAGAGAGAGGAGAGAACCTCTCTCCAAACTAAATCTAAATCATGGAAAGTAAAAATTGGTGAGCTCTCTGAATGGATGCATTCCTCCACTTTATAGCCTATAATCTGTGTGTTCTGGGCTGAAAACTGGGTCAAAAGTAGCCCAGAAATCGCCCTCTGTGATTTCTGTTACGTTCAGGTCGCGGGCAAGTGACGCGGAGGCGTCGTCCATGCGGCCGCGCGGGTTGAGATTCGCATATGCGACGCGGACGCGTTATTCACGCGTTCGCATCATCTAACTTCGAGGCAGCTATGGCGAATTATATATCAAATCGAAGCCCCGAACGTTAGCTTTCCAACGCAACTAGAACCGCGTTGTTTGGACCTCTGTAGCTAAAGTTATAGCCGTTTGAGTGCGAAGAGGTCAGGCTGGACAGCTTAGCAGTTTCTCCAACTTCTTGTATTCCTTCCACTTTTGCATGCTTCCTTTCCATTCTCTGAGCCATTCCTGCCCTGTAATCTGTGAAAACACTTAACACACATATCAAGGCATCTAGTGGTAATAAGAGAGGATTAATAATAGGCAAATATAAGATCAAAGAAGCATGTTTTCAATCATAGCACAAAACCAGAAAGGAAAATGTAAAACATGCAAATAGTATGAATAAGTGGGTAAAGAGTTGATAAAAACCACTCAATTGAGTACAAGATAAACCATAAAATAGTGGTTTATCAACCTCCCCACACTTAAACAATAGCATGTCATCATGCTAAGCTCAAGAGAAGCTATAAAGATGAAGAGGAATGGTAGGATGTATGAAATGCAACCTATCTATATGAATGCAACTACATGCAAAATGATTCTACCTACTTAGTTAAAAGTAAAAAAATCCTTCAAGAAGAAATATGAACTGGATTTCACTAATTCAAATCATGAAAATGAAGTACAAATAGACTTGAAAGAAGAAAATAGCTCATGAAAGCAGGGAACAAGGGATTGAGCATCGAACCCTCACTGGTAGTGTATACACTCTAATCACTCAAGTGTTTAAGGTTCGATTCTCTCAATTCTCTACTAACCTTGCTTCATGAATCATGTTCTAAACATTTCTTTCACATTTTCATAAAGATATATAATACCCAATTCTTAAACCAATTGTTTCCAAATTCACTTTTCCCCACACTTAATTCATGAGCACTTTCACTAGTCTAAGCTAACCAAGAATTCAAATTAAGGACATTATTGTTTTCCGCTTAGAGTTAATGATGTGTTAAAGTAAAGAACAAAGGGGTAAAATAGGCTCAAATTGGTTTGCAAAGGATAATGAAAGGTAAGGCCATATGGGTATGTAAGCTTAGTGAAACAAAGGCCTCAGTCATGTAAGTGCATGCATACATCAAACCATGGAAATATAGAATTAAGCAAGAAAAAGATCACAATTTTAGAGAGAAAAACACACATCAAAAATAAATTATTGGTTGACAAAATGCAACCAATCAATTAGGCTCAAAAAATCTCACAGGTTTTGTGTGTTCGAGCTCTAAACCATGTTCCAATATAATATTTCTTCAAACAAGTGTAACAAAATTTTATTCAAATTAGTGAAATACTTTAAAAGGTTTCTTGAAAGAGAAAATATTACTTTAACCAAGTGGTAAAATATGCAAAAATCAAACAAATATGCAATCAATCATGCAAATGCAACAATGAACAAGAAAAATGAACCATTGGTGTTGAGATAGAAGAGCAACAAACCCATGGAGATCGGTATCGACTTCCCCACACTTAAAGATTGCACCGTCCTCAGTGCATGCTAAGATGTGCAGGTGGACGGGTTGTTCCAACTGATGCTTTTCTCATCAAGGAATGTGCGTAGGAACTTGTGTGTCTCTCCCATGCAAACGTCTTCCGGTTCTCTTCCTGGTGGCCATCTTGAAAGAAAAAGGGAAGGAAAGTAACCCAAAAATAAAGATAAAATAAAATATAGTTGGGTTAATGCCAAATGATAAGAGTCTCATTTACATGGAAGCTTCAACATGTACGTGAGAAAATAATAGAAGCCATGGCATACCAGTGGTGCAAAAATTGCAAAAGTAGGGAAGAGAGTGTGGGTAAGGAGAGATAATATAAATTCATGTCAATGTAAAAGTAATACAGGTATAAAAAATTGGCATTGATATAAATAATATTACCTATCCAGAATAAAACAAGTCACTAAGCACCCAAAATAATTCAAGAGAAGATGCAACAGTTAAATAAGAAAATTTGAACACCAATTGTAAAATAATAAATTTATAAAAAAATATGCAATGAATGAAAGTATGCAAATAAATTAAATAAAATGAAAGTGAAAAAGGATGAGAAATTAAAAAGATGAAGAAAAAGAAGGTAAGAAAGGAGGAGAAAGAAGAGAAGATAGAAGAAATTAGGAGTAGAGAAGAAAAGATAAGATAGTTGGCACTAATCTGGATAAGTTGTGGGACGCAGGCGACGCGGTCGCGTGGGTGACGCGATCGCGTGGTGCGCGATAAGGTTGGGTGACACGGACGCGTGGGGCACACGATCGCGTGACTCGATTTGTGCTAGTGGCGCGAGTGCAGCCTCGCGGTCGCACAACTCTCTGTTCAAAACTTAGTATTGCCAAAATCCAGGGTGACGCGATTGCGTGGTCGACGCGATCGCGCGGGTGGCCTTATTTCCAATATGACGCGAACGCATAGGTGACGCGTTCGCGTGGCAGGGCTTGTGCTGCTAGCACGGGTCCAGCCCAATTCCAACTCAACTTTCGGCCATGCACCCTTTTGACGTCGATTTTCAGGTCACGCGGCCGCGTGGGTGACGCGGTCGCGTGGGAGGCCAAAGTTCCCACATGACGCGGTCGCGTGAGCGACGCGGTCGCGTGGGGTCAAATTATGCTAAAGGCGCGCCTCCAGCCACACTTTCCCGTGACTCTCTGTTCAATTTTTTTCTCCCCAACGCACTAGTGACGCGGACGCATCAGCGACGCTGCCGCGTCGCATGCGTGCTTTTTTTTTTATGCAATATGCAGTGCTGATATGGATGTTATGAATAATTCCAGGTTCAATAAAAATAAAATAAAAACAAACAACATGAAATAAAATTGAAAAAGAAACTATCATACCATGGTGGGTTATCTCCCACCTAGCACTTTTAGTTAAAGTCCTTAAGTTGGACATTTGGTGAGCTTCTTGTTATGGTGGCTTATGCTTAAATTCGTCCAGAAATCTCCACCAATGTTTGGAATGCCAACAGCCTCCGGGGTCCCAAACTAGGCATGTGAAGCTTCTGAGCAGCTTCAAACAGATTTTCAGGCTCCCGTGATGATGAATATTTTCCAGGATCCCAAACTTTGGTTCTAAATCCGCCTTCGTTTTGATCTATACTTTTCCATCCGGGCGGTTTGGAAATTAGATTCTCACCAAGATGACCAAACGTTTTCCGAGATCCATTTGATTGAACATGATACCAATCCGTGCACTTCGAGTTGAAGCGTGGAACCTTATTGAACCTTGTGCACCAGCTCTGAGTGCGAGCCATTTCCCTCTTACTCTTAAAGCCGCAGAGAGCTCTAAGTTGACCATCTGTTTCAAGCAAACCATATTCAAGTGGAAAAGTAAAGATTAAAGCTAAGGAGTGTACCCAGTTGAAGCTTGTATTAGGTGGTAATGGCCTTGGGATAGGTGTTTTCAGTGGTTCTGTAAGTTTTGCTCCCTAGTAATCTTCTGTGAATTTTTCCACTTCTTTGCAAGGATCTTCAAATGCATCTGTGTCCTGATCAAAGTCTTCTATGTCCTCCTCATCACTTAAGTCATAGACTGGAGGTTGAGAGAAATCTACCTCCACATCATCTTCGTATTTACTTGGGGAAGATTCTTCGATCTTAGAGAATTCACTTGCGGATGCAAGTTCATTACTAAGAGAACTTGACTTGTGACTATCATCATCAAGGGAATTTTTGTCCTGGGTTATTCCGTCTAGTTCTTCATAAACGACTTGCCTTGGGGATTGTGCACTATCTTCCTTAGCATCAACTGTAGTGTCCTCGACGGAGTTCTCCTCAGCTCTGGATTCCCATGGAAGTTCAGCGTCTCCTAAATCTTCAACCAACTCTTCTTCTTGCATAATGACAGCTTCTTCTACTTGTTCTAGTACGAATTCATGCTCTGTCTTGTCCACTGGAGTTTCTAGTATCTCCTTCATGCTACGCTCTTCATTAGATTGTCCACATGGGGCTGTGGTTGGTCCTTGAATGTTCGAACGTCTAGAAGCTAATTGAATTACTGCTTGCTCCAGTTGACGAATGGTTGTTTGAAGTTGTTCTACTGTTTTCTTGAGGCGAACTTCTGATTCTCTGGGTGATGGATTTGGACATGACACATAGGGAAGTGGTGGTGCTTGGGAGTGATTGGATTGGAATCAGAGTAAGTGAGGATCATATGGTGGCGAATGGTGAAGAGAAGCTTGTGAGTGTGGTGGTTCGAGGTTATGTTGAGAGGATGGTCTATAGGCACGGGATGGGGCTTGTTGGTAGCTACAAGGTTGCCCACCATATCTATCAACTGGGTATGCATTGTAGAATGGTCGTTGTCCATGATG
>NC_029791.2:30226081-30228281 GCF_000816755.2 Arachis ipaensis
CAAAAATAAAAACAAAAATAAAAACAAAAAAACAAGTAAAAGAAAAATATTTACAATAACCAATAATAAGGCACACGTTAGCAGTTCCCCGACAACGGCGCCATTTTGACGTTAAAACTTTTGCGTGGTCTAGAAATTTGCGGATAAATCCTCGTTGCAAGTATAGTTTCTAAGCCTTCAAAAGTCCTTTCATACAAACGTTTTGGTTGTCACAAGTAACAAACCCCTTTTAAAATTGATAACCGAGTATTTAAACCTCGGGTCATCTTCTCAAGGAATTGCACGGAGGTATGTTCTTATTATTGGTTATGAGTTTGTAAATTAGGGGTTTTAGAAATTAGGGAGCAGTATGTTGCATAAGAAGAATAAAATAAATAAATAACTATAAAATAAACTCTTGGCAAGGTATGAAAACAGGAAGTCCTATCCTGGTTATCCTTATCAATTGTAATGAGAATTGGATTTTTCTCCCACTTTGTTAGCCTTTACTAATATAAAGGAAGGTCAAGGGATTAATTGGTTTGATCTTCGGATCCTATTTATTTCCTAAGAAAAGATTGGGATTATTGAAGTTCAAATCAATTAACAAGATAACAATTATCAATCGTGTTTGAGTTTGACAACTCCTGAGTTACTGATTTCTTAACCAAAATCAAAAGGGGAAGTAAATCTACTGGAATAAAAATGTCTTCAGAGTAAAAGCAACAATAGCATAAATAAAAGAAATCAATATTAAATTGAAATACCTCAAATAACATTAATAAAAGAGTGATCTGTAACATGAAAGGATTCATAAAGTAACTTGCAAAAGTAAATAAAAGGAATATTGAACCTGACCAAAAGAGATAATCCTGAAAGCGAATAAAAATTCTAAATCTAAATCCTAATCCTAAAGAGAGAGGAGAGAACCTCTCTCCAAACTAAATCTAAATCATGGAAAGTAAAAATTGGCGAGCTCCCTGAATGGATGCATTTTCCCACTTTATAGCCTCTAATCTGTGTGTTCTGGGCTGAAAACTGGGTCAAAAGTAGCCCAGAAATCGCCCCCTATGATTTCTGTTACGTTCAGGTCGCGGGCAAGTGACGCGGAGGCGTCGTCCATGCAGCCGTGCGGGTTGAGATTCGTAGATGCGATGCGGACGCGTCATTCATGCGTTCGCATCCCCTAACTTCGAGGCAGATATGGCGAATTATATATCAAATCGAAGCCCTGGATGTTAGCTTTCCAAAGCAATTGGAACCGCATCGTTTGGACCTCTGTAGCTAAAGTTATAGCCGTTTGAGTGCGAAGAGGTCAGGCTGGACAGCTTAGCAGTTTCTCCAACTTCTTGTATTCCTTCCACTTTTGCATGCTTCCTTTCCATCCTCTGAGCCATTCCTATCCTGTAATTTCTGAAAACACTTAACACACATATCAAGGTATCTAGTGGTAATAAGAGAGGATTAATAATAGGCAAATATAAGATCAAAGAAGCATGTTTTCAATCATAGCACAAAACGAGGAAGGAAAATGTAAAACATGCAAATAGTATGAATAAGTGGGTAAAGAGTTGATAAAAACCATTCAATTGAGTACAAGATAAACCATAAAATAGTGGTTTATCAACTGTCTAGGGTTAGCTACCGGACATGTCGAGTTTGGCTATATAACCGATAGATGAGACTCATCAGCCATATGGTAGGCATTCATCATATGGATTTGTCTGTTTTCTTTGAATGTGAAATACTTGGGTTTGCCTATTTGATTAGATATGCCTATTTGCTATATGTTCTATCTGCTATAACTACATTTTATGTGTTTTCTTTGTTTGTATTATATGTCTATGCAACTGAGAGATCCTTTGTCTAGCGGAGGAGTGACGAGGGTAGTTCCACCGGTGTTTCAGAGGATTAGAGGAGATGGAAAGTGAAATGTTAAGTTAAGTTAGGCTTAGAATATAAATACCTTAGAGACTTTGCCCAGTTTATGGTTTAATATAATCCGTTAAGTTTAATTCTGAGAATTGGAGTTCTAGAATTGCCTCTGGCTTTTCCAGAACCTTATATATTACCTATGTTGGCACCATTACCATGTTGAGAAGCCCCGGTTCTCATTCCATACATATATTGTTGCTTTTCAGATGCAGGTCGAGAGGTACCTCGATGAGCGTCTGGAGTTCCTGCTGCAAGCGAAGTTGGGATGCTATATTTTGCTTTGTAT
>NC_029791.2:30228375-30256822 GCF_000816755.2 Arachis ipaensis
GTTTTTTGATAATTATGTATATATATATATATATATATATATATATTTATATATATATATATATATATATATATATATATAGTTTCTTCTCCGTTTATACTTATGTTTGATCCTCTTAGAGGCTATGGAGAAATAGATACTTGCTTTATGTATTTCGGGATATTTGGGATATATATATATATATGTATGTAAATATTCTCCGACCGCCCTTAGCTTCGTAGGTCGAGTCTAGAGCTTGATATTTTGTATCTTTGATATTCTGCTCTTTATGTATATATCTTTACTTTTCTTCCTATCCGAGTTTCCGTTCACGCGAGCAATGCGCTTTTCTTTTTGCGACCTTTTGCTTAAGCTTTCTTTCAAGGCTCCTCGTTATGAATTTCTTTCAACTATTACTATGTATGTATGTATATGTGTATATGTGTGTATATATATATATATATATATATATATATATATATATATATATATATATATATATTATTTTATTCTATTTTAGAGGTCGTAACACCTCACCACCTATATTTTACGACTTAAGCGTAAAGCTTTATGTGGTAGGGTGTTACACGAGCTACTCATCCTTTCCTGCAATTGGGTTTCTTTTCCTATTCTTGCTTCCTAAACAGGGTTTGGTTCATCTAGTGTTTCTTCTTGTTCTTCAAACCTGTAATGCACAGAAATCATCTCACTACAGCACCTCAAGTATTGAATAAAAACACAATTTTTGTTGTATGAGAACTTACATAGTTGTAGGCTCTAAGTTATTTTTTTCTTTTTTTTTCTTGCCTTTTTTATTTGAATAAAATTTTAAAGGGCCTTTTATTCTAAAAAAAAAGATATGAAATCAGAAGCAGATTATGATAGCAAAAGAAATAAAGTCATGGTAATAGAAATATAAATTACATGACTTGGTTGATTTACAGAGCTCTGATAGCTTGACTGTATTTGAAATACAGGATCATTTTCGCTCGACAAATTTACATGTGCCATTTTAAGAACAAAATAAATATTATTCAGTAAAACTAGGATAATTACATCAGGTTTTAGAAAATTTTAGCAAAGAAACAATTTCAAATATTGAATCTTACTTTTGGGAAGAATCATAGTGAGCTTCTGTCGAGTAGAGCCCACTTTTTGAAATATCTATAGTTTTTTCCTGCATCCTAGAAAAGCAAACAATTATCAGACAAATAAACACAATAAAATTGGTAAAAAAAATACCGAAAATTAATACATACTTTTGTGCAGGCTTATCATTTTTTTCCTTCAATCTTGCTTTTGTTATTTCTTGCATTTCTTCACTTTTGACAATACATGCCAAAAATTCTATTTGTAAAGAAAATTTTGATAAAAAAACAAAACATAACATTACAATGATAGTTTCTGAATCTTATTCGTCATCATATTCAGCTTCTATTTAGGAAGATGAATCCACAATAACACGCTTCCTCTTTTTGAATTCCATCCTTAAAAAACAAACAATCATCAGGCAAATAAACACAATAAAATTGACAAAAAAAAACACAAAAAATAGCACATACTTTTGTGCAGGCTTATTATTTTTTTCTTCAATCTTCTTTTTGTTATTTTTTACATTTCTTCACTTCTGACAATACATACAGAATATTCTGTTTATAAAAAAAATTTTGATGAAAAAACAAAACATAAGATTACAATGATAGTTTCTGAATCTTACTCATCATCAGATTCAGCCTCTGTTTAGGAAGATGAATCCACAATAACACGCTTCATTTTTTTGGATTCTATCCTGAAAAAGTACAAACACACGAGGTAAATAAAGAATAAATATTTACAAAAGACATCAAAAAGTAATACTTACTTCTTTGTCATTCTCTCAGGTGTCTCCTCCGAGTGATGTTCAGAATCAAACTCATACTCAGAATCATTTTCACTTTTTGAAGCTGAGTGCAATATAGCAGTCTTCTTCTTTTGTTGCTTCCTTTTTTCCTTCCCTTTTCCCTTCTTTTCGTCTTTTGATTAGTCTCTCAATTGTGCTCTTCTTAATAGGTCCTAGAAGTTTAGAATAGAAAAAATATTAGTTAGCATGATATATTTAAAACAAATGCACCGAAATTAAAGAAAAGATTTCTGTTGAGTTACTTCATCCTTCACCTCACTTTTTATTCTTTTAACTAGCTTCTTCCTAGTCCAATGTTACACCCACGGTGGTCCAGAAATTCTATCCACTGACCTATTTTTGCTTGTGGATTAATGAAAATATACGATCATCAGTGCAAATTTGGCAACCATCAACTACAAATTTGTTTTTCAATTTGTTCTCTCTGATGTCTTTGATGAGGAAGTTGAGCACACGAGCAGCCCAATTCCATTCTTGTATTGTGTCCACATAAAGAATGGGTGGCATGTAAACTGAAAAAATTTTTTATTGTTGTCGACAACAAGAAGCACTTCTAGATGAAGAGGATAAATGTCCTCTTGAATTTTAGCTGATTTTCTAGCCCATCAAAACTCATATCAATCAAAGACTTTGTCAATTGTGACAAACAGTCTTTGAAGTTTTCAATAACTTCCTTCTGCTCGGCATTAATTTCTTTATTTTTAATTTTGTTTGTATAGCCCTCCCTTACAACAGCAGCAAAAATATTTCAATAACACATAAATAATATAAAAAATATTGAAATTTGATTTACGGAATAGATTACAAATGAATTTTTACCAGATGCATTCAAGCTAAGGGCATCTCCTATTTTGTCAAGGATGATCTCGATTACACCATACTATGTGTGGAGTGTGCTATATATCATAAATGGATCTTGTAGAGCATCTCAAATCACAAGCTTTCTGTAAATAAATAAAAATTATGTTACATAACTATATTTGTACAAAAAAAAAATTGAGTTGTTCTAACATATATATGCTTACATTATATTTTGATCCTTCTTTTTTTGTGGTGCTCCTCTCAACAACTTTCTTGATTATTATTTTTTCTGTAAGGAATAAAAAATTAGGTTAATAGGTAACAACACACCAAGTGTACCTCAAGTCACATAACATATACTGAAAGAGAAATTAAATATATCACTATTATTTCTTGATTGCATCACACTATGTCAGTTAAAAAGATATGCCACTTAATCAAACATGTACAAAATGACACCATAAGCACTACAACAAAATTTTATGGGCTAGTTACAACAAATTTATGAACAAAATCCCTAAAAAATGGACAAAAACACATGCAAATTATTCAAATATGTACAAAATAACATCAGAAGCACTACAATAATATTTTTTTGTCTAGTTATAACAAAAAAAAAACAACACCAAGTGCACCTCAATTCACATGAAATACACTGAAAGAGAAACTAAATATACCGCTATTATTTATTGATTACATCACACAATATCAATTCAAAAAGACATGCAACTCAATCCAACATGTATAAAATGACACCAGAAACACTACAACAAAATTCTATGGGCTAGTTACAATAAATTCATAAATAAATCCCTAAAAATGGACAAAAACATATGCAAATCACTCAAACATGCAGAAGCACTTAGTTACAATAAAAAGAGGACAACAACACTAAGTACACCTCAATTCACATGAAATACACTGAAAGACAAACCAAATACAACGCTATTATTTTTTTATTACATCACATAATGTCAGTTCAAAAAGATATGCAACTCAATCAAACATGCACAAAATGACGCCAGAAGCACTACAATAAAATTCTATGGGCTAGTTACAATAAATCCATGAACAAAATCTCTCAAAATTGACAAAAACACCATGCAAATCACTCAAACATGCACAAAATAACATCGAAAGTACTACAATAACATTCTATTGCCTAGTTACAACAAAAGAGGATAATAACACCAAGTGTACGTCAATTTAGACAAAATACAATGAAAGTTGTTACTGATTACTAGACACGAACTCAATTCAAAATATGCAGACACTCAAACATTTACAAAAATACATTCAAATTCCTCAAACACATGCAAATATAGGTTAAACTATACGAGAAACACTACGTAATATTTTTACACCAACGTAACAAAATTATCACCAACGTAACATTTTTCCTTAAATTTTCGCAAAGATTTTGAGAGATTTTTTAGTGTCATTTGAAGTTTGATCGAGGGAAAATAAGCGTTTTTCATATTAACGTTCATGCTACTGAACAGTTGTGGGAGCGCGTGTTTATACACTCTTTAATCTGGAGTTAGTTTTTGTTAGACTTGAGTCAACTTAGTTAAATTTAATTGTCAAAAAAAATTTGTATGTGTAGAATAATTAAAAAAAAATATTAGGTGACCAAATATGTTTAGCATTCTTCCCCTGATGCACCCGGTCTTTTTCTTCTATGTTGTATTTTTTTAGTGTGTGTTGTCATTCGTATTACCAAATATGTTTATCGAACTATTTTTATTGTACTTGATTAACAAATTTACTTGTTCACGTAGCTTCTTAGAATAGTTTAGAAATATAATTTTTATGTATTTTTGAATTTTTTAAATAATAAAATGTCTTTGGAGTTACAACAAGCTGGATGAGCATGGCGGTGTATGAAGCTGATTTTAGTTGGGGAAGGTTGGTTCACTTTGGTCAAGGTGCTTTGTTTCCCTTTGATAGGGGATTGTTGGCTCTAAGCCCAGACATGGATGGATCTATTCTTGTCTTCATGCATTTTCAGGAAGCTAACATGCAAAATTTCATCAAGTTCTTTTGGGAAGATATTTGATGATGAAACTTAGGTGGAGTTATTTTTGTGTAAAATTAATAATAAAAAATTATTAAATAATTTAATAAATTTAATTAAATTGTATCAGCTTTACAAGAAGTTACACGAGTTTTTACCTTATATAAGTTAAAACGAAAACAAAACAAAAGGGATCGAAAATGCGGCGTTGCAAGCGCGATTTGGGGCGGGAGCGGGAAAACGAAAATGACAGCGCGAAGGTTTTCCCGCTCAACGAAAAACACTGCCCACTCTCAACTCAATCTCAGTGCCCCTTGTATCTATAATAAGTTAATAACAATAGCTGAATCCCACAACTACCTCCATTTTCCATACCCTCTCTTTTCAATCCCCAATCTCACTTCTCCCGCCAAGGTCCACCGTTACTTTCTCAGGCTTTAGATTTGTGCTTCTACAAGAACCTTCCAACAAATATCATTCTCTCAGTTTCATAGTTCATATCGCCATGCCTGCAATTGCTGATCCTAACACCCACAAGCGCAAGTTAAGATCTTACGCGCCGCCACGCGCCGAATCTCCTTCCCCTTCCCCACCGAAATGGAAGTCGCCCCGCCCATCTGCTATTGCCAGCCCCCATTCTGCTGCAAATGTAAGTCTCTTGTTCTGCAAATTTGGTGCTGTCATATACTTTCAAGCTCGGATTGGTTAATCTTTAGTTGATTGTTTGGCAGGGTAATGAAATTGTTGCTGATGAAAATCAAGGTGTATTGCGGAAACCTGACCTTGTGAAATCCCTTTGGAATCTGAAAGGTGAGGTTTGTTTCAATTTTGATTTGTCTTTGTAGCGGATTGTTTACTTTATACTTAGCTTAAAGGTAGATTTGTGATAGGACACAATTTTGTGGAAAATATGCTTGGTGTGTTGATCATTCGCGTTGTGTTGTTGAGAAATAGATGGTGAGCAATTGAGAGTGGTGAAGGAGGCATTGCACCTTGCAACTGCACCTTCTGCGGTTGTGTGTCGAGAAGAGGAGCAGGATATGGTTTTGGGGTTCTGCAAATCCTGCATTGAGCATGAGAAGGCTGGGAGCTTGTACATATGCGGGTGCCCCGGAACTGGAAAATCGTTGTCTATGGAGAAAGTGAAAGAGGCTTTACTCAATTGGGCAAAAGAGGTAAGCTACACTTATACTGTGTTTGCTGCAATATTATTGGTTTTAGGATTGTGAATATTTCCTTCTGATGTATGTATTATGTATCTCTTAAACTGATTTTTGGTTGAGATATGTATTCTTCTTGCATAGTTTGCGATAATTCCTTCTTATATTATATTTTGGTGGAAATTCATGGCAGAATTACTATGATTGATGCAGTTAAGAAGTGGTATCCATTGATGCATTGGTAATACGTTTGTCGTGGCCTAGAAGAATACCATATGCACTAGTTTCCCATTGTAATTGTATGTATTTGATGCCCAATTTTGGGTTAATATGTTCCTCATGGACTAGAAGAGTACCATATGCACTAGTATCCCATTGTAATTGTATGTTTTTGATGCTCAATTTCGGGTTATCTGAGCAAACACACTATACCTACTCTCTAACTTGAAATGCTCTATCTAGATTATAATGTGGTTTTTTGTTCTTTTCACTAACCACTTCTTGTCTGGTTTGCAGGGAGGTTTTCCACTGCCAGATGTTTTGTCAGTAAATTGTACATCCCTTGCCAATACATCAGATATTTTCACCAAGGTAGGATGATCCAAAGCATATATTATTGAAGTCTTGTTTGCTTGTTTGACTGACTGAATGACTGGTTCTAATAGATACTTGGGTTAAGCCCTTCACGGGGAAGAAGGGTTTTGGCAACACCCTTGCAACAACTTCAGAACATGTATTCACAGAAATCTTCTACCAGGAATATGATGTAAGACATATGCTTGTTTATTAAATATATACACCCAGGTGGTTTTTTTTTTGGGTAGCGATAAATGGCACACATATATCATTTGTAGTGCTGCTTGTTTTTGAATATTTTGGATGTTACCAAAGTTTGACATATGTATGGATTTGTGTTAATAGGTTGATAGTTGCTGATGAGTTAGATTACCTAATAACCAGAGACCGGGCTGTGCTCCATGACCTTTTTATGCTTACCACCTTCCCATTTGCCAGATGTATATTAATAGGTAAATTGCTTACAAGATGTAAAATTGTTTGACTCTATTTTTGGTCATATTTTGTAATTTAAAGGCTTCAGCTTATTCTGAATCATGCTTTTGTTTGTTAAGGGGTAGCAAATGCTATTGACCTAGCTGATCGATTTCTTCCAAGGCTTACATCTCTAAATTGTGAGTAAATCAAGTCAATAAGTTTCTATGATGAGCTTTTGTTTCATTTTAAACTATTTGGTGATTGTATCTCAATGGCATTAACAATCGAGTTTAACCTTATGTGTAACATTGTTTGACTGTAATTTTTCTTTTGGCTTTTAGTTTTTTAATTTCTTCCTTTCTTCATGTTCCAGGCAAGCCTACTGTTGTAACTTTTCGTGCCTACTCTAAAGATCAAATCCTTAGGATTCTTGAAGAAAGGCTAAATGTAAGTTCATTGCTATTAAATTTAAGGTTGTTCTCATGTCCACCTCAAATAATTTATAATAGAAACATACAACATTTTTGCTTTATCATAGATATTATGTCTAGACTATGATTTGAATATGCATCTTTATGGTGACTGAAGAAAAAATAAACCAAAAGTTAAATTTCTGCCTGTTGATTTTTCCCCTTTTACTAATAGCTATTTTTCACAATCAGGAACTTCCTTACACTGTCTTTCAACGTCAAGCACTAGAACTATGTGCTAGGGTAAGTCCATTTGTCAATGTCTCTGCAAGTTTACATTTGCTGTTGTCCTGTAATGCCTTTATTTAGGATACTAAATCACATAAAAACTGTATAAATCTCTTAAACTTAAAGCAAATACCATCTTGTTAATTGATTTTAGAAGTTTTGCCAGATTTTACATTTGCCACTTCATCTGTAGAGGATAGAGATAATCAGATCATTTAGTTCAACTATTATCTTACTACATTTAAAAATGTAAAATGTATTCAATGTAACACCCGAGAAAAGTATTCAATATACCATGGATAGTACACAAGTATGAACCATTACTTGCTTACTCCTGAATTTGTTCCTTTTGCAGATTATACTTTGCTCGTCCATGAAACATTTCTGTGGATCTAAGAAAGATACAATCCTTGGAGAGGTGCTCTTTACAGCTTTTGAATTTACAAAAATTAAATGATTCCTCTTATTTTAAAATATATATTGATTCTTAAGGTTCTAATAATCTTGCAGCTGTATAAATCTTACTCTGAGTTATGCAAATCATCATTGATTCCCCCAACAGGAATCTTGGAATTCTCAAACATGTGCAGAGTGCTTAATGACCAGGTATCTGAAACAAAGCAGTACAGAAGTTGATTATGGATTTCTAGATGTAGCTTTCTGCCATTGATTATGAATATTCCGATGAAGCAAAGTGGCAATAAGTAAAATGATGAAACATAATATAACTGCAGGGGCTCATTAAACTAGGACCATCACGAGAGGATAAATTGAAAAGGGTAACACCAAAAGTTGACGAGGCTGATATTACATTTGCATTGCAGGTAACATTTAGGGCCTTGTATAGTTTTATTTTTACATTTTCTTTCTGAATTTCCAGTAACATTTCTATGTTATTTAAATTTCATGACACAGGGAATCCGATTTTTTAGAAATTGTCTTCAATGATCCACTCATGATTGGTGATTTTGGTTTAGCATGATGTGAGACAGTAGATAATTAGTTTTATGTTCTCCACTCCATAGATAAAAGGTTGGAAGCCCTTGCTTTTACATGCCTTCGATTTTTCTTAAATGCAACTCATGCTTTCGCCACTAAACTTCACAAATCTAAGTATTTTGGTTTTATGTTCTATTGCAGATTATTTCATTATATATGAAATTGCTTGGAAGTTGGGAAGAATTTTCAGCTGACAAGCAACAGTTGTGATAAGATATTCAGATTATTTGTTTTCCTAGAGAGCAATGCAAGCAGAGGAAGAAAGCATGATTTTATCTCTGGTTTTATTCAAAATTTTGGAAGCTTAGTTACAACATTAAACTTATTCTTTTCTCATCAACAATAAAAGCTAAATAGCCTTGCTGGTAAGGGGGGTGTAGTTACATAGGTCAGAATTTATCACCCCATTAAATGATTCTTTTCTCAACTTGAAATTTCAAAATTGTCAATGAAGGTTTAGTAATATCTGATTTTGTTATCCTGAGATATTCGAAAGGTGATTACCATCGTCTATGTTTTACGTTCTCTTGTAAGCCTTCACAATTTAAATCCCAAGTACCTAATACAATTAATTTGACAAAAAAATTACTCATTTTTTATTACCAAATCACGAGTTCATTCAGTTAACTCAATAGGATGTTCGTGTTGTGTCATCACAACACCCATTTCCAATAACAAGTAAAAATATACTGCTGTAACTCTATCTAACAGAGGACAAAATAGTTTCTGACAGTTTTAATATGGGACAAAATAGTCCCAAAATAGTCCCTGATAATTCTAACAAGGAACAAAATGATCTCTGATTCCTTTATTCGAAAATGACACTGTTCTTTTTCAATTTTTATCATATTTCGCATAACCTTAACATTTATACTCTCCTTTTTTACTTTTACAGTCTTTTTTTTTTTTCATTTTTTTCTTTCCTCCTCTTTAACTCCAAGATTAAGCTATGGTATAATTGTCACACGTGTCGCACCTATCTCAACATGTCATGGACTATACACTTCCTAAATTTTTGTGATTGGTACATCTACCTCATCTGCACTTCACCCACCAAAAGCATCCACTTCCACGTTTTCGACAACATCACCTCTAACCTCGACACATCCACGACATCCTTAAGACCAAGTTCCACAACTACTCCAAGGGCACGCCTTTCTCCACTCTCTGGCAAGCAGTATATATTGTTGGACGTTAGGACATCATGAGAAAATTTTCCTTCGACATCATATGCAAATTCTCATTTAAAAGACACCGAGTGCTTCATTCCTTCTTTTTCAGAGTCTAAATTGTTAGACAGCTTCAACCTTGCATCCAAGTTATTAGTACAACGAGCAATGTCGCCGTTGCCGTTCATATGGAAACTGAAGCGATTACTGAACATTGGTTCAAAGAAGAAGCGGTAGGAAGCGATCGGAGTGGTGGACAATGTGGTCATGGAGATGATAGGGTAGAGGAGGAGGGAGATGGCAATGACGACGACGGGTCTTAACAAATCAGACTTGCTGTCTAGATTCATGGGATCCATTCGAAGACGATAACTAGTTGAGAGACAGGCATTAGTTTTCCGAGTATGAATTAGTTGAGAACAAGTTGAGAATTTTTTTTCTTGTGAACATTAAATTTATAGAGTGTGCATTGTGTAGTTTGAAGTGTTAGATTGCTAGTGTTATACGAGATATGATGGAAATTGAGAGAGAACAGTGTCGTTTCCGAACAGAGGAGATTAGGGACCATTTTGTCCCCTGTTAGAGTTGTCAATGACTATTTTGTCCTCCGTTAGAGTTAACAGAGTAAAAGACGTAAGTGACTGACGGAATTAATTGTTAAGGACCAATCGAGTAATTAATTTTAGTTGGGGACTAAAGTGTCCAGACTGAAATTCTTTGAGGACCAAAATAGGTATATACTCTTTATTTTATTTAAAGATTGCAGAAAGAAAATTTATTATAGACGTTATGCGAATAAATGTAAAACTCGCATACGCGACTCTAACGCGGAAACCATGATGTTACATTCTACCTTCCTTACAGAAAATTTTGCCGTCAAAATTTTCTTTACCTGTAAAAAAAAAAAAAAGAGTCAAGCGGGCTAGCCCGCCAACCCGCCAATCCGCCATAAAGTGGGGCGGGCTAGCATTTTGAACCCATTTTAATTGGCGGGGCGGGCCGGTCCGCCCCGTTTATGAGGCGGGCCTAGGCGGGGCAGGGCGGGCCGGCCCGCTTTGCCATCCCTACATTCTACCCTCCTTAAAGAAAATTTTGCCCTCAAAATTTTCTTTACTTGCAAATAGGTGAGGATAGTCCGCTCACATCTCGTCTTCTAGCTCCTAGGTATGCCCAACTTCAGCGTTGAATCCCCACGCTACTTTGAACAAAGAAACTGTTTGCCCTCATAGCTGCTTACTGCTCTTATCGACGATCTCAACCGGGGTTGCTGGGTATGTTAGATCGTTCTGCAATTGTATTGTCTTGGGTCCCCAGACATGAGTCTTGTCGGGATTATATTTCTTAAGCTGAGAGACATGGAAAACATCATGAAGGTTGGACAGGAAAGGTGGAAGAACGATTTATACGCGAATGGACTAATTCTCCTAAGGATCTGAAAAGGACCAACGTACCTAGGGTTTAGCTTCTTGGTTCTAAGGGTGCGACCTATACCGGTGGTAGGACTCGCTTTTAAGAAAACATGTTCACTCTCCCTAAATTCTAAAGGCTTACATCTATTATCAGCATAGCTCTTTTGTCGACTATGTTCCGTCTGAATCTCTCGCGAATTTTCTTGATCTAAGCGGTTGTTTCCTGCACCAAATTCAAACCCAACGCACTATGTTTTTTTTTTCTTGGTGCCAACATAGCGGAGATTGGCACCGTCGTCCATAAAGAGCTTCATAGGGGGCCATTCCAATACTTTGTTGATAACTGTTGTTGTAGATAAATTCTACCAACGCCAATTGCTTGTCCTAGTTTTCCTGCTATTCCATTACACATGATCTCAGTATATCTTCTAATATTTGAATTGTTCGTTCTGACAAGTCAAGCATTTCGATACAAATTCCGTCACATCCCTCTTAAGTCTCGGCCACCACAACATACTCTTCAAATCTTGGTACATCTTAGTCGTATCCGGATGCATTAAACATTTACTCTGATGGGCCTCCGTCAAAATTTTCTAATGTTTGAATTGGTGTGCGAATATCTGGAGATCTCGGCCTCCGTGAATGTCTTCTTATATCTCTTCCTACTGACCAACCCTTCTCACGAAGGAAAGACAAAAAAGGGGTATGTGTCTTTCCGGACCGTTCAGGGTCGTAGGATATTCGGCCTTTTCGAAGATTCTTTTCACCACTTCAAGAGCACTTTCTTTAAGGTAAGGCCTACCCCAGACCACCACCCATTTTGGCTTACCTTGGAGGGAGAAAGGAAAATCCCGACTTATTGGAGTCTCGGGGCGGGCTCAGACTATTTGATAAAGGAGACTTACATGGGGATGAGCGAAGAAAATCGCCGAATTGCCGACGTGTTGTTGGCAATTTTTGGTTCTAAGAATCTAAATCATCATCTAGTGTTAGGGGATCGGGAGGTCGGTCGTGCCCAGGTTGGTAGGTCATCACCTTATTTTCTCAGTGATTTCCCTTCCGTTTCTTTCAAAGCTGCTTGTTACTAAATTGTTTGTCTTCATTGTAGTTGCCATGGCTGAAGGAAAGACCACCATGGAGGACCTCGTAGCCCACTTCCTTGGTGGCAGCGACAACGACGACTCCTCCGCGACTCATTCTGAGGCCCCGGGCCAAGATGCCGTTGGGGAAAATAGTGGTCAAGCCGCTGCTGAGGATCAGGATAACGTTCCGCCCGAGAACCCTCAGGGCATTGCTGTGGAGGAGCTGTTTCTGGAGCAGGAGGCTATTCCCGAGGCGGATCCTGATCTGACCATCGTCCCTACCCCCAAGAGGCAAAGAGTGGACTCCAAGAAGTCTCTGACTGTAATGGAGAGGAGCTTTGACGCCGGTGGCTTTATCGACTCCCATCTCCTCCCAGGGACTGAGGACTTCTTCCTAGAGGAAGACCTTGCTGCCCAGGCCAACTGGACCTACCGTAGCCTTCTCCGAGTCGCCGCTATCGCCAGGAAGGTGGAACCTGTTCTGGCTCAGCACTAGGCACTAGAAGGGAAACTTCATGCGGCCCAAAAGGACATTGCCAACTTAAAGGCCCGGGAAGAGTCTCTGAAGACCCTGCTTGCTGAGAAGGAGAAGAAGGCGGAGGAGGACGCCTCCGAGATTAACAGACTGGTGGTGTGATCTCTCCCTCTCTAAGGATTTGAACACTGCTCGGGGTCAAGCCATTTCTGCATAGGCCAGGGTTACAAACTTGAAGCAAAAACTAAAGGAATTGGGCGAGAAACATAGCGAGATCGAGAGGTCGGCCCAGGCTGCCCAACAAGAGGTCGTCGCCTTGAAAAAGAGGAACAAGGAAATAGTGAGGGATGCGACGAAGGTCGTCTGGGCTACCAAGGAAGGGATCAAAGCTCAAATCGCCGTCCTTGCTCCTGACCTTGACACTTCTTTGGTTGGGGATTTTAAGAAGGTCCAAGATGGCAAGATTGTGGACATTCCGAAGAAGGCGGGAGCCCCTCAGTAGCTGCACCTTTATTGCTTTGTCTTGCTTGTATTTTGTTCATATTTTGTAACTTATTGGGCCGATGTGTTGCCCTGGTTGTACAACAAACTTATTAGGCCGGTGCGTTGCCCTCGTTTTGTAACAACTTTATTTCATTCGCCTTATCATCTGGTTGGTACATTTTTATATTGCATGTAGGCCGATTAGTTACCTTTGAAAAAATGTTTAATTTGCTATCTTCTAGCCTCATGGCTTGGTGGGTAGGCCGTAAAATTCGCTTGTCGAATATTTGATGCAAAAGGGGCTCCCGGGGTGATCAGCCCCGGTTCACCGTGTAAGAAAATAGTAGTGCTAAGAATGAGTGGATTGACAATGTAACGTTCATGGTATTTATAATGAAACGAGTTACCGAGGTAGCAAACTAAATGATAACAACAAAAACGAGATAACAAAATGACAAATAATAATGAACGAAATAAGCTAATGAACGAAAGGAAGTGATAATATACGATAACACACTGTGGGCTGGCGGGTCGCCTCTCAGGGGTAGAATCTCTTTAAATTCATTGCATTCCATGTCTTAGGTACCTCGGTCCCATTCAGGTGCTCCAACTTGTAAGCTCCTTTGCCAAGTACTTCTTTCACCCTATACGGGCCTTCCTAGTTGGCTGCCAACTTCCCTTCCCCTGGAGTCGGTGGCCCGATATTGTTTTGTCGCAACACGAGGTCGCCTGCTTCAAAGTCCCTCTTCAGTACTTGGGCGTTGTATCTTAAGGCTATCCTTTGTTTTAACGCGGTCTCCATTAGGTGGGCCATCTCCCTGGTTTCGTCAATTAGATCTTTCTCCATCGCTTCTTTCGAGCTACCAAGGAGTAACCTCGGGCTTGGTTCTCCGATTTTGACTGGGATCACCACGTCGACCCCGTAGGTGAGCCTGAACGGGTCTCGTTGGTAGAAGATTGGGGGTCGTCCTTTACGACCATAGGACCGAAGCGAGCTCCTCTGCCCAGGAGCCTTTTTTTCTGGTCTAAGCGCTTCTTTAGGCCCTGAAGGATAACCTTATTTGCTGCTTCCACCTAGCCATTACTTTGCGAGTGCTCGACTGAAGAGAACTTCTGCTTGACTTCCAACCCTGAAAGGAACTCCCCGAACTTCCTGTCTGCAAACTGTGTCCCGTTGTCCGAAATCACGACTTCGGGATTCCAAACCTGGAGATCACTTGCCTCCACATAAATTTACGACAGTTAGCCAATGATATACTGGCCAATGGTTCTGCCTCGATCCACTTGGTATAGTAGTCGGTGGCTACTATTAAGTACTTGACTTGTCCTGGACCGACAGGAAACGGGCCCAAAAGGTTGACTCCCCACTAGGCAAAAGGTTGAGCGGCCATTATCGAACCGAGCTCCGTTGCTGGGCACTTGTGGAAGTTAGCGTTCTCTTGACATTTTTTGCACTTTTTCACGAATTCCTGGACATCTTCCATCATGGATGGCCAGTAGTAGCCGGTCCTAACGAGATTTCAGGCTAACGCTTTTCCCCCAATATGGTGTCCACAACATCCTTCATGAACTTCTCCTAAGACGTAACCCGTCTGGTCAGGCCGCAAGCACTTTACTAGGGGTTGACTGAGTCCCCGTTTGTACAGTTGGCCTTGTATGGCCACGTACTTGGCTGCCTCCCTTCTTATCTTCTTCGCTTCCTCCACATATCTAGGGAGGTTACCATCTTTCAAGAAGGCGAGAATTGGGTCCATCCACGAGGGGGAGTTCGTTGCTTGCGCCATGTATAAGGTCACCGTTGGTTCCATAATCAATCCTTGGATTAGGGATCGATTTCTGGACCCTGGCTTCGTGCTTGCCAACTTTGATAAGAGGTCAGCTCGGACGTTCCTTTCCCTGGGGACATGCTGGATCCTGAGTTTATCGAAACCTTTGATCAACCTCCTCACCCTCTCTAAGTATTTTTGAAGCAAAGGATCTCTGGCTTGGTAAGTTCTATTGATCTGGGAGGTAACGATATGGGAGTCACTGTTGATCTCTACTTGCGCAGCCTGGACCTCTTTCGCTAAGAGTAGGCCGCCAATCAAGGCTTCGTACTCCGCCTAGTTATTTGAGACCGAAAAGTCGAATTTGATTAGCTGCACGTAAACCATTCTGGTCGAGCTTTCGAGTATTATTCCTGCCCATCCAAACGTCTGGTTGGAGGCCCCGTCGACATGGAGCTTCCACCGTGTGTCCGGTTTCTCGTGGGGTCCCCCGGTACTTCTACCAAGAAATCTGCCATTGCCTGAGCCTTGATCGTATGCCTGGGTTCATAGTTCAAATCATACTGCGATAGCTCGACCGCCCATGTCATCATTCGGGCCGTTAGATCGGGATTTTGTAAGATATGGTAGATTGCTTGGTCGGTTCTTACGATGTTCCGATGCCCCTGGAAGTACTGCCTTAATCTCCGGGAGGAGGTTAGGAGTGCATAAGCCAGCTTTTCCAGGTTGGTGTACCTTAGTTCTGCGCCATGTAGCGCTTTGCTGATGAAGTAGACCGGCTGTTGTGTTTTGCCCTCTTCACGGACGAGGACGGCTGCTAAGGCCTCATCTGAAACTGCCAGGTACAAGAACAGGACTTCACCATTTCTGGGCTTGCCCAAGACTGGTGGGGCTGACAGTATCTGCTTGAAATGATTGAAGGCTTCTTCGCATGCTGGCGTCTATTCGAAGGCTATTTCCTTCTTCATGAGATTGAAGAAGGGGAGAGCCTTGGCAGCCGAGACTCCGAGGAAGCGGGATAAAGCCGTGAGTCTTCCGGCCAGCCTCTGCACGTCTTTGATACATCCTTGGCTTATCATTCG
Source organism: Arachis ipaensis (assembly GCF_000816755.2). Classification (NCBI taxonomy): domain Eukaryota; kingdom Viridiplantae; phylum Streptophyta; class Magnoliopsida; order Fabales; family Fabaceae; genus Arachis; species Arachis ipaensis. The sequence continues at coordinate 30,244,389 of NC_029791.2, forward strand.
TACAACAGCTTCGCACTTGTCTGGGTTGGCCTTGATCCTTCTCTAGGTTATCATGAAGCACAGAAACTTTTCGGCTTCCATGGCGAAGATGCATTTGAGAGGGTTGAGTCTCATGTTGTGCTTATGAAGGGACGTGAACACAGTCTCATGATTGGCTGATTTTTACCAAGATATCATCGACATAAACCTCCACCGACCTGCCGGTGAGGTCGCCGAAGACTTTATTCATTAGCCTTTGATAGGTTGCTCCTGCATTCTTCAAACCAAACGGCATCACCCTGTAGCAGTATGTGCCTGCTGGCGTTATGAACGCCGTCTTTTCCTCATCGGGTCGGTGTATCGATATTTGGTTATACACAGAATACGTGTCCATGAAGCTCAAATACCAACACCCAGCTGCTGCATTGACCAAGACGTCGATGTTTAAGAAAGGGAAGGAGTCCATCGGATATGCCTTGTTGAGGTCCGAATAGTCAACACACATCCTCCATTTCCCGTTGGCTTTTTTGACGAGGACTAGATTTGATAACCAAGTCGAGTACTCGAGCTCTCTAATGAACCCAGCTTCTAACAGGCTGGCCGCCTGCTTGGCCACCTCGTTGGCCCTCTCTTGGGACATTTTTCTTCGCCTTTGGGTGATGGGCTTGGCGTCTGGGTTTACGGCAAGCCGGTGGAACATGAAATCGGGATTGACCCTAGGCATGTCAGCTGGAGTCCAGGAAAATAGATCACCATTTGCCCTGATGGCCTCTATGAGGGGCTCTTTTAAGTTATGGGGGAGTTTTTATTCAGGAAAGTGAATTTCTCCTCCGTACTTCCTACTCGGAACTTTTCAAGGTCTCCCTGGGGTTCCGGCCTCGGCTTGTCGTTTATCCTTGTGTCGAGATCAGCTAGGAAGAACCCAGATGCCTCTTTCAACTTCCTCTCCAACGACAAATTGGCATTGTCACAAGCGACAGCCGTCTCCAGATCTCCCTTGAGGGATTCGACTGATCCGTTGTCGATAACAAACTTCATGACCAAGAATTTGGTGCATATCACTGGGGAGAGCTCGTTTATCGTCTTCCTTCCTAGGATAACGTTGTAGGCCGTGGAGTCCCTCAAGACAACGAACTCCTCCATTACTGATTTCTTTCCGTCGTCTGACCCCACGCAGACTGGGAGCGTGACTATTCCATCAAGCTTTATATAGTTGTCCCCAAGGCCGATGACTCCGTGTTGGTAGGTCTTGAGGTCGGCTTCCCTAAGTCCTAGGGCATCGAAGACATTCCCGAACATGATGTTCGAGTCTACGCCCGTGTCGACAAGAATTCGCTTGACAATGCCAATTCCAACCCTTGCCGTGATCACCATAGGGGGTTCTCTGGGAAGTCTCAAATCCACTGGTCCTCTGGGCCAAAGGATATCCTGGGTAGTTCTCTGGACTGCGTCCCGAGTCCACCCGACGACACTGCCAAGACTTTGGCGTCCTTCCTTGTTGCCGACTTCGACTTGGGGGCCGTGTCTCGCCCCACTATCACATTAAAAACTACTGTGGGGGTGTTATCAGCGTTTTCCGTCGGTCCTGGCCTCGGTTTCACGGCTCGGCTTCGGTCTTCCTTGGATCTTTCGCATTCCCTTTTCCTCGGCTCCCTGATGAATTGGGAGAATTCGGAGAGCTTACCTTCACAGATAGCTTGCTCTAAGGCATCCTTCAAATCGAAACAATCCTGAGTCTTGTGGCCAAAACCCTTGTGGTAGTCACAATACAGGCTCTTATTTCTGCCCGTCCTATCTTTCAGTTGGTGGGGTTTCGACAGAATCCCCTTGTCCACTATCTGCTGGTATACCTCCGTTATGGGGGCTGGGGGGTATAATTTGTAAATTTCCCCACCCGAAAAAATAATTTGGGTTGTTTTGGCGATGCTTCTTCCTTGAGGACCTCTCGCGGCTTATCCGAATAAATGGGTTGGTGCGGGAGGGGCGGTTAGCCGGCTGCCGTTTATTGGCCGCGACTACCTGGCTAACCTCCTCGCCGTTGATGTATTCTTTGGCCAAGCTTTGAATTTCTTGCATCGTCCAGACGAGTTTAGTGGTGAGGTGCTTCCTAAAGTCCTCGTTTGACAGGCCATTCGCTAAGCACAGGCTGGCCACTGAATCCGTCAAGCCATCTATTTTCAGGCACTCATTGTTGAACCTATCCAGGAACCTCCTGGTCAGTTCTTCAGGTTTCTGAGTGATCCCTAGCAAGTTGATGGGGTGCTTTGCTTTGGCTATGTGTGTGGTGGACCTTGCTAAGAAGCTGCGCAATATGTCCACGAAGGCCATAATGGACTCTTGCGGAAGCGTGTTGAACCATCGGATCGCCGACCCTGCCAACGTTACCGGGAACGCGCGGCATCTTACTGCGTTGCCGATTCCCTCAAGATTCATCCTGCCCTCGAAAGTCGTTAGATGCTCTTGGTGGTCCTTGGTCCCGTCGTACTTCATATCCGTTGGTTTGTCGAAGTGCTTGGGTAGGCGAACTTTGAGGATGGAGGGATGGAAAAGGGTCGTGCCCATGATGACGGGGTCCCGTTTTTTCCTTCCTCGGTTTCCATGTGTTTCCCCGTGGCCCTCGGTCCTTTCGAGTGTGCCGGAGCAGGTACGAGCATTGGTCTCGACCCGTCTGCCATCCTCCTCTTGCCACCCTCAGCCCTCCTGAGCAGGGATCGGGTGCAGGACATGCTGTGCTTAGTGTCCCTACTACAGGAGGGGCGATATCGGTCTCGTGTCGCTAGCTCACGTTTGAGATTATGCATCGTGCCTGAGCTCCTGAATGATCCTCGCGTGGTCGTCTCCCATCCCCCCGAAAGGGCACCTTTCGGAAGATCGGGAGCGTTGATTTTCTTTCTGCGTCACGGGTCTCGACTGCTCGCGAGAAGCGACCACAGAGCTCACCCTGCTCCTCAGGTGGGCTCCTCCTTCTTCGCGAAGCTCATTAGAGTGTGGGAACAACACCGCCATTCAATCGACGTCCCCACAGACGGCGCCAATGTTCGTTTGATCGGGTCTAGAACGGGTCGGGTTCTGTGTGTGAGTGGAAGGTTGGGAGGACTCGCTGGGAGTGAGATGCGAACGGGGTTCTTCCGAGCTGACAATGTGGGAAGAGGGGGAGTGTCACCTGCAAAAAGGACTCCGGCGCTCAAGTTAGTGTCCGTACAAGGGGTGGCAATTAGGTATAAGGTAGGTGACGTACCTGGGGGAGGGGTAGACCCCTCCCCTTATATAGTCTGTACTTAGGGCGGGTCCCACATGGGCAGACCCTCTTTCCTGAAAACTTCCTACGCCAGCTGTCCAGGTTCACGCAAAGGGGGATGTGGTTCGGGTCACCTCCTAATTCGGACTCGGTAACCCGTCGGGTCGGGCGGTCATCCGGGCCCAAGTCTTAGGTTTGATGGGCTGGGCCAGAACATAAATATAAAATAAATACATTGAAAACTTAAATCTTTTATATTCTAATAAAAATCTTTTATTTTTATAATCTTAACATGTGTCTTTAAGACTGAAGGTTGTGGTAGGCTTAGAGAAGGGGGAGTTGAATCTATGCCTTTCTTTTAAGTTGCTGTTATGACCCTTTTAAAACAAACTTTGAATTCTGATTCTATTTGAACTCAGCAGCAGAAATTTATGAGACAATTTATTTTTGTCTCATGAATATCAGAAAACAGAACACAGCAGAGAAGAGAAAAGCTAACACCAGCATGTATCCTGGTTCGGTTGCCTTGTGCTATGCAACCTATGTCCAGTTTCCTCCACAACTATGGAAGAATTTTCACTATAGTTAACAGTATTACATACACCAATTCCACAGGATTGACCCAATTCTTTCACACTCAAGTTCTAACCTAACTTGACATTGACTATGCTAATACCTAACTATTCACTCTTAGTGCTAACCCAACTAAGAAAGGGATACCTCACAGGTACAAGATACAAGACATAAACATACCTAAAGAAATCAGAAAATAACTCTAAGCTTTTCTCTCAAGTGTATCACTCAGCCTTTTTTCACTCATGGCTTTTACTTGAGCTTTCTCACAATGCCTTTTCTCACAAGAAATTACAGAAAGATAAACATAGAAAAGTACATCACAATCTGTAAAACATGAAGGAGATTGACTTCATCAACAGCCTCTGTGCTAACTAGATTAGCAAGTCTCTGATTTAGTTCTTCATACTGGCGGAATGCACCTTTTGATTAGGTTACACTGTCCAGTTAGTTGAACTTCTTTAAAGAGCTCTCTCAGAACAAAACCTCTATTCACTAGTTTTCTCTCCTTTTTTTTCTGAATGAACAGCAAAACCTCTTTTATCTCCTTGCATGTTGCTGGGTTCTTCTTTCAAGGTCAACACTTTGAGCCTTGAGCTTCACCAACCCACAGATTCACTTTTTCTCATTAATCCCCATAGTAGAAACTCTTCTTCTGACTTCCTCATCTTGACCGAAAGCCATAAAGCAGTAACCATAGAAATCTTCCCATGGTCAACTTGATCTTAGCCATTGAGAAACTACTTGGTCTCCAAGTATCACTTGTGACCGTAGATGTACAGCAGAATAGGGCAGAGAACAACTTTCCCTTGAACGCCATTTTCGGATAGAGCAGAGAGTTGGGAAGAAGAGAAGAAGATCTGATGCATGCAAGATGAGATGTGTTACCTTTAACCTAAGCTTGATTTGGTTTGGATTTTCTGATTAGACTTCTGTGTTTCAAGCTTAATCCTTCTCTCTCTTGCTTCTTTGGTGATTTGCTTAGGGAGGAAGCTCTCTCTCTTTCTCTTTCTTACTTTTCTGAAGCTCTGATTTGACTATGACAAAAGAGAGGGGAACGTTGCTTTGGTTGGAGCAATATGGAGGAAATTGAAATTAAGCTGGGTTTGGTTCGGGTATTCATTTGAGCAACCCATCTGACTTCTTTCTTTTCTTTTCCTTGGGCTCCTATTTTGTTTTCAGCCCACCATTCTTTTCTATTTGCTTTTCATTCCATTTGGGCTATGGAATTGGATTTGGCCTGCAACAATAAATAATTAGTAACATATACTTATTAATTAATCAATACTAATTATTTATTTTTCCAAAAATAATGTTTGTCATCACTAATTAATTTAGTTAATTTCTTAACTCAACAAAGACACAACAAATAAATATTTTTTAAAAAATATTTGAAAAAATACTTAATTTGGTCTCTAAAATTATACTCGAACCTCAATTTAGTCCTTGAAATTTCAATTGCCTCAATTTAGTCTCTAAACTTTTCAATTGACTTTGTGACAGAAACCACCGAAGAGACTAATATGATTAAACTTTGAAAATAAGACAATTGAAACTTCAAAGACTAAATTGAGGTTTGAGTGTAATTAAAACAATTGAAACTTTAAAGACTAAATTGAAATTTGAGTGTAATTTGAGGGACCAAACTAAATATTTTCTCAAAAAAAATGGTTAATTTCCATCTCAACTATTGAAAATAATGATAATAATAATAATAATAAAGACTAAAGAGTGTCAAATAGACCACATATACACTAAACTAAATAAAAATATAACTCCTCAAATAATAGATTAATTTTGTCTATTATTAACCATTTTTGATGTATACATTAAAATTTTGATTCTATTATATGTATTTTTATGATCTTAAAAATATTTTTTTTTGTATACTTTTGTCCATCTCATCGTAGAAGCATTAGAAGTGAAAAAGGGGTGATGGGTTGAGAAAGAAAGTTGGAGTTGTGATCCGATAGTTCATCCAAAATTGTAGGTGAAACATGGTTGCTGATTCTGACACTTGTCATCACCCGACCCGAAACGGGTTGCATTTGGACCGCAATTTGCCCGAAATTTGGCGTTCATTTGCGTTTGTTATGATCGTTTTTTGGTTTTGTCCGTACTCTCTTTCCAAGTGCAGTGTCCACCATCACAGTCCGGTTTTTCTATAAATACTCCACGCTTTGTGCTTCATTCCTCGCTTTCTTTTTCCTTTTCTTTTAGTTTCAACTAGAGAGAGAGTGACTTTCCTAGAGAGAGAGAGTTAGGTTTTTTTGTTTTTTCATTAATTTTTTTTGTTTGTTTTTGTGGTTTTGGTTTGTGTTTTCTATCGTTGTTTTGTAGGTACTGAGGAGGAAGAAAACTCGGAAGATTGATTTTCGTTGAAGAGCGTGTGAGTTTATTTTTTTGGCTTTTTTTTTTCTTTTTTATTTTTTTGGCTTTTCTGTGTGTTTGGTTCACTTGTGATCCTAAATAGCATAAATTTATAGTTGTAATGCTTATGTGTTTTTTGAATTTTGCCATGAATTGTTGTGGGAATTATTATCCTGGGGTTTTGTGGACAAAAACGGTAGTGTTGGTTAGGTTTTCACTAATGAATAATTACTATTTTATTGTTTATTTATTTATTATTGCAGTGGCTGTGTCAATTTTCATATCGTATTGTTTTTGAAATTTGAATTCTCCATGGTTTAGGTCTGATAGATGTGGCTATTTGTGTGACCCTATTTGTATGGTTTGTCAAAAGCTTGTTAATGTTTTGTATAGGTTGCATTCAATGATTAAAGTCGAATTTATTGAAGCAGTTTTTAATATTCCATGTGATAGAACCCTTATTTTCTTTTTCCTGAAAGGGAATGAATAGTTACATAAGAGTGTGAAATTAGTTCATTGTTTGCGAGAAAGGTTATAAGCAAAATTAGTTTGTGAATCAAGAAGAATGCAGTCGTTGTTATATTCTTTAAAGACAGAAAGGGCAGTTTATGTTGAGTTTGACTCCATTCTGTTTTGTTGTGGTGGGGCTGCAGACGATTTGGGAAAGGCCTTGAAGTTGGCGTGTATTAGATTGGAATCTTAGAAGTTGCTGTTTGGATTTTCGATCGAAAGAATGGAGGTATATGGCAAATCTATGGTTGCAGCTCCTGCAAATGTTATTTATCTGTCAAGTATTTTGGGCCAAGATGGTCCTGTTCCTGTTCACAAATGTGACTGGAAATGTCAAAATGAAAATGTTTGCGGGAACATGTACCGCTGCAAGCTAACAGGGCTGACTCACATCTGTGATAAAAACTGTAACCAGAGAATTCTGTATGATAATCATAGCTCTCTTTGCCTAGCAAGTGGCAAAATTTTCCCCCTTTCGCAAGAAGAGGAACAAGCTGTGAGAGGTGTTCGCAGAAAGCTTGATGCAGAGAATTCGCTTGCTGATAGCTGTGGTTGTAAGCGGAGACGTGATGCACAATTCCACCCGTCTCCTTTCGAGAGATCCTTCTCTGCTGTCAGTCCTATCTGCAGCCAAGTTGGAGATGGCATGGATATGAGCTAGATATCTATTATTCAACTAAGAAGACTCTGTCATTTGACTCATTTTCTCTTATCCTTTTGAAATTGCTTTTTTACTTTTTCTATCGATAACAGAACTTGATCGTATTTGGTGGACTTGATGTGTCCCCATGTGCTGTAGGAAGTACTTACTTATATTTCTAGCATTAATGTAATGCAGTATTTGAGGTAGCTTTGCTTGACTGTTGAATGGGGATTTGAGCAGTATCTATGCACTAGTTAATGGCACATGAATTGACTTTGGTTTCAGTTTTGGGTTAACCTTATTGAGAGTCAGACTTTGAAAACTGACAAAAGGATGTGTTCTGGCATTTTAGAATGCTTGAATTTGATTATTGACCCGAATGATGTATACTCGGGAAATGTATTCAAGTTTCTACTTTATCTGTATTCTCAAGGCAGCCATATTATAGTATTAGTGTACTCATTAATAATGCTACTGTCCTGAATTGTATTATTTAACTTCTAGGGTTATGATAGACACCGAGTTTTGTAAGTTCAGGTTCCCTCCAGTTCCTCATATGAACAATCATATGAACAAGGTTGTCGGTAGGTTATCTGGTGAAATCTGATATAGTTTTTCACATGTTTATATGTTTTAATTCTCTTTTGATTTTCTTTTCAGCTTGATGTCTGTGGTTAGATGTAACCCATGCAGGTTTTGAAGCTTGTGCTGCAAAGGAACACTCGAAACATGCGATGCATACTGACTACTAACTAAATTCTTTTGATATAGAATCCCTATACATTATAACCTGAAATGTTAAGGAATATCATTTTCTTGATGCAGGTACAGGGGCTTGCAAATTCTGCTTGAGTCTGTCTTGGAATATGGAGGAAGAGCACAGTTATGTGATGAGCTCAGGCAAATAATCATGATCTTGATATGCTAAGTGGAAACAAAAGGATTGAGTTGAGAGCAGTTATGATGTGGGTGAGTGATATATTAACAATTTAGAAAGCTGAAACTATAGGCATGATCAATCTTAATTTAATTGGAATTATCTGCCATTATTAGAGACATTGTAGTGTGTGTGTTATATCTTGTAAAGTAGTTACTAGTAGGTGGCATAACCATCTTAAGGGTAAACTTCACTTGTTTAATCATCCTTTCACTATTTTAATATGTTTTCTGATTCTCAGTATTCCTATCAGCTGTATCTTTATTCTCTGATAACCATGATTAACAAACATTAGGCATTTGACTTTCGTTTATATTATCTATTTATCTTCTTTTATTTCCTTTTTCTTTCTTAGATTGTGGCATTGAGCAAATAATTGGGACCTTAGCAGGATACTTATCATCATCATCGCCATTTATATATCAAAAACTGATAATTAGACCTCTATATAGAAAGCAATACAGCTGGTTTCTTCTCAATATTTTATGGTATGTTTTTTAAGCTGATGATGTAAATCTTTTTGGTACATAAGCAGGTGGATAATTTAATGTCTTAGAATTCAGAGGTTTTGTGATGTATGTCTTATTCTGGGTTATGGTATTCTTCAACCAATGAAAGTTGGAGGATTATTATTATTATTATTATTATTATTAAAGGCTACTTACTTTGCCCATATTATTATTGTTATTGTTATTGTTATTGTTATTATTAAAGGCTACTTACTTTGCCCACCTGCTACTCATTCGGTTTTTCTGTTCTGTGTCGGGAGAAATTGGCTTAAAAAATTTCTTGATAATGATGATTTTATAGAAATAGATGGATATGTTATAGTTTGCTTTAAATTATGAAGTATTCTTTTGAAATTTGGCATATGGCATATACCTAGATCATAATATTGTTGTTTCACACACATCACGTTAATATATTATCATGTAAAATTATGCTTAGGCAGATACATGAATCTACCTCTGACTTGACACACACTAACCTTTTCCACGGAAATTTTGGCTTTTACGATGAGGGTTGTCTTGGTGGAGTCTGTTATGCGGTATATAGCAGCTATAGTATTCAACAATTTTTGTCAACAATAATTATCACTAGCATATCTATACCTGAAGTGAGATCTTGGTCAATGTAAAACTATTCCTTTGCTTCGCATGAAAGGTCAATAGTTGTTACATGTCAATGTCCCGAAGTCATTGCTCTCGGAGGTCAAGGAGTGTGTTAGGTGTGCTACCGAAGAAACATTTAAATACTCTAAAATATATTTATGTGACGTGATTCAAAAGTGTATTCAATATATGATCTAAAAATATCAATAATTATTTCTTTTTCATTTATAGTTCTTAAATGAAATGAGATTTAGGGTGAACTACAAAAAATACATTGTATTATTTTGTCACTGGCAAAATATTTTCAAATTTTGTTATTAATAAAAATATTTTTAAATAATTTAATAATCTGTCAAAAATGTCCAACTATAATCAGAGACTTCTTCTGTTAACAGAAAATCATTTTTCAATGTGATAGTCTCATTTGTCATATAAGAAGTTTACACTTTATAAATTGTGTATTTTTGTTACTTTTTAAAAATAATTTGACGGTTTTTTATAACAAAATTTAGAGATATTTTTGTTGGCGAAAAAATAATTTAGGAATATTTTTAGTAGTTTACCCGAGATTAAATTAAAAAATTGAATATATCACATTAAAGTATAAATATACAAATATTTTATGCTACGAAGGGAAAATAGGCACAGAAGTTTGCATCTGAGGTATTACCTAGTCAACATGCTTCCATGTATGAGGAATCCTATGTACATCCTTTTAGGATCATCCTATGTCAACATCCTAGAGCAAGATCAGAATCTGAGTCCTGACGCCGATTCTCCAATCATATGGGTTTCATAATATAAAATTTTCTTTTTCCATTTTTTTGTACAATTCCCATGAAACTGCAAAGAATAGCTTCTAAATTAGGCCATCCACAATATTAAGAAATACTAAACCCATAAAGTACATCTTGCGGCTGAGAATTTCATCAAAGTAAAGTAACGTTTTGTTGGTTTTTGTAATGCATGAATCATAAGTCATACATAGCATATAATGAGGTTTGGCCATTCCTTGGCTTATCAATTCTAATTTCTATCCGTTCTAATTTTCTACAAAGAGTACCATACAAATTACAATAATTAAAAATGTCACTATGGAAATTCCCAACTTTCTTTCTTGTTATGTTTACGTTCTTCTCTTGTTCTTTCTCTAGCATTTTCACAATAACCAACAACTGTCCCTATACTATATGGCCCGGTACCCTCTCCGGCGCAGGCTCGCCGTCACTTGCAACAACCGGATTCCGTCTAGACCCCGGCCTAAGTGTGAAACTCACAAGTGTTCCTGGGTGGTCCGGCCGGATATGGGCAAGGACTGGTTGCACTTTTGATGCAACCGGAACTGGCAAATGCCAAACCGGCGATTGCGGAGGAAGGCTTGAGTGTGATGGAAATGGTGCTGCTCCTCCTACCTCCTTGTTTGAGATAACGCTTGGTAAAGGCACTGATCAAGACTATTATGATGTGAGTATGGTAGATGGTTACAATTTACCATTGCTTGCTCAACCACGAGGTGTATATGGGGGTGCTGCTTGTAATGCCACAGGTTGTGTTACTGATATTAATAGAGGTAAGAATGTTAATTTAGAGTTCAAGAAATAATTTTACACCATGGTTCATTCGCATAAAAATTTAAATTTAAGATAATTAGTTAATTACAAAAAATAATTAGCAAAGCTAAACCGATTAGAAAAGAAAAACATGTATATATTTATCTAAAAGGAGTCAAGAGAAATAAGAAAAATAATCATTTCTGAATTTTATCTTTCAACGATCAATGAAACAAATCTATCTTTGACCAACTATCCCTCCTCCCACAAAATAAAAAGAGAATTTGGTATAAATTAATTAATATTTTATTACCATTGTTAAATTATAGTTAATTTAAAATAAAACTAAAACCTAAAATGACAGTTAATATGGAACAGAAGGATGATATAAATTATCAAAAATACTATGTACATACTAAAATTTATTTACCATATATTTATGTATAAATATTAACTAATTTTTAATGTGTATTTTATACTTCAATATGTATTTTATATGAATAATTGATTTGATGACTAAATTTTGATATACACTTGTTAACTTATATCATGCATTCATGCTTCCTTAATCCTTAAGTACTACCCTATATTTCAAATATTAAGCAATTATGCTAAAAAAAATTGACACCGTTCTTTAATTTTAATACTCAGCTATTTTGAATTGTCTAACCATCACCCCTTAATCTTAGCAAAGTTTTTCAAGTAATTTTAACTTTGAATCATATTCTAATAAAAAAAAATGACTAGTAGCTTTTTTCTTTTTTGACACAAAATAAATGAAATATATGTAGGTTGTCCGAAAGAACTTCAAGTGGTTGGTGGAGATGGATACCAAGGTGAAGGTGGTGTAGTAGGGTGTAGGAGTGCTTGTGAGGCATTTGGGTCAGACCAATACTGCTGCAGTGGAGCATTTGCAAACCCAACAACATGCCAGCCCTCTTATTATTCCACCATTTTCAAGAGGGCTTGTCCAAGAGCCTATAGCTATGCATTTGATGATGGAACAAGCACCTTCACTTGCAAAGCTTATGAATATGACATTGTTTTTTGTCCTAGCAGCTATAGGTATGCACAAAAACACATTTCTCTCCCTTGAATTCAATTCCTGATTAGTAGTCTTGTATGCTCTTAGCCACTTTAGAACGATGTTTCATAATAAAATATAAATACTTTAAATTAAAATATCATAAGTAGTTAAAAGTATATCTGACACGATGAGAATAGATCCTCTAATATTGATTTTTCTGATGACTTTTGTCATGTGTGATATCTCACAATTCATTTAAAATGAGACCCAAGTGAAATATCATACATGATAGAATCATGTGAAAAATTAACGAGACGATCTATTCTCCTAAACATGATTATTTTTGCATTCTCTTTCAAGTTATTGCCATACACGTGCAAGCAATTCAACTAATCAACTAATATCTTACAACGACACAGGAACAAAAAACCAAAGGGTACAGTTCTTCCTCCACCAATATCAATTACAGTTCCTCCTCCACCACAATCTATAACA
>NC_029791.2:30257013-30290887 GCF_000816755.2 Arachis ipaensis
CAATTCTTCTTCAAATGCTCCCTTGTCCTTTGGAGTTCCAACCTTTCTCTTGGTCACCATGCTCTTGGCAATTCTGGCAATGACACAGCCATTGATGTGAAAAGAATGCTAGATGGTGTAATAGGTGTTTTTGAAGGGAATGGAGAAAAAGAAAGACCAAGTGAAGAAGCAAAAAAGTAAGGAACCAAATTAATGTGGAAGCTGCTTCTAATGCTCTTTTCATATGCTTGGAGATTATTAAGAACCACTGATTCTCTGCTAACAGCACTTACTGCTAATTTTATATTTACTTTACTCCTATCCTCTCAAGATAAGTTTTAAATGCTTTAATCAGAAGAAGAAAAAAAATGTTTCTATAAGCACACTTGGTCATTAGCAATGTAACATGGAGAAGTATTAAGACACTCTTATTATTTGAAATGTAATATCCTCAGCATGTGATGTACAAATTTGGATATCCAGAATTAAATGTTTATGGAACAGAGATGCAACCACTTGTGTATAGTAAGGCACTAAACCTAATATTAGATATTTTAATTGTATTGCAGTTGCAATCGACATAATTCAAGTGACCAATATCTCACTCAGCATTAGCAATTTAGTTTCTTAGCACAAGGTAATTCAGTAAATAAAAACATCTGATGAATTGTTCAACAATTTTGTTGATTTTCCTTTCAACAACTAAATTTTACCATATCCATTTAGATGCAGAAGATAGCAACTCAAATAATCTGCAAACAGAAATAAGCTCCCTAAACCTGATTTTAAAATTTACCAGATATTTGATTTTGCCTTGATAGAATTTCATGCAAAAAGCTTAGTATGATACAGCAGCATCTCTCAAGAAAAACTTGGGCACATAAAAACCAATACAATTCATTGAAATCACAAAAGGGAAACATATTTCATATTGTTAACATACAAAGCTAAACTACACTAAGGTCATCTCAGAATAATTGTCATCAAACTAGTGGCACAGAAAACCTATATTCTATATCAAGTTCTTTACAAAATCAACAATTAGAGAATTATGGTTACTCTATCAACTCAAAGTTCACTGGGCTTGAAGGCAGTTCCAAGTGTTCTTCATTGTTGCAGTGTTCTGGAGAGCTGATCCCACTCCAATGCCACATCCGGGACCGCCCTTCAGGAATCGACAGCTCAGGTTCCTCGTCAGATTCCCAGCTCTCAGACTAGAAACGACAGAGTTAGATAGAAACATGACAAGGAGAGAAAGACCAAGACCAGGATAAAAGTTAAGGATCTACAATCGAACCTCAATTTTGATATTCAAAGGTAGTTCAGCTGAAACCTTCAAGTCCCTAAAACAATCTGATCAAATCAAGAAATTAAAGAATAAATATGTAAACTATGTTTCAACCAGAACTTCACAATAAAAAATAAAATTTTTTGATGCGATGTGAATATAAAGCAGCTTTACAAGTGTATCCAATTACCTAAAGTCACCTAGCAAAAATAATTCTTTTCACATTGACAAAAGAACGGAAGTGATTGGACAACTTGCTTAAGTTTTAAGTGCATCAAAACTTATGTAATAGAAAACTAGCATTCCCCAAGTCCAGCAACAACAAAACACAATAACCGAACACGAACTTGTAATCGTTACCATTCATTATGAAGCGAAAATCCAGAGCCTTAGATTGTGCTTCGACACACCTCCGATGATCGTGCCGGCACATCTCTTCACCAATTGCAGTAGGAAAAAGAGGTTCCTCCTCTCTCAATGACTTCAGGGTTTTCTTTTCCTTCATCTCCAGCAGAGGCAACTTCCCTGTGTTTGAAATGTCAGAAAGAACCTTCCTACTGCCACCACCACCGGTCTTCGATTTCCCAGAAGCCGTGTTATTCGCTGTCCTGATGTTACTGGATTCAAGATTCTTTGCCTTTGCAGAAGAAGAAACAAAAACGGCTCCGTCGTTCATAAGTTCGTGGTGGCGCTGCCATTTGTGTTGTGTTCAGGAGGTTGGAGATCAGGCAACCAGCACAGTGTGGAAGTTAGACTGGGTGGCGGAAGTGGCGGAAGTGGCGGAGGTATGGCGGTGCCGGCGGTCAAAGTAAGATTGTGAGAAACCGAAAGTGTTAATACTTAATACACACTCATCTTCCCCGTTTTTTAAATCGAGGGATTATGAGTTTATGACCGTTGTGGCAGTGAGAATGTCATAACTGCCCTCTACGCATAGTTGTAACCGAATCGGTAATCAGTCAAGTTACTGATTTATTAATTTATTGGTTTAGAGAATACAAAATTAAATTAAATTAGATATTTATAAAATTATGTAATTGAATGTATACTATATAATTATTATTTGTCATATATAATTATAAGGAGCATGATGGTTAAGTAGCAACAGAAAGATACTACAACACTAAGGTTCTTGGTTTGAACCTTGACAACAACATTTTGAAAATTTTTTCAAATAGACCGGTTCAGTTAGACCGATTTGCATTGATTTTGATCAGTTTTTTTTCGGTTTTTATTGGTTCACACCAGTTTTTTTTCTTGAATGGTTTAAGATTTGGTTCACCAATTTTTCAATCGAATCGGCCAATCCAGTTCAGTTTTAATTTATGCTTCTTTGCTTTTTCAAGATCGGATTTTTTCTTTATCAATAATGGTTAGACCGGTTTACACCGATTTTGATTGATTTTTTTCGGTTCTTATTGGTTCACACCAGTTTTCTTCCTTGAACGGTCCAAGGAGCAAACCAAATCGGCTTAGGATCTGGTTCACCGATTTTTCGGTCGAACCGGCCAGTCCAGTTCGATTTTAATTCATGCTTCTTTGTTTTTTCAATATCGAATTTTGTTCTTCATCAATAATGGTTAGAACTATGGGAAAATACTCTAATTCTGTCTTGGATTCTGATTTTATATTTGGAAAATTAATTTCGAAATTAGCTTAAAACTCATCTCACAATCTTCAATTATCTAGATCTAATTTGAATAAGTGACATATAATTCAACTAGTGATAATTCTTGAAGATTGTATGGCTTAAAATCAAAACTGTTCTTCACCTCTTCTCTTGATTAGTTGACCAAGAAATTGGCGATTACATGGGTTTAGAGAAATTAAATCACCAAGGAATTGAGGTTTGGTTATAAATGACTTGTTGTGAAAAGATTTTTGCATGAATTAAATAAGAAAGTATAAGCATTGTTCTTCCAAGAATTAAACATCTTCGAGACCTTCAACATTCTCATCTATTGATTTTCTTCCAACTTCAAAGCATTCTCTCATTCTCTTCCTCTGTGTTTCTTCTTTTCTTTAAGATCTACAATCCAAAATCTAAGGTTTGATCAATCTAATTAGAGATTTAATTAGACGTTGCTTGTCTCAATCCGTTAATCCTCGTGGAAACGATATCCACTCATCGTAGTATTGATGCCAGGGCATTTTGGCCAGTTTCACTGACCTTTTCTTTACTGTTTTTAGGGTAGTTTCATGTATTTCCTTAGAAAATAAGCTAGTTTTGGGTAGTTATTCACTTACATCTTGATTCAAGCATACATTGTGCACTTTACATGATTTCATGAGGATTTTGCATTAATTTAAGGACAAATTGGATGTTGCATTTCCCATGACTTGGATTAGAACTTTTGATGCACTTTATTGCTTGATTTCAGGACAAAGGAAGCAAAGAAGAACCACATTAGTGGCTACGTTAGTTACACTAACGTTAACACTAACGTGGAATGGGAGTAACTTGCAAAGTTAATGAGAAAAGTGATTGCCAATAACGCTCTCGAAGCCATCATTGCCCACGTTAAGAGTCACGTTAACTAAGTTAATGTGAATTCTAACGTGGAAGAAAGGAAATGGAGCCAACGTTAGAGACACTTAACATTATCACTAACGTTGGACCAAGCTCATAAGTGGCCACGTTAGTCACCACGTTAACTTAGTTAACGTGGCCTCTAACGTTAAGAAGAAAGGGGAGAAGCCAACGTTAGTGACATTCAACATTATCACTAACGTTGGCCAAGTCACACTAGGCCACGTTAACTCCCACGTTAACTCCCATGTTAACCTAGTTAACGTGGAAGTTAACGTGAAGCAGGGAGGTGACGTCAACGTTAGTGACACCCAACATTGTCACTAACGTTGGAAGGAGCCCACACATGCCACCATGAGCCACGTTAACTCCCACGTTAACTTAGTTAACGTGGAAGCTAACGTGGATAAAGGAATGTTGAGCCAACGTTAGTGACACTCAACTTTGTCACTAACGTGGGAGCTAAGGGGCACATTGAAACGTTAGTGACAATGTTAAGTATCACTAACGTTCTCGAAGGATGGCAAGCCTACGTTAAAAGAGCCACGTTAACTAAGTTAACGTGGACTCTAACATAGGGAAGGGGGAGGCTTCTCAACGTTATTGGGGTTGAGTCCCAATAACGTACGCGAAGGACAAAGAGGCAACGTTAGTGGCAACGTTTGTGCCACTAACGTTGAGGTTAACGTGGCTCTTACTTGGGTAAGGAACGTTAGTGAAAAAGTTGAATGTCACTAACGTTCTCGAACCTATATTTTCACTAAACGTTAACACCACTAACGCCCTGAGCAAAAGTCTCTGCCCACTTCACACTTTCTCTCTGCAAGTAAAGCCAAGCCCAATGAAGAAGATAACTGCTTCAAACTCAAGATCCAAAGGCCCAGACCCAAGACTTGAAGAACTAACTAGAAGAGTAGAAGAGTAGTATATATAGGAGTAGCTTTGAATTAATTAGAGAGTTGGAAAATAGAGGGAGCCTCTGGGCATAGAATTTGTAATTCAATCAATTAAGATTGCCAAGGAGATCAATGAGTGCATTGATTGAGGAAGAGATGAAAATGAAATTGATCCGGAGAATGTAACATCTCCTGAGCCCAATGAACTCCCCATTCTTGATCTTACCCATTCTCTTTAATTTCTGTCATTTACTTTTATGAGCAATTCCCCCATTCTCATTTACAATTCTGCAATTTACTTCAGTAATTTACTTTCAGTTCTTTAATTCTAGCATTTACTTTTTCTGTCATTTACCTTCCCGGTTCCCGCCATTTTATTTTCTGCAATTCTAAAATCAAATCCTGGATTCGCTCAACTAGAACATTCCTCTAATTAAAGTTGCTTGATCAATCAATCCTTGTGGGATTCGACCTCACTCTATTGTGAGTTTTTACTTGACGACAAATTCGGTACACTTGCCGAAGGAAATTTGTTATGAGACAAGTTTTCCGTGCATCAAGTATTACTTAAACGATCTTGTGCACTTGCCAGCATTCGTGAGCATTAGTTTTCGCTCATCATCCTGTCTATTATTCACTCCTATTGCGCAGATAGCATGTGCACAATCGCGTTGTTAGTCTATTTTGCATTCCGTGCCTACGACATAGGATAGGTTGAGAAATAATGAGATAATTCTTAAAATGGTAAAAAAAAAGTTGAAAATGATGTAAAAGTATAGCTAATTTTTTTTACATTGGAATGTTATTAGTGATAACACCGCCTATGCTACACCTACGGTACATAGCCAGTCCCAAACCCGGATAAAGAAGGAGGGTTGTGTTAGGCCTTCGATAGCCAACATAAAAATTTAGTTGAATCTTCATAACATGGATCAAAGGCATTATTGCGCTAAATCTAGGTCGTTGTCCGAAAGTAAAGCACTGTATAGCTCGCATACAGTGTCAAATGAGCGAGAGCTGTTGCATCGGTACCCTGGTGTAGTGTTAAATGAGCAAGGGTTCCCGCGTTTTCGTAAACGGACGAAGGTAAATAAGCTAGTTCACAAAGAAAATGGTAAGGTAAATTTGGAGCGACATAAGGTTGAGATTTAGGACATGGAACATAGGCACTCTAACAGAAAAATCCAAGGAGGTGGTAGATACCATGACAAGGAGGAAGATTAACATTATGTGCCTACAATAAACAAAATGGGTGGCGCGAAGGCTAGGGAGTTGGATACCTCCGAGTTCAAACTTTGGTATATAGGAAAGGTGAATCCATTTTAAAGATTTACCATATAAAGATCTTATTATCTTAATAGAGAAAAATGAAATATAAACTAAAACAACAGAACAAGTGAAAAATGATGTGATCACTATCATTTCAAAGTTATAAGGGAAAAGGTGTAACCTGGAGCATCATAGCCAAAAGTACCAGCAAATGTTGTCCAACTATATGAACCAGGCTTGAGAAACTTAGCAGTCCCAAAATCTGAAACATGAGCTTCATACTCTAAATCCAACATAAAGGCCTATAAGCACACTCTCTTGGATAACTTAGCAGTCCAACTATCATTTATATTTATTTCTAAATATTCATTAAAATAATTCAAGGATACATCAGCTAGTCATTGATTAGAAGTTCTCGTGTTAGAAGATGAGTTCTTAGCTGCTACTCATTGATTAGAAGTTCTGTATACTAGTGCAGCTAAAGGAAAAAGTTTTGCAGACTAGAAGAAAGCATGAATAAACATATTTTCTCCCATGACCGAGATATTTTGTCTGTTTTGTATCGCTCTCATTCTTTAAATAAATGCATCATAGTATTTCACTGAATTCAATGTAACTTTCAAATGATGTATAATATCCATGCTTAATTTAGATACCTGAACAACTAGGAAAAAGGGAAATTTGACACCCAACACCTCAAGCAAATTATCCAATGCATCATGGAACTCCTTCTCTATAAGAATTGAAACAAAAACATTTTAAAGATTTCTGCATTACTAAAATTTGATTCTGGTCTGAGATCATCCATAAAAGGAAACCTGTGTAATCAAAACCATATCCTGGTTGAGGTTTATCACTGAATCCAAATCTTATCCAATCAGGTGCAAAGCAATGAAACCCTGCATCTGCCAACTGTAAAAAAAAAGAGAGGAAAAAGCATATATATGTTGAACAAAAACTGAAATAGTAAAAGTTACCAGGTACAAAAAATTATGTAGAGTTACCAGGTAATCGGAAACTTCCTCAACCTGGTCCATAGAGCAACTTTCAAGAGAGACAATCCCAGCCAGTCGGAGCAAAATTCAACTCTAGATAGCATAACTTCACGGACAAACCTTCCGAAGACAAGTAACAACCTTCACAATTATAAGAGTTCAGTGTCCTGTCGACATTCAAAGGTTTTAACTTAGGATTATACATCCTTAAATCAACGTGTAGTTGTTCAACATAAAGGTTCGAATCTGCCTTTATGACTTCAGGTTTGCCATCCTTTGACCAAAGAAGCACGCTTTGATGCACAGTAGAAGGTACAACCCCTACACCATGGATCCAATAACAAAGCATTATAACTAGCCTTTGATGGAACCACCACGAACACAGTGTTTCGTTCAGATGATCTAACCTTCACAATCAGAGTAACCAACCCTTTTGCTGGAGTCGAAGCCCTACTAAAATCTGTCACGGCAATGTTTGTGGGGACCAAGTCATCAAGATGTTTACCCACCTTTATTAACATCCTCTCAGGCAACAAACTGATTGCCGCCCCGCCATCGATCAGGACTTTGTTTACTTTGATCCCACTCAAAGTGGTAGTTATATGGAACGGGCAGAGATGAGACATTTGTTTTTCAGTAGGTGATGGGGGAGAATCGTTGGTTATGAATTTCACAAAAATAATCACGTTGCAAGTATAGATCTAAACTGACAATTAAACCTCAATCAAATTTAATTTGTTTGTCACAAAAGTAAACCCAATAAAAATCAACCGAAGTATTAAACCTCGGGTCATCTCTCAAGGAATTGTAGGGAAGTGTACTTATAATTGGTTATGGGATTTTATCTTTTTGGGTTTTGAAATAAGGAACAAGTAATGTAAATATCAAGAAAATAAAATAATAATTAAGAAAAGTCTTAGCAAGGATTGATAAATGGAATTCTTATCCCCATTATCATAGTCACTTGTGATAGTAATTGCCTTTTGCTCTCACTTAGTTAACCTCTAACAATTGAAGGTAAGTCAAGTGAGAAAATCAACTTAAATTCACAAGTCCTAATCAAAGACTAGAGTTAGTGAAGCTCAAGCCAACTAGCAAGTTTCAATCACCAACCAACAAGAGACTTATGATGATTCAAAAGTCTCCAATTAATCAATTCAAGCTAAGAGTATAAAAATCTAACTTAAAACCTTCCCAAGCATTTTATCAAACACTTGGAAGACACAACATAAAAATATAGAAAACTAACAAGGAATATTAAATCTAAACAACCAATTGCAAACATCAATAATAACAAACGAAGAAAGGAACAATAATTGTGAAATACCTCAAATTGCATTAAATAGAAAATTGAATCTAACATGAGAATTCATAAACTAAAATAGCAACATAAAGTAATCAACAAGGGAAATAAATAAACTAGAAAGTTAGAATAATTAAAAGTAGAAGAGAAAGTAAATTAAACTAAGATAGAAATCTGAAATTGAGAAGAATTAAAACTAAGAAACCTAAAATCTAGAGAGAGGAGAGAGCCTCTCTCTCTCCCTAGAAAACTACATCTAAAACCTAAAATTATGTGAATCAAAGTTGAATGATTGATTCCTTCACTCTGTAGTCTCTAATAAGTGTTTTCGGGCTTGAAACTGGGCCAAAAACAGCCTAGAAATTGTCCCTAGCGTTTTCTGATACGTGTAGCACGTGGCTCTGTCACGCGCACGCGTACGCGTCGCCTAACTGCATGGCAAATTGCATATCATTTTGAAGCCCCGGATTTTATCTTTCTAACGCAACTGGAATCGCCTCATTCGGACCTCTGTAGCTCAAGTTATGATCAATTTAGTACGAAGAGGTCAGGATTGACAGCTTAGCAATTCCTTCAATTTCTTGTATTCCTTCCACTTTCACATGCGTCCTTTCCATCCTCTAAGTCATTCCTGCCTTATAAACCCTGAGAACACTTGACAAATATATCACGGCATCGAATGGTAATAAGAGAGGATTAAAATTAGCAAATTTAAGGCCAAAGAAGCATGTTTTCTATCATAGCACAAAATTAGGAAGGAAAATGTAAAACATGCGAATTCTATGAATAAGTGTGAGAATAGTGGATAAAATCCACTCAATTAAGCACAAGATAAACCCTAAAAATGGGGTTTATCAATCTCCCCACACTTAAACATTAGCCTGTCCTCATGCTAAGCTCAAGAGAACCAAAAGAGTGAAGGTAGAATGGTAGAACTTATGCAATGCAACCTATCTGTATGAATGCAACTAAATGCAAAATGCTCTTACGTACTTGGTTAAAAGTAAGCAAATTTTTCAAGAAGAAATATGAACTGGATCTCACTAATTCAAATCATAAAATAAAGTACAAGTAAACTTGCAGAAGAAAATAGCTCATGAAAGCCGGGAACAAAGAATCGAGCATCGAACCCTCACTAAAAGTGTATACACTCTAATTACTCAAGTGTTTAAGGTTCGATTCTCTCAATTCTCTACTAACCTTACTTTCTAAGACTTGCTCTTCTTCTACCAATCAACAAATAATTTGATGCACAAATAGACATATCAAGAGGTCTTTTAAGGGTTGTAATGGGTTTAGGGTCAATGTAGGATTGTATTTGGCCAAGTGGACTAAAATCTGAATCCTTAATTAATTTAAACTTTCCACCTAACTTAAGCCAATCCATTTAATCAGAATATAAAACCTAACTATCCATTAACTATGTTTTGCCACATATCCATGCATCCCAATTTGAGTACAACTCATATGCATTGCTAACACCATTTACTTTGGGGCATTTTGTCCCCTTTTTATTATTTGCTCTTTTTTTTTTCTTTTTTCTTTTTTTTCCTTTTTCCTTTTCTTTTCTTTTGTTTTTTTTTCAATGCATATGATTAAATTATTGAATGCAATAATATGTGCTCAACTATTATTTTGCACATTTTCACAAGAATATACAACACCCAATTCTCAAACCAAATTTTTCCAAACCCAACTTCCCCACACTTAAATCATGAACACTCTCACTAGTCTAAGCTAACCAAGGATTCAAATTAAGGACATTATTGTTTTGCGCTTAGAGTTATTGATGAGGTAAAGTAAAGAATAAATGGGGTTAAAAGGCTCAACATTGGTTTACAAAGGATAATGAAAAGGTTAAGGCCATATGGGTATGTAAGCTCAGTGAAACAAGGCCTCAATCATGTAAGTGCATGCATACATCAAACAATGGAAATATAGAATTAATCAAGACAAAGATCACAATTTTAGAGAGAACAACACACACCAAAAATAAAATATTGGTTGATAAAATGCAACCAATCGAATAGGCTCAAAATCTCACTGGTTTTGTGTTCTAGCTCTAAACCATGTTCCAAAATAAATTTCTTCAAGCAAGTTTAACAAAAATTTTAATTCAAATTAGTGAAATGCTATAAAAAGTTTCTTGAAAAAAAATTCGTCACTTCAACCAAGTAGTGGTAAAATATGCAAGCAAACATGCAATCAAACATACAAATGCAACAATGAACTAACAAAGAAAATAAAACATTAGTGTTGAGAAGAAAATAACTAACCCACAGAAGTCAATATCGACCTCTCCATACTTAAAGATTACACCGTCCTCGGTGCATGCAAAGAGGTGCAAGTGGACAGGTTGCTACACTGATGCTTTTCTCCAAAGATTGTGCAGATGGACTTGTCTGTCGTCCCATTGAGAAGCTTTTCCTTTCCCTTTTTTGGTGGCCATCCTGAAAGAAGAGGAAAAAGAAGAAAATTAACCCAGAAATAACGATAAGAAAACAAATAAAATATGAGTAGGTTAATGCCAAATAATGAGGGTCTCAATTACATGGTAGCTACAACATGCAAGTGAGAAAACAATAGAAGCAAATGGCATATCAATAGTGCAAAAAATTGCAACAATGGGGGAAAGTGTGGATCATGAAAGACAGTGTAAGTGCACATCAATGCAAATGGAATACAAATTTCATAAAAAAATTAGCATTGATCTATGAATAATAATACCCAACAATTTAAAACAAGTCACGAAGCACCAAAATAACGCAAGAAAAGATGCAACAGTTTAATAAGACATTTAACACCAATGGAAAAAAAATAAACTTAGAAAAGAAAATAAAAACATGAACAAAATTAAAATGCAAGGCAGAAAAGTATGCAAATGTAGTAAGTAAAAGAAATTGAAAGGGAATATGGAGGAGAATGTAAAGAAATGAAGAAGAAGAACATAAGAAAGGAGGAAGAAAGAGGGAGAAATGATAAGAGAACAAGAAACAGACGCGACGCGCGCGCATGCATCACGCGGATGCATGAAAACAGAAATGGCCATGTGACGCGTAAGCGTCGCCCACGCGTACGCGTGGGTGCCCGAAGAAGAAAAGTGACGCGCGAGCGTCGGTCACGCGTACGCGTGACAACTCGTGCGATTTCAGCACAGTGGTAGCCCAATATTCTGTTCAATTCGATCTTTTACGCCGATTTTCATGCCCACGCATACGCGTTGCTGACGCTTACGCGTGGGTTGAAAAATTTGCAGGGAACGCGTACGCGTGAGGCACGCGTACGTGTGGGGTGGCTTGTGCGCCACGCACCCCTCCCGCGCGTTTCCATCACAACTCCCTGTTCATTTTATTAATATTGCGAACCTGCATGTGACGCGTGCGCGTCATCGACGCTTACGCGTCGATCGCAGATTTTTTTTAGACAACTAAACCATGAATTAAACGAAATAAAAATATCTAAAAATAAAAATAAAAATCTAACTTATTACTAATATAAATAAAAGGGGAAATTAGAAAGAATTTACCATGGTGGGGTGTCTCCCACCTAGCACTTTTAGTTAAAGTCCTTAAGTTGGACATTTGGTGAGCTCCTTGTCATGGTGACTTGTGCTTGAACTCATCTTGAAACTTCCATCAACGCTTGAACTTCCAATAAGCTTCAACATCTCCAAATAAATTCACCAAGCCTTGATGAAGTTCTCCACAAGCTTTGAGCTCCCAAAATTGATCCTCTTGTATGCCTGGATCCCAAATCTTGTTTCTCCACTCGTCTGTCAGTTGATCATCATCACTCCAACCGGGTGACAAGCAATCTGAATTCTCAATGCAATACCAAACTCTTCTCTTAGATCTAACCAAATGTTCACTAGTCCCACCCTTGTATCTAGCTCTTGAAATATCAACCTTGACGAGCCTTGATTTGCAACTCCAACCACTAAACATCCTTCTCTTACGCTTAATTCCACAGAGCTCCCTAAGTTGGCCGTTCGTTTAAAGAATACCATACTCAAGTGGGACAGTAAAGCGAATAGAGATAAGTTTTACCCACTCAAATGAAGGAGTAGATGACAACCTAGGTAGAGAAGTCTCCAACGTTCTTGACAAAAGCGTACTCAACTCCCGTCCAACCTTTGCGAAGGACTTCCACTTCCACATCATTCTCAAACTTACTCATAGAAGGTTCTTCATACCCAAGGAGTTCATTTGCGGAAGTAGATTCATCACTAGAAAGACTTGACTTATGATCATCATCACCAAAGGAACTTGCTTCTTGATCTATCCCATCCAATTCTTCATAGGGAATATGCCATGGAGGTTGTGCACTAGCCTTCTTGACATCAATTTCAATCTTCTTGGAGGAATACTCTACAACTCGTGATTCCCATGGAGGTTCGGCATCTCCTAAGTCTTCGACCACTTCTTCCTCTTCAACTATTACGGCTTCCTCCACTTGTTCCAATACAAAGCCACAATTCTCACTTTCCACCAGAGTTTTTAGTGTCTCCTTCATGCTACGCTCTTCTATTGGTTCTTCACATGTAGCCATGGGAGTACGTTGAGTATTGAAGCGCAGAGAGGCTAAATTACCTACTACCTCGGTCAAGGTAGCTATGAACTCTTGTGTCGTCCTTTGCACCTCTCTTTGCTCTTGAAGAAGAACACTTAGAGTGTCATCCATTGGAGATTGGGGTAGATATGAGGGTTCATTACTTGGGAAGAAAGGTTCATGATATGAGGGGGGTTCATCATAATAAGGGTGTGGTGGTTCAACACTCGCCATCTTTTCCACTTGTTGCACAACACACTTCAATCCCTTGTTCTCAAGTTGAGATTCTTTAGCCATGAGAGCTTCGTGTGCTTTCCGGTTTCCCACTTGCTCCAATTGATGAAGGGTTGCTTGAAATTGATCCAGTGTTTCTTTGAGACGATCCCTTGACTCTTGTTTCGCTTGAATAACATGATTAGGATCATATGGCTCTTGGATTGATGGATATGGATATGGTGTATATGGAGATGGTGGTTCTTGGGAGTAATTGGGTTGGAATTGGGGTGGCTCTATGTATGGTTCATATGGCTCATAGGGTAGTTGGTATGGTGGATAATGGTTAGGATCATATGAGGGTGTTTGGTAGTAGATGGCTTGCGAGTATGGTAGTTCAAAACTATGTTGAGGAGGGGTTCATAGGCATATGGTGGGCCTTGTTGGTAACTACAAGGGGGTCCACCATATCCATTGTCTTGGTACGCACCTTGGAATGGCTCTTGCTAATAGTAAATTGGTGGAGGTTGATTGTCATGAAAAGGTCCACCATAACAATTGTATTGGGATGTATCGTAGAATGGTTGTTGCTCATGGCACATTGGAGGATGTTGTTGTCGAAAGGGTTGATCAAATCCTTGTGGCTCTTCCCATCTTTGGTTGTCCCAACCTTGATGCATGTTCTTATTGTAGCTTCCATTCCCTAACATAATTGTGACCAAACTCGTAGCCAAAGGGATGAGAATTCATAATAACAAAAGAAAGTAAAAACAAAAACTAATAAGAAAATAATGAGAATAAACTCCTAAAACTAGAAACAACTAACAAAGAAACGAAAAAGCAAAATTATTCACAATACTCACAATAACCAATAATAAGGCATACGTTTGCAATTCCCCGGCAACGGCGCCAAAAATTGATGGGGAAAAATCGTCGGTAAAGAATTTCACAAAAATAATCGCGTTGCAAGTATAGATCTAAACCGACAATTATACCTCAACCAAATTTAATTTTTTTGTCACAAAAGCAAACCCAATAAAAATCAACCAAAGTATTAAACCTCAGGTCGTCTCTCAAGGAATTGCAGGGAAGTGTACTTATAATTGGTTATGAGATTTTATCTTTTTGGGTTTTGAAATAAGGAACAAGTAATGTACATAACAAGGAAATAAAATAATAACTAGAAAAGTCTTAACAAGGATTGATAATTGGAATTCCTATCCCCATTATCATAGTCACTTGTGATAGTAATTGCCTTTTGCTCTCACTTAGTTAACCTCTAACAATTGAAGGTAAGTCAAGTGAGAAAATCAACTTGAATTCACAAGTCCTAATCAAAGACTAGAGTTAGTGAAGCTCAAGCCAACTAGCAAGTTTCAATCACCAACCAACAAGAGACTTATGATGATTCAAGAGTCTCCAATTAATCAATTCAAGCTAAGAGTATAAAAATCTAACTTAAAATCCTCCCAAGCATTTTATCAAACACTTGGAAGGCACAACATAAAAACATAGAAAACTAACAAGGAATATTAAATCTAAACAACCAATTGCAAACATCAATAATAACAAACGAAGAAAGGAACAATAATTGTGAAATACCTCAAATTGCATTAAATAGAAATTGAATCTAACATAAGAATTCATAAACTAAAATAGCAACATAAAGTAATCAACAAGGGAAATAAATAAACTAGAAAGCTAGAACAATTAAAAGTAGAAGAGAAACTAAATTAGACTAAGATAGAAATATGAAATTAAGAAGAATTAAAACTAAGAAACCTAAAACCTAGAGAGAGAAGAGAGCCTCTCTCTCTAGAAAACTACATCTAAAACCTAAAATTATGTGAATCAAAGTTGAATGATTGATTCCTTCACTCTGTAGTCTCTAATCAGTGTTTTCGGGCTTGAAACTGGGCCAAAAATAGCCTAGAAATTGCCCCTAGCGTTTTCTGATACGTGCAGCACGTGGCTCTGTCACGCGTACGCGTCGCCCACGCGTACGCATCGCTGAACTTTCACAAGGTCATGCGTACGCGTGATTCACGTGTATGCGTCATCTAACTGCATGGCAAATTACATATCATTTTGAAGCCTCGGATGTTAGCTTTCCAACGCAACTGGAACCGCCTCATTCGGACCTCTGTAGCTTAGGTTATGATCGATTTAGTGTGAGAATAGTGGATAAAATCCACTCAATTAAGCACAAGATAAACCCTAAAAAGGGGGTTTATCAGTAGGTCGAAGGAAATACCCCAGCTCATCTTCAATTCGGATAAAGGAAAAGGCTTCCTCATCCTCCAAATCATAATCTTCTTCTGGGTCACCTTCATATTCCCCCAGATATTCGGTTGGAAAGATCGAAATCGTTCCAATCATGTCATCATCCCCTTCATCAAAATATTCTTCGTCGACATCAACTTCTTTGTTTTTCTCGACCCCTGAGGATTGAGCTACTGCTTTTTCCTTTTCCATCTTTGCAGGAGACAGAATTCCTTTTGGACAAGTCCCTCCATCAGAAAAAAAGACAATCCGAGAATGCACGGAGGGCGTTGCCCCCTTGCTTACTTCTACATGGGGCTTTTTATTTTGATTGAAATTTCTCCTTCCCCCTCGACCTCTTGGATAACCTCTGGCTCTACCACGAAAGTGGGAATATTGGTTTCGAGGAGGTCCTCGATTTTCTCACTGTGGATTGCGTCGATAAAGGGCATCCCGCTTCTGGAACTCTTGACAGTTCCGAATCCATTGGACACCTATAGCCTGAGATCGGCTCAAAGGTGTAACCATATTTTGTTGAGAGGCCTTAGAGGTTTGACCTTCAACACGTCGAATCGGCTGCCTCTAGCATGCCTGTTCTTCTCTATGAGCTAATTCTTTCTTCATCCTCTCTTTTTCAAAAATCGCCGCCGCTTCAGCATCAAAAACGGCGTTACACCGTGGACACAGAGATACGTCCCGGTCTTTAATCTTTGGCTGCACTAGAAAGTCCAACAAACCATCTCCCGCATGGGGATACACCAATCGAACTTGTGACTGTGACTCAAAATCATCAAGAGCCATGTCAAAATCATAAGACATTCCTACCATGTTCACCCCGAAACACGGTTCGACGAAACTAGCCTCAGCATCGAAGGGATCAACATCAACCTTCATTTCTTTCTTTCCGTCATCGAATTTCAATTGTCCCTCCATTATTGTTTCCTGAATTAAGTCCCTGAGACGAATACAACTGTTAGTCGAATGACTTGTTGCTTGGTGAAATTTACAATAAATTTTTCCTTTCAAATATTTCACCGAAAGTAAAGTTCTACCCCAGGCAAAATTAACTGTTTATCTTTAAGCAACATATTGAAAATCTTATCAGATTTCGAAATATCAAAACTGTATTTCTTTCCACTTTTTAGTTTTGAATCATTCGAATTTTCATTACCAGGAAGCTTTTTAAATAAGGAACAGACATATGGAGGACCTTTCTTAAGTTCAGCCAAATTGACCTCTGTTTCAAACTCAAGTTCCTCTTCTGAGGACTCCATATTCACATAAGCAACTTTTTCTTTCCAAGTAAAAGGTTTACTCTTTAATCGTTGCTCACTCTTATGTTTCTCCTTCTCCTTTTTCATGAGTTCGGTTTGGCGAACCTTTTTCAGCCAGATGGGCTAGATCAGGGATATGCACATTAAGTAGCTTTCTACGCATATAAAATCTCAGCTCCATAGTAGCTATTTTCACTACTTTGCTCTCAGGTAATGAAATATAACATCTACTTCTAGCATTCTTGAAACGTATCATATAATCATCGAACACGGATTATAGTAAAAGGTAATAAAAGTTGCATGATCTAGCTTGTGTTCATCCTGTTTACACATTCAAAATTTCATACTTGGAAGATTTTGAACACAGAACCAATCTACCTAACACAGTACAAAAAAATTCAGCTATATACATCATCCTTAACTTTCATGTTGCTTTAGCATTTCAAGGGTAACACAATGCAAGTAATCGTCCCGACAACCAACGAAAATGCGGCCTCCAATCATTAACGGCGAAGAGAATATATCGCCGAGCAAGTCAAGCCTTGCAAATTCCTGCACATCAATTTTCTGTCAAATTGTGTCGTCAGAGGAATTCAGGTTCTCTCTAAGTAAGTGTATTCTTCCAGAACTTGAACAAATGCAGATTAACCTGAAAAGAAAAAAGGAAAAAACAAAATGCTTGAACTTTATGTATAAGATAAATTTACCTCTTTAATTTAGAAAAAACCAATTAGATTAACATGTCTGAGGAATGTGAGGCATCATCAGAGACTAGCTGCAAGTGCTCATCAACATAAGCAGATGAAGTTATTGGATCTCCAACATTGTGTTCCCATAATAAATCCCCATTCTCCTGGAGTTAATACAACATAAGTATAAAAGAAATATAGACCCAAAATCAATAATTTACATTGGTCTTTTTTACATGGAACTACATTTAGTAGAGCTAGTATTCATTGGTATTTAACTGAACATAAATGCAGCAATTGTAGTTCATGTCTTGTATTATTGTAAAATGATTTATTATTTTTGCTCAAAAATTGTCTTGAGAAACTTTTGGTTATAAACTGTATTATATCTAAAATAAGATAATCCAACTATAAACACTAAAACTACTATGAATACAACACAGTAAATTCACCTTTAAGTGATAGAGGGAGAAGGAGGTGGAGAAAAAATATGAAACAAGTTTATTGACTAGTTCTCACCGGTTTGAAAGAGTACACGCTTCCCTTTCTGGAGCATACTAGCACCTACAATGGAATAAACAAAACGATTACTAATATAGATAAACGTTTCAATGAATTTGTTTTGTCAAATTTTAGCAAATCGATGGTGGTTCGATATCTAGTGGTCTGGGAGCGAAACCTACTCCTCTGTGTAGGTACCAGTTTTCTAAAAGTGCATCAAAGCGTATGTCTTCGATTAGATGTGTATCGAGATGACAAATAAATAAAGGTTTGTAAAAGGATAAAGAAGTTTAAAACAAACAATTTCAAAAAGTAAATTGACTGAAATTGAAAGATTTTCTTTGAAAATAAAAGAAAGCAATAAAGTGTCTTCGAGTGAGTCAAAGGACTTTGACATGAAAATTAAAAGTGCAGAAATATAAATTGGACATTGAAATTAAATGGTACTTGGAAGATAAACTTGCTTGAAAAATAAAGTTTACAAAAAAATAAATTGAAAGAGTAAAACATGGAAGGAACCCTACAGAAAAGTAACTCAATCGCAGACTCAGGAATTCTTTGGGGATGTGAGTGTGCTTGAGTGTTTTCTGAGTTAAAGTTCCAACCCTTATTCCTTAAAACTTTCTAGTATTTATAATCTTCTTTTGTAACTGACAATTAATTACGGAATAACAATTTTGAATGCCTACACCTGGATAACCACTCCCGTTTCTTTGCCTGTAAATATTACCCATGATTTCCTCACGTGATGAAAGCATTTAACTTCTCCACTACCATAACTGCTCGATCCACCTATTCGAATATCTGGTTCGATTACTTATCTCGAATATCCGTCTAGTTGGACCCATCCAATTTAATGAAGCATTTCGAAATCGAACCCGTGTCGAGTTCCTCTTCGAATTGACCCACCTTAATCGAAAGTATTTCTTCGACTAACAAATTGCCCCCTTGGATTAATGTGTTTGCCTTAAAAAATATTAGAAGATAAAACACTTAATCCAAATTCAAATTTCAAACTATTAAATCAGTAATAATTACTATTTAACTTCCCATTAATACTGATCCACTCGACACGTTTCCCGAAATGTACGCTTTCTCTCTCCACCTCTTCGCCTTCTTCGGGAAGTTACCTTTTTTCACATTCCTTCTATAATAACGGGCACAACAACACTTCCTTTAAATTCAATATTTTCACTCTTGTTCAATTTTTCGAACTCTCTGAAT
This sequence comes from Arachis ipaensis, assembly GCF_000816755.2. Classification (NCBI taxonomy): domain Eukaryota; kingdom Viridiplantae; phylum Streptophyta; class Magnoliopsida; order Fabales; family Fabaceae; genus Arachis; species Arachis ipaensis. The sequence continues at coordinate 30,275,985 of NC_029791.2, forward strand.
TTCTTTCGCACCAGTTTTTCTTGCATAACCCTTAACCTTCAAAACTTCCTTTTCTAAGTTCTGCAATGGCTGCTTCCTCTTCTCACGCCGCTGCTCAAGACAAGGGTAAAGGTCTCGAAGTAGCACCACCAGCTCCACCAGCCCTCCATGTGCTAAATCAAGTCAATGATGAAGTCATTGATGACCCACAGCTTCAGGTTAATGATACTAGAATCTTGATCCCTTTTACAGTGAACGGAAATACACACTGTTTCTTTGGGCCTGTCGAATCCCTAGAAAGAGCGAATAAGAAATTACCTTTCTTTCCTAGCGCTCAAGGAGAAGACTTATTGATCAATCAAGCCATTGATATCTCTTTCTTCATTCATCAAAAAACCCTTCAAGAATAATCCAAAGATTAACCCTCGAGGTACTGACTTCACGGCCTAGTACCAACGCCTTGCTCCTTCAAAAAGCGCTGCCTGGGGGCTCTGGGGATCCAAGAATTCCTAAGGCTTTCTCACTTCTCACTTACAATACTCCCATGGATGATTGGAGCTGTGACTTGTTTTTGGAACAGGACGATCAACAACTTCCACCTTCCATGTGGAATGATTGGTATGTCTCTTTTGGATGTAGCCGCTATTACAGGGCTTCCAATAAACCCTCCTGACTGTACTTCTGACATGCAACCCAAACACCAATACACTATCTGATACGTGGTCAGGAGAGCATTTTCGTTATCTTAGAGCTAAGGGACGGAATGATAATCTTGTCATATTCAAGGATCTGAAATCTAGAAGAATTGTGCCATACCAGTCTTGGACATCTAGAAGACCAATAGTCCGTCTCAAAAACAGTGGTGCTGAAAGGACAACAATTCATAAAGGCCATTGGGCTAAGGCAAGACAACAAGAAGTCCAATAAAGCTTTTCAAATTCAATCAGAGGTATATTTTATTATTTATTTTTGAATTTTTATGCCTTTATTTTAAGTTTGTTTTGTTGTTAGAGTTTGTTGGGAGATTTGATTTACTTTTGATTTGTTTACTAGTATTTTTAGGAATTTTAAATTTAAGTCAAATCTGATCTAATCTAATAAGATCAAATCTGATTTGAATTTGTTATCATATCTTTAGGATTTTAAAATTTAAATCAAATCTGATCTAATCCAATAAGATCAAATCTGATTTAAATTAGTTATCTTATCTTATCCTTTAACTAGTTTGTTAGGAGTCTATTTAAACACCTTTGGTGAGACAATTTACATAACTTTTGATGAATAAAATTTTTTTAGTGCTTTATGCACGTTTTTTTTTAGTGTGATTAAGTGAGGTGAGTGATTTGCTTCGCTTGTTGCATGGAGAAAATTGAGTGATTCAATTTTCATCCCTCTGATCTAGGTTGTCAAGGACAAGTTCTTTGAAGGTCCAGTAGGGAATTCCTTCTGGTGACCTGGGTTGCTAAGAACAGGTGTCTTAGAGGTCTAGTAGGGAAAACTTTTTATCTATCTTTTATGTTTCCGCTGTGTTTCTTTATGCCAATAAATTCCTCTTCTTAATCCCATTCTTTTCTTGTCCCCCTTCCATTAAGATTTTATTACTTTAAATGTATTAAACCCCAACATAATTCATATCATAACCATTCCGACTTCTTTGCTTGTAAATATTACCCATAATTTCCTCACGTGATGAAATCATTTAACTTCTCCACTATCATAACTACTCGATCCACCTATTTGAATATCTGGTTCGATTACTTATCTCGAATATCCGTCTAGTTGGACCCATCCAATTTAATGAAGTGTTTTGAAATCGAACCCGTGTCGAGTTCCTCTTCAAATTGACCCACCTTAATCGAAAGTATTTCTTCGACTAACAGAATTACAAACAAAGACGGTAACAAATAAATTACCCTAAGCACTATAGCTATTATTCTAATTCTCACAATATTTTGTAGATCCCACCAAAAGGACATGAAGTGGTAAAGTGGAAGATATTGAATTCATGAAAATAAAATTGAGAATTAGCTAAGTAATAATCTAAGAGTATGACATACCTCATGAGGAAGCGTAGAAGGCATGCATGGCCCAGAAAATATAGGTCCATCAGTTGTTTGCTGAGCAAAAATTCACCACTAATGCAAGTTAAAATTACTTCCATAATCTTGTAACATAATTTAGGATTGTAAACATAAATGAAGTTTATACCTTCCAAACTGTGGATCCGTTTGGATCCAATGCAAGAACATGGCCATCTACTAAGCAACATATTACTGCAACAAACGGCAAAAGAAAAGGGGAACATCTGGTATTTAAAAAGACAAACAACATTATCAAAAGGAAGAAACAGTGAAACAATAAATACTAGTTCCGATTTCGGTGATGGACAGAGAACCAAAGACAGGACGTCAAACCTGGATTTAGTAAGGGAACATTTCAGTCTGAGTAGAACAAGCAATGAACTTCTACACGTGGCAGAAGTAACAGACTAATGCATGTCTAATTCTAATGTTCAATCAAAGGATTAATCTCCTGGTATATGCTAATCAAGTTCAATTCTTTCTTTCTTCTTTTTTTTTTATATTTTTTTTAGGTTAACTACCAAAAATGTCCTCGAATTATTTAAACGGCTAACAAAAATACATTCGAATTTTACTATCGAGAAAAATGCTTTCAAATAATTTAAAAACACAACAAAAATATCCAACAGTAAATATATATTTTCAAAAAATATCTTAGAGATTGAATTTTAATGCAATTTTTTGCAAGTATAATTATAAAAATAAGATATTATTATACTTAAAATTTGGTGATTTTTTGTTAAGTATATATTTTTTTATAATATTTTTGTTAACAACCAATAATACTTTTAAAAAATCACAAAACAATATATACTTAACAAAAAATCACAAAATTTTAAGAATAATAATATCTCATTTTTATAATCATGCTTGTAAAAAATCGCATCAAAATTAAATCTTTAATGTATTTTTTTGAGAAATACATATTTAATGTTAGTGTTTTTGTAAGATTATCTAACATTAGAGATTGAATTTTGATACAATTTTTTACAAACATGATTAGAAAAATAAGATATTATTATCTTTAAAATTTAGTAATTTTTCGTTAAATATATATTTTTTTGTAATTTTTTTGTTAACAACTAATAATGCTTTTAAAAAATCACAAAAAAATATATACTTAGAAAAAAAATCTCCAAATTTTAAGAATAATAATATCTCATTTTTTTAATTATGCTTACAAAAAATCACATTAAAATTCAATCTCTAAGGCATTTTTTGAAAATATATATTTACTGTTGGACTTTTTTGTTGCGTTTTTAAATTATTTAAAAGCATTTTTGTCTATAATAAAATTCGGATGCATTTTTTTGTTAGCATTTAAATAATTCGGGAGCATTTTTGGTGGTTAACCTTTTTTCCTTTTTTGTTCATATTCATTACTCATTAGTTAAACGTCCTGACTGAGCTTCTCCCACAAGGTCAAGGGACACAGTTCACCACTTAGCACAAGCAATTTCAGTGAACTTTGACCCCGCAGGCCAACATGAGTTTGTAATCCAGGAAGAATTGTCTACATTAGCGATGGAACAGCTGTAAGCCTATTAATACTATAAGCCTGAAGAAAATCTATTACAGAATATATGTTTTCTTTGAGAACACTGAAAGGAGGAATAACTAACATACAAGCCGTCAAAATAGCACTGAAAAATTCTTGCAGGTGATCAACGAAGCTGAGTGATGTTTTAAACAACAATGATTCCTGCCCATTCAGAGGATACAATCCTTGCATCCAGAAAAAGCGATTTGAAAGACCTAGGAAGAATATGAAACATACTGTGAGAATATATATTATAATAGATTAAAAAGCATATGGTTCAGATTCATTTTAAGAACATTATTTTCAGACAAATTTCATTTTAATGTTTCTCTGAATTTTCTTAGATCTTCGCTTTTGATTTATTTTCTAGCTGGCAGAGAAGGCAAACAAGGAAAGTAAAACAGCAACTACACAAACCATGTGAAACTATATTAAAGAAATCTTGCTTAGTGTACTACAATAGTCACAACAAACAATATTAACAACTTACCTTGTTCAGTGCCACACACTCCTTTCGGCTTTCCAGTTGAACCAGAAGTATACATTAAATAATAGAATGAACTCTTCTTTTCATTGGCACAAGGCCATAACAAATCTGTCAAATCACTATATTCTTGAAGGCGTTCTTCAATGGAGAAGCTTAAAACAGGACAACTTACTGACTTTACCAGCCAATGCGATTGATCAAGCTGGTCCAACTCACTACCAAATGAAGATTTGGAACCTATAATGAGATCAGCGCTTGAGGAAGCGACAATCGACAATAACCTTTCCTTCGGCCAATAAGGGTCCAAAGGCAAGAAAGCCTCCCCGCATCTCAATACAGAAAAAACAGCTACAATGTATTCCACAAGGTGGCATATATATTCCCACTATCTTTGGCCTATACTCTTCACTCGAGTCAACCACCGACTCTGAGCTAGACACATTAGTTTCCAAGTTTTTAGCTGCATAAATAGTTCCCTTTTCATGGTTAACCACATTGTCACTGTTGGGAATAATACACCATTTCCCCTTGAGAAAATACATTTCACAGAGAAATAAAATAGACACAATCACAACACAAGAATTTAACGTGGAAAACCCCAATTACTGGAGAAAAAAACCACGGCCGTTGTCAAATGACAACTAGAGAATATCACTATGTGAAAATTGTTACAACACATAGACTTCTTTTTCTCTAACACCGGCACCCCAGTACACCCACACTCTCAAAGAAAATATTTAACTACACCTCACAACACTCTCTTAATCAAAGAGTATAGAGGAAAAGAAAAGTCAGATACAAGCTTTAAGTGTTTCCGACTGGTGCAAAAAATATGGAGAACTTAGCCTCATATTTATAGCCTAAGCCACCCACTCCATTTGCTATCCTAAGCAATGTGGGACTAATTCAACCAAATCCTAACAATCTCCACCTTGATTGAAATAGTCACACATCTTCAGCTTCCATAGTCAACACCGACAATTCTTTGCTGCCATTGTCCATTGTCTATACCGACAATCATAGTTCAGAGAACTATCATACTCCACCATGAAAGTATACTCACTTGAAATTAGACCACTCCAAGTATTTCGCCTTGGTACAGATCGAAACCTTGCTGAAAATTCATGGTGCAACTTCCAAATTGGCTTTTCCTGGAAGTTCTTAGCCATCGACATAACTCCGCCACACACCTTGCATCTCAATGCCAACCAATGCCCGTGTGCAATTGTGGACCCGATTGCCACAACTTATCCTTATCCATGGCAGTGCGGCAATACCATGAGGATACTTCTTATCTTCTACACCTTGTGCAAACCTGATTGTATCAACACATCCTTGACTTGTATTTGCCACAAGCCAAAATTGATTCTTCCATCAAATTTCTCTATTTCAAGCTTCACATCACTTGAATATCCTGACATTGTTACAACTGTATACTGGAATAGTATAACTCAACCGTAGACTGTGCACTAGGAAGGGTCCCCAGGAAAGAGAGGTGGGTCACAATGGACACACTTAAATACCAAGTCTTTCCTTAGCCAGAACCTTTCCAAACTGCACTCTCACAGTGTCACACTGCCTTCCAGCAACAACAACAGCAACCAAAGATCAACCTCAAGCCACAGGACAAAATTCTTTTCTGATGTGGAAGGTCAGACTAAGCTGCAACCACAGAGCATACTAAGAATAAATCCCACCGAACCGAAGCTCTGATACCACATGTTGAGAATAATACACCATTCCCCCTTGAGAAAATACCTTTCACATAGAAATAAAATAGACACAATCACAACACAAGAATTTAACGTGGAAAACCCCAATTACTGGAGAAAAAAATCACGGCCGTTGTCAAATGACAACCAGAGAATATCACTATGTGAAAATTGTTACAACACATAGACTTCTTTTTCTCTAACACCGGCACCCCAGTACACCCACACTCTCAAAGCAAATATTTAACTACACCTCACAACACTCTCTTAATCAAAGAGTATAGAGGAAAAGAAAAGTCAGATACAAGCTTTAAGTGTTTCCGACTGGTGCAAAAAATATGGAGAACTTAGCCTCATATTTATAGCCTTGGCCACCCACTCCATTTGCTATCCTAAGAAATGTGGGACTAATTCAACCAAATCCTAACAGTCACCTGCAGCACAAACACCGGATGTCAATGCTGCATATCAAGCACATTCATTCCACACCCTAACACATGAACACTAAGGGATGCCTGGTTGAGAGTAAAAATAAGGAAGAAAATTTCATACATAAAACTCATTCATAAAAGTTTCCATGACATAACTGTCCGTGGTAGAGTGAAAATTTCACTCAAATTAGTTACTAATTTGATTTGATATGTTACCATGTAAGCATGTGTAAACATTTTATATTACTTAGCCTCCAAGCTCATCCAACCAAAACGTATAAGCAGCTTTACAACTAAAATTAATTTCTAATCACTTTAACTAAATAAAAATTAAATTAAAGGAACACTTCGCTCCATAAACCAAGTAAGCAACATTATCCAGCTCATAAATCGAATTCAAGTCATCGAAAGCTTGAGTAGAAAAGCAATCAAATGTGTGAAGTAATCCCAACCAACAATCTAACTAACTAACTAACCAACCAACCAACCAACCGAGTAACTGAATTTTGTGTTTTTGGAGTGAATAACGAACCTTGAGGTTTGGGCGTGATAAGGTGAGGGTCATCCGCACCAAGCAGGATAGAGCTTATACGAGAGGCGGGGAAATCAATGGCTTTCAAGAGATGAGAGTAAGTAAAGCAACGGTCACCGTTGTAGACCGGGGGAGAGAGTGACTCCACGCGCTGTTCTAAGAGCGTGGAGATATTGTCATGGTCGAAGTTTGGGGAGGCAGGAGTAGCAGGCGCGGAGCCAGATGAAATATTAGAGGGGGCTAAAAATATTTACACAATAAAATAAAATTAAAATAAAATTTTAAAGAAATTAAACTGAAATTTACATATAAAAAATTAAAATTTGGACAATTGCCCTTTTTTTATAGGTAGCTCCGCCCTGAAGAGGAGGAAAAGGATGAACAGTTTGGCGCAGGCGCGTGGAGAGGTGGGCGACGCCAGACGCGTGAATGACGGCGGTTTTGTTAGGATTGGCAGAAGCGACGCGGAAGAACTCGTGCGAGAGGCAGCAAAAGCGTGGTGTTTGTGTTTCTTCTTCTTCTTCTTCGGGGCTTTGAGCTTTCATGAGTTCGTCGGAAAAGCATGGTGCAAGAAATGATGCTTCTATCGCTTTGTAATTTATAATTTTGTGAAAGAAAACTCGTCTTCTCAAACTATGTAATTGCAAATTAAAAATAAAAATTAAAAAATAGGTTCATGAATAAAAAAATTGAGTATATCAGATATAGACATATAGTGATTATATTTTATCATTTTATCTGCATAATTATTGTCTTCTCTAACGATTAAGTTAAATTAACGACTTGATTCTAAACTATTTTATATTGGATAATTATACAAGCCAAGAGAAATTAGAGAATCATAAAATAAATAGTTGGAACAATAATTTAAAATATTTGAAGGGCTATTTGCAAATCAATTTTTATCAAGATTTTTATCAAAACTTCTATCTCAAGTTAAAGAGAGAGTGAAAGACCATGAAAAATAATTTAACCTTATTTACATATAAATTTTTGAATAATGTTAATTAATGGTAAAAAAAATGATAAATTCTAATTAATATTTCTCTTGTATTATTGCACTTCCACTTAATGTAAAGAGATCATTAACAAGATCTTTTTTATCAACCCAAAGAAACACTCAAATACAATTAATAATATAGGTATAGCAACAACTTTTATAAAAAAAAAATTTATCGGACGAATTCAACATTCCCAATCTTAGATATTAACCTCACATATTCACACACAATTAAGGATTTTATCTATTACTTAGTCACTAAGATTTAAATCTAGATACAACATATTATTTTTATTTATTTATTTTTTTTTTTTTTTGATAATCTAACATATTTAACTATTCAACCAAAGTCTTACCTTTTTTTTATTTTTATGTTAATTGACATGGATTGGAATGAGATTGAGTGATTGAGTCTTACGTATAGTAAGTCCATACCTCTCACTCATATCTAACTCTTGAGGCTTCGTTCCATTAACAATCTTTTAATATATTTGTTTTCCCTTTGGCCCAATGCCAAATCAAGCAGGAGACCGGGTCGGGTCATAAGCCAACACAACCCTACGCTTTTGGTGTTGCACCCGCGTCCCTTGATCGTCTTTCTCGCTCTCCAACATTCGGTTTCCATCAACTGCGCAGCCATTACCGTCGTCGCCGTCGATTCCAGATGCTGCGCTGGCAGCGTATGTCGCCGCCCTGCTGCCTGATTTCTTCAGTTCAACCGCGTCAAAATCCTTCTCGGTTGCTGCAAAAGCTGATTTCCACCGTCATCGACTAATGCATATGTCCGCCGGTAAAGTCCTCTCCCGTCGCATGCCTGGTTTTATTCTTCGTCGCCAAGGAAATTCCGGTTGGTTCCTCTGCCGCGTTGAAATTCTCCTTCCCTTGTTGACTGTCTTGCCTAGGTATGTCAGCATTATTTCTGGAGGCGTTTCTCTTTTCCGGCGAAGTCGCATCAGTGTCCTTGATAACCGAGAGAGGGTTTAGAGTTCCAGAATTTGGCATCAGGATTCTCCACCACATTGAATCCCCAAAAATCAGATTTCCTTGCCTCTGAGTTCCCAGATGCAATGTGTTTTGAGTCTTACCCATTGAATGGCTTCGATTGGAGCATCCGTTCTGGTTTGAAGCTTCCCTCCTCAATTGTTCTGCTATTTCTCGTGGGGGCTTCCGTCTCCAGTTTTCCTCCAGTTGGCCTGCCAGGGAACATTTCACCACTCCATCAGCGACTTTATTTCCCTCTCTAGGGACCCATGTGAAGCCATAATTGGACAGACTCTCAGCCAGAAGAAAGATGTCACGAAGAATCGATTCCACCTCTCCTATATAAGTTTTTGATTTAACCGCTTGCACAAGAGGTAAATTATCTGATTCTATTAAAATTTGCTTCATATTAAGGTTTGTAGCTAGGATTAGTGCCATTCTCATTGCTTCTGCTTCTGCTGCCAAGCTGGAATGAGATCTTATTCTCATTGATTCTCCTGTTAACAATCTCCCGGAATTGTCTCGAATCACAACTGCAGTTGCTCCCTCTGCCGTCGATCTACTATACCTAGTGTCTATATTAGCCTTCAGCCAGTCCCCCGGTGGAGGTCTCCAGGTAATGCTCCTTCTGCTTATACTTCTGTTCTAATTTTGCCTGAGCTGCTCCTTTCTTTGCATTGCTTCCCTGATTTCTGATTCTAGGATTTTAGCTCTGATGATGGTAGCATTGGGGTTGGGGTTAGTATTTTGGAATATAGTCTGGTTTCTCGTTTTCCAAATCTCCCAACTTAGCATTTCAATTCTTCCAATCAGATCTTCTGCATCTTCCTTTTCTTGTCCTCTATTTTTTCTGCACCTTTCAAGCAGCCATTCTGAAAAAATCTTGACTGTCTCTGGTGTTAGTAGACATTAACTCTGTGCTCCAAACCATGTTGCTCTAGTCCACGGGCATAGAAGAATTGCATGTTCCGTTGTCTCTATTCCTTCCCTGCAAATTTGACAGATAGGAGTATTAGTTATTTTCTTTTTAAATAAGATATTATATACTGGTATTATATCGTGTGCCACTTTTCATAAAAACATTCTTATCTTTGATGGAACATTCATTCCCATATCTCTTTCCAAAGATCCGTCATATCTGTGCTTGTTGAAGGTCCCTGTTGAGTTAAGAAATTAATTAATAGAATTGATGATGACAAACATTTGATTAGTGGGCTAATCACCCAATCAGTTTTGATTATTTTTGATAAAGTGATGCAGGCCAAAAACAAGTGTTGCAGCAGCCCAACACCAAACAAAAGATATATGCTAATGGACTGAATGGTAAGTAAAAATAAAGACAAGCCCAAGTCATTCATCTCAAGCAAAAATTCTTCAAAGAAGCAAGGCACCAACGGGTTACTTAATGGAAAACCAATCCAAGCCCATATCCATCCCACAAAGCTTCTCTTGTAAGATTGAAGTATTCTCTCTTTCAAAGTGCAACGTTCCTCTCCTCTCTGACCAAGTCAAATCAGCTTCAGAAAAGTAAGAAAGAGAAAGAGAGAGAGAGCTTCTTCACCGAGATAGTCACCAAAGAAGCAAGAAAGAGAAACTAAGCTTGAAAGGCAGAAGTCATCTCAACAAATCCAAACCAAATCAAGCTTAGGTTATAGGTAAATCTTTTCCTCTTACATGCAACTCGGTTACATCTTTTCTTCCCAACTCTCTGCTCTATCCGAAATGGGATACAAAGGAAAGAGGATTTCTGTTCTTCCCTGCTGTGTATCTACGGTCTTAAACAAAACTTGGGGACCAAGTTGGTTCTCAAGGGCTCAGATCAAATTGACCATGAGAATATCTCTATGGTTGCTGCTTTATGGCTTTCGGTCAAGATGAAGAAGTCAGAAGCAAAGTTTCTACTCTAAGGTTTAATGAGAAAAAGTGATTCTGTGGGTTGGTGAAGCTCAAGGCTCAAGGTGTTGACCTTGGAAGAAGAACCAAGCAACATGCAAGGAGATAAAAGAAGCTTGGTGCTCATTCAGAAGGCAAAGAGAGAAAACCAGAGTGTGAGAATAGTGTTCTGCAAAGAAGTTCCTCTACTTGGATAATTATTTCTTTCAAAGAAGCATTCGGCCAATACTGAAGAACTGTATCTGAGGTTTGCGAATCTGGTTTTGCACATAGCAAAGAAGCTGCTGATGAAGTCAATCTCCTTCATATTTTACAGATTTTAATGTAATTTTCTAAGTTTATCTTTTTGTAATTTCTTGTGAGAAAAGACATTGTGAGAAAGCTCAAGTAAAAGCCATGAGTGGAAAAAGGCTGAGTGAAACACTTGAGAGAAAAGCCTAGAGTTAATTTCGGATTTCTTTAGGTATGCTTGTGTCTTGTATCTTGTACCTGTGAGGTATCCCTTTCTTAGTTGGGTTAGCACTAAGAGTGAATAGTTAGGTATTAGCATAGCCAATGTCAAGTTAGGTTAAAACTTGAGTGTGAAAGGATTGTGTCAATCCTGTGGAATTGGTGTATGTAATATTGTTAACTATAGTGAAATTCTTCCATTGTTGTGGAGGAGACTGGACGTAGGTTGCATAGCACAAGGCAACCGAACCAGGATACATGCTGGTGTTAGCTTTTCTCTTCTTTGTGTGTTCTGTTTTCTGATATTCATGAGACAAAATTAAATTGTCTCATAAATTTTCGCTGCTGAGTTCAAACAGAATCAGAATTGAAAGTTCACTTTAAAAAAGGGTCATAACAGCAATTTTAAAGGAAGGCATAGATTCAACCCCCCTTCTCTAAGCCTACCACAACCTTCAATTGGTATCAGGAGCTAATGTCTCAAAAATCAAGCTTAACCGCTTGGAGTAAAGATCCAATGGCGAACAACTTGGGCACAACCACAGTTGCCTACACCCTCACTGAAGGCCAGTCAAACAACCGGCCACCTTTCTTCAACGGGAAGAACTACTCCTAATGGAAAGAAAGGATAAGGATTTTCATCCAATCCATTGACTACAACATATGGAAGATTGTCATGAGCGGTCCAAAGATCCCAACAAAAACAAGTGCTGATGGAGTGGTGACTCCAAAAGAAGAAGCTGAATGGAATGAGGATGATAAGAAGAAGATAGAGCTGAATGCTAAAGCAATCAACCTTCTTCATTGTGCTATCAGCTTTGAAGAGTACCGGAAGGTGTCTAGATACAAGACAGCCAAAGAAATCTGGGAAAAACTCCAAGTTACACACGAAGGCACTAAACAAGTCAAAGAAACGAGGATTGATATGCTGCGAAAAGAGTACGAGATTTTAGCATGAAGGATGGAGAAAGCATTGATGAAGCGTTTGAGAGATTCTCAATCATAATCAACAACCTTGATGCTATGGGCACAAATTATGCAGAACAAACCTTGGTGAGAAAACTCCTTAGAAGCCTCACAAAAGAATGGGAAACCACTGCCACTGTCCTAACCGAAAGTAACAACCTAAGTCCCATAACCTATGATGAGATGAGAGGAAAACTCCTTGCCTATGAAGCCACACACACAAACACAGACTCAAAGAAAAAGGGAATAGCCCTCAAGTCACAAATAGAACCGAAAGAGAGTGAGTCTAGTGATAGTATTTCAGATGACGAGCTTTTGTTTTTTGCTAGGAGATTTAGAAGGATGATGAAGAACAAGGGCAAATACAAAGGTTCAAGTTCAAAGGAGCACAAGATCAACTTGAGCAAAGTGACGTGCCATCACTGCAAGGAGGCTGGACACTTCAAGCTAAACTGTCCAAAGCTCAAAAAGGAGGACAAAGGAAAGAAGGAAAGGAAGAGAGTACTCATGGCAGCTTGGGAGGATCTTGAGAATGACTCAAATGAAGAAGAAGAATCTGAAAGAGATGACAAAGACTGCTTCATGGCTGGAAACAACAATCTTGATGAGGTAAACTACTATGATTTGACCATTGAGGACTTGCATGCTATTATTGATGATCTTACTTTAAACACATCAAAACTTCTTGATAAATACAATGAGTGCAGATCTGAAAGAGATGTGTTAAGAGCTGAAAATGAATTTTTAAAAGAAAAAGTGAAGGAAACTGAATGTGCTTTAGACATCATTGAAGAAAACAGATTTCTAAAATCTGAACTTGAAAAATTAAAAGGAAAGCACATTGTGGATCCTTCTCATGAGTTAATTGTTGAAAATGAAAGATTAAATGATATGATTAAAAGGCTAAATGGTGACTTAGCAAAATTTGCACTCATCATGCAGATTTGCCTAGCATCCAAGAACAAAAAGGACATGTGGTACATGGATAGTGGATGTTCAAGGCACATGACTGGAAGGTCAACCTACTTCATCAAACTAAATAAGTATGATGGAGGTTTTGTGACCTTTAGAGATGATGGTAAAGGTAAAATCATTGCTGTTGGAAAAGTAGGTAATGAGCAATCTACTTTCATTGATGATGTACTTTTGGTATGTGGTTTGAAGCACAATCTTTTGAGTATAAGTCAGCTGTGTGATTTAGGATATTTAGTGATTTTCAAAAGATTTGAATGCTGTGTTGTTAATGAAAAAACAAATGAAGTGATGTTTATTGCCAAGCGTTTTAATAATATGTATGGACTTACTCTTGATGAACTAAAAGATCAAAATGTAGCTTGTCTTCACTCCAAAGAATCTGAAAAGTGGTTATGGCACAAGAGATTGGGCCATGCAAGTATGTTTCAAATAAACAAACTTGTTAAGAAAGAATTAGTAAGAGGTCTTCCTTTGATAAAGTTTGACAAAGACATCACTTGTGATGCTTGCCAAATGGGAAAACAAACAAAAAGTTCTTTTAAACCAAAGGAAGATATCTCTACTAAAAGACCACTTGAGTTGCTACACATTGATTTATTTGGTCTAACAAGAACTCAAAGCCTAGGTGGTAAACATTATGGTTTAGTAATTGTGGATGACTATACTAGGTTTGGTTGGGTTTTCTTTCTTGCATACAAAAATGAAGCCTTTTCGGCCTTTGAGCCTTTTTGCAAGAAATTCAAAATGAAAAGGATTTGAAAATCTCTTCTATAAGAAGTGATCATGGAACTGAATTTGAAAATAATTTATTTGAATCCTTTTGTGAGGAATTTGGAATATCTCACAACTTTTCTTGTCCAAGAACACCACAACAAAATGGTGTTGTGGAAAGAAGAAATAGAAGCATACAAGAGATGACAAGAGCTATGCTTTGTGAGAGTAATGTTCCAAAATTCCTTTGGGCTGAAGCGGTTAACACGGCTTGCCACATTTTGAATAGAACAATCATAAGAAAATTTTTGAAGAAAACCCCTTATGAACTTTGGAAAGGCTACCCACCAAACTTAGATTACTTGCACATCTTTGGATGCAAATATTTTGTTTTAAATAACAAAGAAAATCTGGGAAAATTTGATCCAAAGGCTTATGAGTGTTTATTTGTAGGATATTCCACAACTAGTAAAGCATATAGGATTTATCATCAAGATGCTAGGATTATTGAGGAGTCCATACATGTCACATTTTATGATACTAACTTGGTACAAAGCATTTTGGAAGATTGTGATGCAGGAAATCAAGCTGAAAAGGAAGATGAATATGCTCAAAATGATGGAAAAGAAAATTCTGGACAAGCTGAACCAGAAACTGCAAATGCTGAAAATTCACAAGACAATTTCATTTTGTCTCATGAATTTGAAGGAAATCCTGAAGCCAGCAGCACCCAGAATCCGTTGGTATCTCAATCCGACTCCAAGTCCACCAGACCTCGTGAATGGAGATTCTTGAAAAATTATCCTGAGGAATTTGTCATTTGGGACGTCTCTCATGGAGTGCAAACAAGGTCTTCCACTAGAAAGGCAAATGAAGGATCAAACATTGCCCTTCTTTCACAAATAGAGCCTCAAAACGTCAAGGAAGCACTTAGTGACCCTTCTTGGGTTAAAGCTATGGAGGATGAGCTTCTTGAGTTTGAAAAGAACCAAGTATGGACTTTGGTTCCAAGGCCAAGTGGAAAGAAAGTGACCGGCACCAAGTGCATTTTTCGGAACAAGTTAGGAGAAGATGGTAGCATTGCAAGAAACAAGGCAAGGCTAGTGGCACAAGGATATGACCAAGAAGAAGGAATAGACTTTGATGAATCCTTTGCCCCTGTTGT
>NC_029791.2:30290982-30305828 GCF_000816755.2 Arachis ipaensis
AATGAATCCCTTTGTTCTGAATTTGGAAAACTCGTGACAAGTGAATTTGACATGAGTATGATGGGTGTACTTAATTTTTTCCTTGGGCTGCAAATTAAACAAACTGAAAAAGGTATTTTCATTCATCAAGAAAAGTATGCCAAGGAATTAGTTAAGAAATTTGGTATGGAATATGCCAAACCCATGGGAACTCCCATGCATCCTAATTCTAAATTAGATAAGGGAGAAAATGAGAAAGATGTTGATGAGACTAGGTATAGAGGAATGATTGGTTCTCTTATGTACTTAACTTCCTCTAGACTCGACATTGTGCAAAGTGTTGGATTGTGTTCTAGGTTCCAATCCAAGCCAAAAGAGTTACATCTTTCTGCAGTTAAAAGGATCATTAGATATGTTCATGGCACATCCAATTTTGGTCTTTGGTATCCTAAGATTGATGATTTTTCTGTAGTTGGTTATTGTGATGCAGATTTTGCTGGTGATAGAGTAGATAGAAGGAGTACTTCAGGCCTATGTTGCTTCCTTGGGAAGTCCTTAAATGTATGGTCAAGTAAGAAGTAACCAACAGTGGCCCTTTCCACTACAGAGGCTGAGTATATAGCTGCTTTTTCTTGTTGTTCTCAGCTTTTATGGTTAAAAACACAGCTTGCTGATTACAAATTAAATGGTAAAAATATTCCCTTGATGTGTGATAATATGAGTGCCATTAATATTTCTAAAAATCCAGTTTTGCACTCTAGGACTAAGCATATTGAAGTGAAATTTCACTCAATAAGAGAACATGTTCAAAAAGGGGATATTAGTATTCAATTTGTTAAATCAGAGGAATAATTAGCAGATATTTTTACAAAATCACTTGTTGAGGACATATTCTGCATGTTTAGGACTAGCCTAGGAATTTTAAGCTATGATTCATTGTTTGAAAATTACTGATGTGTTTGTTGAAGTCTTTGTCTCATAGGTTCGAATGAGAAAATTCTGGGCAGAAGAAGAACCATCACTCTGAATTTTATCTTCTGGGCTCTGAATTTTCTTGGAATAGGGTTCTGAACTTTCTTTTTCCAAGAACACTCTTAACTTGCTGCAATTGCAAACCTATTCATGTATTGTGCATGTCTCTTAACATTTCTCTTTGTCATCATTTCAATTTTTGGAAAACTGCAACTTCTGTTTTAATTGTGCTAATGTCTTGTTTGAGAATTCTATTTTGCAGGTCAAAGAGACATTTGTTGAATAAGAAATGAGAGATCTGGTTTTTGTAGTGTAAAAAATGGACATAGACCATGCTTGAATCTTATTATACATGTGGTCTTTTTGTTTTTTTTTAAACCTTCAAGTGATATGAAACTCTCTTTTTGGTTCTAATGAATTTTTACCAAGAATTGGTCTGTGCATATTGTGAGTTTTGTTATATAACTATGGTGTTGCTGGTTGAAATATGATTTTTATTTCTCTTCCGAATTTTTTTGTATTTCAAAACGCAACACATAGCTTTAACATGCCTCTAACACACTATATTGCAGGTTCTGTTTTGTTTTATTTCTCCCACCTTGATAACAAAAGGGGAGAAAAATGCATATATGAGGCTTGATAAGACATAAGACTTACTGAGATTATTGGATATTAGTTTTGATTAGTCTTGTGTTTGTTAATTGACTTGTGTTTATGAAATGAAACCTGTTTGACTTGTTTATGAACTGAACTTGGCTGACTTGTTTGTGAACTAAAATTGGATGACTTTAAGTCATTTGATCTTTATGTTGTGCTAGTGAATTGTTTGTTACATGCTACCATAGTTTGCAATATGTGCTTGTATGGATTATTAGACTTTTGTGCAACCATAGAATTCTAGATAAGCATGTATATACATTAGATTGTTGTGTTGGCATTATTGTCTATGTCCTCAGCTTAAGCGACATTCATATCTAAAAGGGGGTGGTTCAGTGAAACAACTAAAGGGACCCACTCATTCAGAGAGAGTGGTATTGGATGATGATGATGATGATGACTTTATCCCTGAGGAATCTCCTCCTCCTTCCACCGAGGGTACTTCCATCTCTACTGGCCAGAAATCTGCTCTGCTGAATGTGGTCAAGGATGTCGCTCAAGAGTTTGTTTCCCAATCAAATCACATGATTGCCATGAGTAAGGAACAAAGGAAGCTAGCTAGTAAGCATGAGAACTTCCTGAAGAAATCAAGGGATAGGGTGGCTGTGCTCATGACCTTCATTGACAACCTTCAAAATGATGAAGACATTGCCACTGATGTTGAAGAGGAAGCTGCTTCGGAGGGGAATGGTTCTGATGCCTAGGATTTGTCTCATAAAAACTGCTGCTGCTGCTCTCTTTTTGTCTCATGAATTCTGTTTCTTTAGCTACTTTTGAACTGTTTCATTTTGGATGACTGTAATAACTCTAGATATTGCTGCACCTTTGGTAGTTTAGTCAGTACTTTGCACTATGGACTAACTCTTTTCTGCAGGATGCAAGACTTTGTTTTTGTTGATCTTGCTTGTTATCCACCCTTGATGACAAAAGGGGGAGTAATAGCATTAATACTTGAGTTTTGGCCTGCAACACTAAATAATTAGTAATATGCAATTTTAATTAATCAACACTAATTATTTATTTTGCCCAAAAATAATGTTTGTCATCACTAATTAAATTTATTAATTTCTTAACTCAACAATCTCCCCCTTGATGACAAACATATTTAAGCAATAACCAAAAAGGAAATGAATTTGAGTAATAGCATTAATACTTGAGTTTGCATGCTGAATATTCTTTGCTGCATTAGTACTTAATCTCACAAGCTAAATCAGTTTGCTGATGGTATTAGCTTGATGTTGGGCTGATTATGTGATGTTGCTTATCTGATATCCCTTAGCCAAGATAATTGTGTACAGCTCTCAAATTGTGTTATCTTTAAGTACAATGTAAAACAGGAATAAAGAAGAAAGCATAAATCCAGGAGGAGCTAATCTTGAAAAGGAAAGGGAGAGCAACACTAAAGCAAGAAACATCAAAGGGAAGTTTTCTAACTTTATCAAAAAAAAAAATTAATTCCTTTGATCATTGCTTGATTATGTTTGTCATCAAGGGGGAGATTGTTGAGTTAAGAAATTAATTAATAGAATTAATGATGACAAACATTTGATTAGTGGGCTAATCACCCAATCAGTTTTGATTATTTTTGATAAAGTGATGCAGGCCAAAAACAAGTGTTGCAGCAGCCCAACACCAAACAGAAGATATATGCTAATGGGCTGAATGGTAAGTAAAAATAAAGATAAGCCCAAGTCATTCATCTCAAGCAAAAATTCTTCAAAGAAGCAAGGCACCAACGGGTTACTTAATGGAAAACCAATCCAAGCCCGTATCCATCCCACAAAGCTTCTCTTGTAAGATTGAAGTATTCTCTCTTTCAAAGTACAACGTTCCTCTCCTCCCTGACTAAGTCAAATCAGCTTCAGAAAAGTAAGAAAGAGAAAGAGAGAGAGAGCTTCTTCACCAAGATAGTCACCAAAGAAGCAAGAAAGAGAAACTAAGCTTGAAAGGCAGAAGTCATCTCAACAAATCCAAACCAAATCAAGCTTAGGTTATAGGTAAATCTTTTCCTCTTACATGCAACTCGGTTACATCTCTTCTTCCCAACTCTCTGCTCTATCCGAAATGGGATACAAAGGAAAGAGGATTTCTGTTCTTCCCTGCTGTGTATCTACGGTCTTAAACAAGACTTGGGGACCAAGTTGGTTCTTAAGGGCTCAGATCAAGTTGACCATGAGAAGATCTCTATGGTTGCTACTTTATGGCTTTCGGTCAAGATGAAGAAGTCAAAATTAAAGTTTCTACTCTAAGGTTTAATGAGAAAAAGTGATTCTGTGGGTTGGTGAAGCTCAAGGCTCAAGGTGTTGACCTTGGAAGAAGAACCAAGCAACATGCAAGGAGATAAAAGAAGCTTGCTGCTCATTCAGAAGGCGAGGAGAGAAAACTAGAGTGTGAGAATAGTGTTCTGCAAAGAAGTTCCTCTACTTGGATAATGCTTTCTTTCAAAGAAGAATTCGGCCAATACTGAAGAACTGTATCTGAGGTTTGCGAATCTGGTTTTGCACATAGTAAAGAAGCTGCTGATGAAGTCAATCTCCTTCATGTTTTACAGATTGTAATGTACTTTTCTAAGTTTATCTTTCTGTAATTTCTTGCGAGAAAAGGCATTGTGAGAAAGTTCAAGTAAAAGCCATGAGTGGAAAAAGGCTGAGTGAAACACTTGAGAGAAAAGCCTAGAGTTAATTTTGGATTTCTTTAGGTATGTTTGTGTCTTGTATCTTGTACCTGTGAGGTATCCCTTTCTTAGTTGGGTTAGCACTAAGAGTGAATAGTTAGGTATTAGCATAGCCAATGTCAAGTTAGGTTAGAACTTGAGTGTGAAAGGATTGTGTCAATCCTGTGGAATTGGTGTATGTAATACTGTTAACTATAGTGAAATTCTTCCATTGTTGTGGAGGAGACTGGACGTAGGTTGCATAGCACAAGGCAACCGAACCAGGATACATGCTGGTGTTAGCTTTTCTCTTCTCTACTGTGTTCTGTTTTCTGATATTCATGAGATAAAAATAAATTGTCTCATAAATTTCCGCTGCTGAGTTCAAACAGAATCAGAATTGAAAGTTCACTTTAAAAAAGGGTCATAACAGCAATTTTAAAGGAAGGCATAGATTCAACCCCCCTTCTCTAAGCCTACCACAACCTTCAGTCCCGCTCCTTCGCTGACCTGTTTTTCCTTCTTTGCCACATGATATCCTATCTTAATTGTGTAACCCCCATCCCATTTGAAAGGCCATATTAGTCTGTCCTCGCTCCTCAGTAGACTTATGGGTGTTTGCAAAATTTTTTTGCTTATGTTCTCCGGGAATATTTCTGTTATTCTTCCTTGATTTCATCCTTCTCCCTCGATGATGAGCTCGTTTACTCTATTTACTAAGTGATTTCTGTTCAAAAGGATTTTACCCATGCCCATAACCCAGTTGTCTTCCTATATCTTTACTTTTGAGCCCTTTCCAATACTCCATCTCCCATTCCTTCTCAAGAAGTCCCTGCCTTGGATGAGACTTTTCCATGCCCATGATCCTCCACTCCCGGTGCCGGCTTCCCAAAAATCACTATCCTCAAAATATATTGCTTTTAGAATTTTTACCCATATTGCATTTGGATTTTCAATCACCCTTCATGCTTGCTTGGCTAGATAAGCTAAATTCTGACACTATAGGTCCCTAAAACCTAACCCGCCATCCCTCTTGCTTTTGCAAACCTTGCTCCAGCTTTTCCAGTGTATCCCCTTTACTCTCTCAGAGTTTGCCCACCAAAATCTTGCAACTTTTGATCCTATTCTTTGGCAGAAACTTTTGGGCAGCAAGACAATGCTCATAGCGTAACTGGGTATGGCTTGAATAACTGCTTTAATCAAAGTCTCCTTCCCTGCCTGGTTAAGTAGTCGCTCTTTCCATCCTTCAATTTTGTTGTCTATCCTTTCTTCTAGCTATGCCAACGCTTTGTTCTTCGATCTTCCCCAATATGCCGGTAGCCCAAGGTATTTCCCAGGATTTACCCAGGTTTGCATGCCCATTATCTCCTCTATATTGACCCTTGTCTGAATCGGTACCTGCTGTCCAAACACTATGCTCGATTTCTCTAAATTAATCTTTTGTCCCGATGCATCCGTGTATCTGTTCAGAATTAAGATGCTTTGATATAGTTCCTCTTTTTTAGCTTCCGCAAAAAGAATACAATCGTCAGCAAACATAAGGTGAGTGATAATTGGTGCTGTTGGAGCAAGCTTAACGCCTGAAATACGTCGTTCCCTTTGTGCTTCCTCCATAAGTGCTGTGAAGACCTCTGCTGCTATAATGAACATATTTGGTGATAAAGGATCACCTTGTCTCAGACCTCTTTGAGGTTTTACCCTCTTAGACAGCTTACCATTTATTTTAAATTTATAGCTTGCGCTTTTGATACATTCCTTTACTAACTGTATCCAGCTCTGCTTAAAACCAAAAGAAAGTAAAACATTTTTTGTTTAAATTGTGGAAGGCCTCCTGAATAATGACAATGTTGACTTGTATGAGTTTTCCTCCCACGAAAGCGCTTTGGGTAGGGAAAATTAATTTATCAAGAAACTTTTTTAACCTAAGGACAATGATCTTCGTCACGATCTTGTAAATGTAATTACAGCAGCTGATGGGTCTTAATTAGCTGAGGTATTCTGGTTGTTTAACTTTGGGAATTAGGACCACTGTAGTCTCTCCCATGTCCTCTGGCATTCTCCTGCTAGCAAAGATATCCTTAATAACATCACAGACCTCTCTACTGATGATATCCCAGTGTTTTTGAAAGAATACACTGCTAAGACCATCTGGACTGGGTGCTTTTAGGCTTCCTATACTGAAGGCTGCATCCCTTATCTCCTTATCTAACACTTCCTTTAGGAGCTCCCTGTTCATTTCAACAGTGACCTTTTTCGGGATAATCTGGGTGCATTCCTCTACTCTGCTCTTTGTGGTTGTGGCAAAAAGATCAGTGAAGTGTCTTTCCACTAATTTCATGATGTCCTTGCTCCCTGTAATCCAATTTTCCTCTGCGTCCTTCAATCTCTCGATCTTATTCAAGTCTCTTCTTTGAATTGTCGTTGCATGGAAGAAGGAGGTGTTTTTGTCCCCAAACTTTAGCCATTTTAATCTTGCTCTCTGGCCCCAGTACTTTTCTTCTTTCTTCCATAGTTGTGATATTTCAACCTTCAGATCCTTGATCCTTTCTTGCTGCTGTTCTGAAAACTCCTGATTTTGCAGTTTTGTGATTTCATCCTTAAGTTGGTTGATTTTCTTGTTAGCTCTGGTGAAAGTTCTTTTACTCCACTGCTCCAATTCATTCTTGCAACTCTTGAATTTTCCTTGTAGTTTTTTCCAGTTATTCCTTTTATTTTCATTCTTTTACATCCTTGCTTGATTATCTTCTCACAATCTTCGTGATCTTCCCAATATGCTTCATACTTAAAGTTTCATTCGAATTTTTCTTTCGGTTCCAGCCTTAAAACCAGAGGGCAATGATCAGATTCTATCGCCGGGAGGGTTGTGAGGGTTGCATTCTGATATAACTTCCTCCATTCCCAGTTAACAAGGACCCTGTCTAGCCTTCCTCTTGTAACGAAGCCATTCCTAGGATTGCTAAACCATGTGAATTTTCCTCCATGTCCATCAATCTGTTGCTGTTCACAAAATTCCTAAATTCTTCCACCTGCTCTCTTGGTTTTGGGTGTAAGCCCAATTTTTCTTCTTGATTCAAAATATTATTAAAATCCCCAATGAACAGCTGTGGTTCATTTTGATTTTGATTTTGAGCTACTAAATCCCTCCATTGCTTCCTTCTCTGCCTAAAGTTGGGGTCTCCATACACAAAACAACAATCTCATTTATTTCCTTTCCTATCTGTAATATAAGTTTTAATAACATTATGACACCAAGAGTAAATATCAAGATTCATATTTCTATTCCATAAAAGACTTAGACCTCCGAACAAGCCCCGGAGTTCTACACAAAAAGATTTATCAAAACGGAGTTCTCTCTTTAACTTTCTGATTTTGCTTTCCTTAGCTCTTGTTTTCATAAGGAAAATAATGGCCGGCTTGATCTTTTTGCAAAGATCTTTTAATTCGGAAACTGTCGTGGTTGCCGCCACACCCCGACAGTTCCAACTTACTATACTCATGGCTAGGGTTGAGACATGTATAGGCCCGCCTCCTCAGCCTCTGTACTACTGAGAACAGTTTGCATTTCCCCTACAACTATGTCTCTCTCTGTTAACTCATCCTTCCTGGTCCTTTTGGTATTGGTGCTGTCTTGAAGCGATTCTTCTTCTTCTTCTTCTCCTGCAGCTTTAATCATCAGAGTGTCATGTTCCGCCCTCTTCCTCTTGATGTTCAACTTGCTCATGATCTCCATTGTGAGCCTCTTTTCCCACTCAGCATGCAGAGCTTGTGTCTCCTTCTTCCCACTTTTATCTTCCTCCTCTTCCTCGGCTAGCTCCACAAAATATGTGCCTCCTCCAGCTGCCCTCTGTATAATTAAATTCTTCTCTTTTGCCATGCCATCCTTCTCTTCTTCCATTCTTCTGATCTCCCAAATATCCCTGCTGTCCTCATTAGATTTTAAAGCCTTGCCTTTGTTTTGTTGTTCCGTTCCTGCTGCTGCATTTGTTGTGTTTTTAGCACCAAAGCTGGCCTTCAGAATCTCCCTTATTGTCTTTGGGCCCAATTCATCCTCCGTATTGTTATGCTGCCATCTATATCCTTCCTCTTTCCTGCTCTTTTTTGTGTTTTGTTGGTCCACTTTCATAAGGCTTGTATGGTCCAAATTGTTTGGGTTTCCTCGTTCTTGGTTAATGCTTTTCTGTTCTCCCTGTTGTTTTCCGGTCCAGTACCCAGCTTCTATTCCTTCTTTTATTGGGCCTGGCCCATTAGTATTCCTTCCTCTTTTGGTCCTGATCTCATTTAAGTCTGTCATAATTTTTTCTAGTATCTTCTCGGCTCTTCTATTGTAATTCCTTTGATTTTCTGCCATCCTCAGCTGATTACGAGGGATTTCTCCTACCTGCTCTGCAGTTCTGAGATACATTTACCCTAACGGCTCCTAATTTTCTGATGTTCCTTTCTTTCCTTTTTCCTTCCTTCCCTCTTCTAGACTTCTACCTACTCCGTTGGCTGCAGATTCCTGTAATTCCTGGATGTCACGTGCTTCCGTCTCTTCGTCCCCTTCTTGTGATTTGCTCTGCTTCCATCTTCTTCCCTCTCCCCTATTCAGAGATTTGGCTTGGCCTACCCCTAGCTTGTGATTTGGCTTGGTCTGGATTCCACGCCGCCATGGCCATCTCCTTATTGCATTCTTTTTTGCTGTGTCCTATAACCCCACAGTTCATGCAGTAACAATCTTGAAGGCGCTCATATTTAAAATGAACCTAGATATTGGGGAGGTTTTCCCTAGCCATATAAAAACCTGTGACTAAAGGCTTGAGAATATCCACGGCTACCCTTACCCTTACGGCTACCCTTACCCTTAGAAAAGTTTTCATGAGTACATGGTTCCTCATCGGATCCTCCACATCAATAACAATCTCCATCATGTCTCCAAACTGTTTCACTATTCATGTTCTCCAAGGGTAGCCCATGTATCTGAACCCAAAACTCCATATATTGATGGCTGACCTCCGATATTGATTCATGCTGTGACCATAATTGGAGATTTAGGAGATGACCTTTTATACTCCATGGCCCCCCTTTCAATATCTGTAGAGCTTTTCACATATCCTTGAAATTTATCAGAACTTTGTTACGTCCCACTTCAGAGATGGAAACTCCTTCTGGATTTTTCCAGATTTCCATAATGGCGTTTTTGCTTCTTCTAAATGGGACCTCCTTGCTTGATATGATTTGTCCTACTAAATTGATTTTGTCAACTTTACGTTCCTTTTGGCTGTTTAGTTTGATAGTGATTGTTTTTCCTTCTATTGGCTCCCTTTCGAAGTTTGGCATGTTTTGTGACATATTGTGTATCTTCTTATTGATGCAGTGCTGCTGGTGAAATATGTGGTTGTTGGTTTATTGACTAGCGTGGTAAACTAGTTTGAAAAGAGGAGTGAATGTGTGATCACAGGCATTGGGTTGTGAGGTGGAGGTGATGGAAGGTTAAGATTTGTATGGTATTTAATGTAACTGTTTATGTTTTGGTTGAAATTGAAATTGAAGCAACTCCCTAATTGGAGTAACCCTGTAGTGGTACTCTCCTGTAGAGAGGAAAGGTGCTCTCCTGTTGAGAGAATCTCCATTTAGGATCCTTGATGCATGCTTAACAACATCAACAATCTTCCAATCAAAATAGTGTAGAAGAGAGGCCAAGATGAAATGCACTGTTCTATGAGCAAGTGGAAGTGCTGGACACATTCTTCTTCCAGCCCCAAATGGAATGAGCCCAATATCAAAACTCTTAACATCCATTTTGGACTCTAAGAACCTTTCTGACACAAAGGAATTTGGGTCACTCCAAGTGCTAGAATTTCGTCCAATGGCCCATAAGTTAATTAGAACTTGTGTGTCCTTGGGAACTTTGAAGCCACATATTTCTACCATAGACTTTGATTTGTGTTGTAAAACTAAAAAGGGAACTGGTGGCTGCAACCGAAATGTTTCCTTCACAATTGCATTTATGTAATGAAATTCAGAGATATTTGATTCATGTGGCTTGCCATCTTTGCCAAGGACTTGTAGGAGCTCCTCTTTGACTCTAGCCATCTTTTTAGGGTTGTGCACCAATTCTGTCATTGCCCATTCTATTGTGCTTGTTGTTGTTTCTATCTCAGCAACAAATAAATCCTGGTACATCAATACAACAAATTATATATTATGTGCATTCATAGATGTATATAAATATATAATTTTCTCTTTATTTTTTTTGTTAATAATTGTCCTAAATTTGCATTCAATAACTTAATTAAAATTTGTCTGAAAAACTAAGAATAAGAATTCATTCAAAAATTGAATTCTTTTCCATTTTAAAGCAAACAAAAGTTAATAATTTCAATTTCAATTAGAATAATTCTCATATTTATTCTATTTATAAATTAGACCAACTTGGTCTAATTTTCAATTCCAGTCTCATGGTTATAATTTTAAAAATTGAAAAATTTTAAATATCCTTACAAAAGTATTCAATCTTTTTTGTAGTTAAGGACAAATTAGTAAAATCAAAATAAAAAAATTCAATTCTATTAAAATTATGTATCATTCTAAATTATGGATTTGAATTAAAAATAGAATTGAATTCTTTTTTTAATAGAATTATAATTCTTTTCTCTAAAAAAAACTTTTCAAACACACTCCAAACATTTCAAAAGGAAAAGAATTTTGTGTAAAAATACTCACCACAAATAAATGTAGTAAATAATGACAACTTAATTCTGTCAAACTATTTTCCTTGACGATATTAATAAAAGAATCCAATACATCATCGTATACTTTAAAATTCTTATTTGATGAAGTTTTTAGTAGCATTCTTTTATCGAAAATATCACCAAAAACTTTCAACAACTTCTGAGTATCGTCATCTCCCCTCTTTCGGATGCCTTGTGGATCAAGAAATTGAAGAAGTGGAAAAAGATCCGCCATATTTGCCTTCCCAGCATCTATCATTATGGACTCTATGTCACGGTTTTAGTTTTCACCTATGCCTTTTTTCAGAAATAAAATAAAAAAAAATATATTTCCCCAACACGATTTTTGAACTTTAATTCTTCAAATACGATTTTTTTTTTTGTATTTGGGCAAGTTACCTCTGGCAAACTTCACTTCAAATATATCATATTGAGTTTGAAAAGTTAACAATGGTAACAATTATCATCGTCTCTAGAGTACATGAGAGTACACAAAAGTATACAAGAATAAGTCGTATTTTATTTTTGGGAAATAGTTATTTTTTAAATTTATAATTAAAAAAATTATTGTTAAATATGGCTTATTCTAGTGTACCTGTGTATCTTTTAAGACGATAATGGGTGTCATCGTTAAATATGACTTGTTTTTTTAAATTTATAATTAAAAAATATCTTTGAAGAAGCCATCTATGTTGTCTTTGTATTTTTGTGTATTCCTATATACTGTTTGAAGATCTATATACTATTTTGGAGACGATGATATGGATTAAAAAATGTGCACATGCTATCTGATCTCAAGTCTCAATAACAATACTCTTAGTGGCTCTGTCCTTTCATCTTCTCAGCACTTTGCAAGTGATATCTTAACTTGCACATCAAACTACCTCTTCCCCACTATGTTCCTACAATCCTACCACCATTTTATAGTCTGATTTACTTTGGATGCAACATCTGACCCATTGACGAGATAATTGATAGTTTCAGATCTAATAAGCTAAAATTATATGCGAAACTACCGATATAATCTTAAACTGTTAATTTTCTTATCAACCGTTCAGATGCAACACTGAACCTGAATAGGTCCAAATCCTTAGAGGGCAGTCCGGTGTACAAATGTCCTGTTAATGCAAAGTCCGAGAAAGGACTGCACTAAAGGGTGTAATGTAAATAGCTTAACCTGATAATTGCATTGGTAGTTAATTCTAGGCTTGAATCCTTGATCTTAAAGTCACACAGAGACAATTCAACCGTTGCTCCAAGGCTCCCCTTCCATAGATCCAAACCCTATATTTTGCTAAAATTTCATTATTAATAAAGCTAGAAGAGCATACACACCTAGAACTGTTACTGAAGAGATACAAAAGCATCCCTCTAGAAATTAGGAGACTGCTATAGCAATATTAATACACACCATCTACTATGATCAGATTAGACCTGAATGTAAGAGAAACATAATTCTAAAAAAGAATGTAAATAAAACCAGATCAAGGGGCCAAGGCAAGTACTATAAAGGTCATTCACACTTGTATACATTCCTACACGTCACCGTTACCTTGCTGAGCCTTTGACTCGTAAAAGAGCCTCACAGTAGAATAAATGGTAGCTGGTTCAGCCATTGCACCATTGCCATAATCACCACAAGCTAACCTCTTTGTAACCGGGGGGATGAGAGATATACCGAGCTCGTCAATGGCAATGAGATGTCGTTCCGTGAAAGGATTGTTCCACATGAAAGTGTTCATGGCTGGTGCAACAAAGAATGGCTTACTGTAGTCCCATGCTCGAACAATACATGTCAGTAGATTGTCACACAACCCTCCGGCAATCTAGAACAGCACATATGATCGCGAAATAAGAAAAATAATAAAGCAATGATTGCCGATTGCTTATGCTGAAATAGAAATATATTTGTAAACTAATAAGATGCATAGTAAAACAAAAGATCATGGTTACAGTCGGAGACTATCCCGGGACAGAATATGAAGACTTTGAAAGCCACTAACTTGTTTGCAAAGAGATCGACACAAAGATAGGTGAAATGTTTCTGTCCCAGAACATGGTTTCTCTGTCTTTTCTATCCATCTAATATAGAGACAATGTGTACAGATTTTCTCCATGTATACTGTCCCAGTGCCTCTATGCTGAGACAGTTACCAAACGAGGCCCATGTGATGCATCGGAACACAGATAATATTGTGTAAACTTGCTAGAAATGTAATTTAAAGTCAAAGAGAAACTAGCTTTAAATTCCACATACGATAAAATATATTTTGGGTTTAGGGAGAAAATGTGCCAACATGTATAAATCTAATTACCTTGCCAAGAGTGTTTGCTGATAATGGAGCGATGACCATGATATCAGCCCATTTGCGAAGCTCAATGTGAAGCACACTATCTCCTAGTTTCGTCCAACTTGACCATTCATTCTCGTCGGTATATAAAATTATATCCTTAGGAATTGCTTCTCTGTCAATAAAATGCAGTGACGCACTCGTTGCAACTGCTCTTACTTCTGCCCACTCAGAAAAACAATGACAGAGATTTGCAAATTTGACAGCAGCCACACTCCCACTAGCGGCGAGTAGAATCCGAGGCTTCCTTGATCCATTATCTACCGACATATTATCTCCTACTGAACTTACAGCTTCTGAGCGCGCCATCATCCAGAGATTTCAACAACGATCTTGAATATCCATGATATAAACAAGATTTTTCATCTTTACTCATTAAAAACCTCCAGATTGTAAACTAGAAAATTTCTGTTCATGCCACATCAATGCAAAAAAGGAGAAATTTCCTTTGTTGTTCAAAAACGCCACAATAATACATCTAATTCATATAGCATATATGTGACTATGGCCCTGAATTGTTAACATATAATCATATATCTCCAAATCCATATAAATGCAACAAATCAGTGAACCCGTGATAACAATTTTCATTGAGAATAAGGAAAAAGAAAGAAGCAGTACACGAATTCAAACCAGATTTGAGACAACATTGTATAGAAACCGGAAAGGGGTTAACTTGAACATATTGTCAAACACGTAGTGGGAATAAAAAAAACCCATGATTTCTATTTTCAGGAAACGCGGAAACCCCAACAAAAGATCCAATTTTTACTCTCTAAAATTTTTAAAAGAGTAACAGAATGCATGAGTATCAGACCCTAAAAGGAAAACGAGGAATAGGAAGTGGCACCAACCTGTGAAATCTTGTCACAGACACAAAATCCTAAGTACTCAGCTTGAACCTCAGACCGAAACCTCGAGCTCTTGCCTCATGCGCGTGTTTTGTGCTGTTGAGAAGAGACAATTTGAGACAACATATGAACATAGAACAAACATAGTAAAAGTCGAAAACACGGGGTGTGTTTGGTAAACACGATGGGGGAGGAGAGAAGCCCGTTTGAGTTTTTTTAAAGTTTTATTTTGATGTGTGGCAATTTTTATTTTTCTAAAAGCAGAATTGATTCTGTCTTTGAACCACGTTTAGGAGAAGCTAAAATTTGTAGTTTTTACATTTTACGTTTTTGGTTGTTGATTATTATTAGAAAATTAGGTAAAAAAAATTTTTTTTTTTTTTACCAACCCTACCCTTCATTTTCTTCTATAAGAATGATACCAGTAACTATTATCTTTACAATCGTTTTTTGTAGTTCTTTTTACTTCTTCATAGTTTTTTCGTTCCAATTTTTTTCATCAAAATCGTTCAGATTTATTTCAATTACTAGAAAATTGAATATTTTAATTTTTTATTATTTTTAATACTCATTTTCATATTTTAATTTTTATATTTTTTTATTGTATTTTTTATTTATATTTTTTTATTATATTTTTATTTATATGATAAATATTTTTATATTATTGGTGTAA
>NC_029791.2:30306114-30318445 GCF_000816755.2 Arachis ipaensis
ATTTTGCAGGTATATAAAATTGATATCTCTTTTAGTAATTTTTCATCTAAAAGTGATTTTGAATAGTATAATCCAAACAACATTTATTTTACTATAATCAATTTTGATATAAAGATTGCCAAACATAAATCACGTTAACTCAAACTAACTTATCATCAAAATCAATTTTATACAAACTCTCATTTACAAACTGTAATCCAAATAACTTATAAGTCATAACGACTCAACCTCTGTTTCGGTTTTGCTATTGACTCAGGTCCACATGGACATTCAGCTGAATGATACACAATAAATTTTACTTTGGTTTTGAATACGTTTTTAAAATATTTTACTTTTGATATAAAAAAAACTTACGATTTGGCCGCGAAGTAAACAATATATATTGTAATTTATAACTATCAATTAGTCATTATTAATATTTTTAATGATGTAAAATTATATTTAATAATGTAGAATTGCTCACATTTCTTTTGATGGTTAAGTACTAACCAAATTTTAATAAAACTATTGACCCCTAGACTTTCTCTATTAACTATTGAGTATTAACACAAATTTATCTTGATCAATTTTTTATCAAAAAAATATCGTAATTAATTTATGTATATCAAAGAGTTAAAAAAATATTAAAAATGAATAATTTGTAGTTTGAGATAAAAATCATAAAGGCATTGTTAAAGTTCTTTTATGATAATTTATAATTTATAGTTTCGTAATTTTTTTATGGAGGAGTTTTTCGTCTATAACTCTATCATTATATCCATTTTTTCTGAATTTATACACATGCCATGCGCTTAAGCTAAAAAGTATGTTTGTGAAAGAAATTTTTAAATCCTCTATAGTCTATAGTGCATGTTTTTTCTTCTTTATATCATCAAAGTTCTAAGAACCAGACTGATTATCGAACCATTCTAACCACTAGTTTATTGGTTCATTAGTCCAACCAGTCCAAACGTGATTCAACTGAAAAATCGTTTTAGAATAAAATAATAAATAAATTATAAATAAACATCCTAAAATATAGCTCTACTCATTTTTGTCTCATGACAACACTATCATTGAGACAACAATATCTCTTTCATCTCTTTCCTAATGCAAAGAATTAAAAAAGATCAAACAAATTGAACAAATCTTGTAATACTAATGGTGAATCCATCTCCTTAATATTACAAATAATAGGAATTCATCACATAAATTCATTACTATTACAAAATATACTAATATACTTGACAAATAGGTAAGACATAATACAACAGTGTCTTTTGATAGATTTTAGAATACGTCAAGCAACATGTAGAGATGAATTAATAGCATAAAAATAGATAAGAAGACAACACTGGAGATTCAAATAATCATTGAATACAAACAACTTATTCACTAAGATCTCACATTATACAAACAACTTTCATGATTTATAGTACAAACAATTGTAACCAGTGTTATTTTTTATTTTACGATAATATGTACAAATCATTTATAGTACAAAACTACAAACTAACTGGAAATAGATATGAACTTGGATGCATGATTATATAGTGTAGTGAGGTGAATTTTGTTCTATGTTGTACGATAACTTGAATGCTTTCCTTGTGGATTTGTCTCCAAAAAACATAATATTCATGAATTCACAAATTTTTTACTCTAAGGAATAGAGAGCGTATATACTGGACTAGGCAAGTAATGTTTAACTACTTTGAATAAATTTGCATGGCCTTGACCATCACCACGAGAAAATTCAGTCGTAAATTTGTCTATGTCCCGAGTGGCATAAGATGCTAAGAGGCTGCAAGCACAGAGGAATCGTGAATGATTTTGACTAATAACACATATACAAATATGCATTGAAAATGTACAAAATTTCAATAAACATTACTAAACAGAGCCAAGAAAGAACAATCATCATTCAGCAACAAACATTACAAAACAGCAACAAGTAATCACACTACCAAATTTAAAAAGAATGAAAACTAAATAAACCCAATAATAAATACCATTACCAAATTAAATAAAAAATCAACCAAAAATCACCTTGCAAATCCAATTAAAAACAGCTTTTCACTTTGTACCCTAAACACCAATTAAATCACATGAACCAAAATTAATTTGAGGGAAAACACTAAACCTTCACCCAGCAAAACCAGCAAAACCAGCAACTACAAAACAAAGCCATTAGTAATTTTGAACAAAAAAATTAGGAGCCATCAGCAACTAGTAAAACACTATCAGAGCCATCGAGCACTTAGAAAACACTAAAGCAGAGTAACAGAGCCATCGAGCCATCAGTAAATTTGAAAAAAAATCTTACAAACATCAGCAACCAGCAAATACAAGACCAATCCATCAGCAACAGGCAATTACAATTTACAAAACAGTACAAGAAAAATGGAAAAAAATGGAAGAAGAAGACCGAAGAACAACAATTTCAGAACTTCAAACCAAAAAGAAGACCGAACATTCAGCGAAGATGAAGACGAGAAGCCACTAACCTGGGTTCCGTGCCGAGAAGCCAGCGAAGATGAAGACGACGTGCCGAGCTACTGGGTTCCAGACACAGGGAAGAGGAAGAAGCGGCGGCGCTGAGGACCTGGGGACGGCGGCGGCGCTGAGGACCTAGGAACGGCAGCGGTGATGAAGGGCTAGGGTTTTCCCTTTGCTTCAGAGTTCTTCAGGGAGTGACTAATGATTGGAGAAAAAGGGGGAAATGGATCATCTCCAGTTTTTCTAACACTTGAGGAAATGCAGTGTGATCTCTTACCATTAAATTTATAAGTGGGACCAAAATTAAATATGAGAGAGAGAGAACAATGAAGGGTGAGAGATCACAACAGTTTTTTCTTCACTGGAGAGGATCCACTCCCGGAAGAAGGGGGGATTGATTCACGAATGGATCTGCTTCTGTTTTGTTTTTTTTTTCAAATCAACAAAACGACGTTGTTTAATTCGAACCGGCCGGTTACCGATCTGATCCAACCGGCCGGTTCGGTGGTTTTCAAGTAGTTTTTCCTCCAACGGTTATAAGCAGCGGACCGAACCATTTTTATTGTCGGTTTTCGGTTCGATCAGTCGGTCCGATCCGGTTTTCATAACCATGATATTGATACTAATTATCATGGTTCTAAAAATCGAATCGGGCCGATTGGTCGAACCGATCCAACCGGAAACCGCCAACAATTTCGATTCGGTTTAATAGGTAAAACCGGCAATTTAAAAACCGTTCTGAAACTGTTGAACCGGCCAAAAACCGGCTGGTCGGACCGAACCGGGACCCGGCCGGTTTTCACTTTTCTGCCAAAAACATCACCGTTTTGGTATTAGAAGAAAAGGGAACCAGCCTTTCGGTCTCACGCATTTGCTTCCCTCTCTCAAACCTTAGCCTCATCACTCTCCTCTTAAAGCTGTGTCACCGCCGCCGTCCTACCGCCGCCGTCGAATTTGGTCCAGTCGTCGTCCCTACTGTTTCAGCGTCGTCGCAGCTCATCTCTGCGGTCGCGTCGCGCCGCATATGCTCCACCCTCTTCTGCTCGAACAATCACAGCTTATTCCTCAATTCGGTCTCAGTCCTCGTCTTTGTCTGCTTCGTCGCGCTACTGCCGCCGTCCATCGTCGTCGTAGTCATCGTTAAGTGACGAGAGAGAGAATGCGCTGCGAATGGGAAAGAAGGGTGGAGGTCGCAGGAGGAGGCGCGCGAAGGGTGAAGCCTTTGCTTCTTCCGTCGTGTTTGAGCTCGAAGACGGCCGCCAGTGCTGTTGCCTCTGTCGTGCCTTGCCATCATGTTACCACTGATTTCAAATGCCCTCATTCTTGTTCTACTTCAAAATCATGCTAAATTTGTGAGTGTCCCTCCTTTTTGAATGTATATAAATAATAATATTATACATTGATTTTTCTAATTATGGTTTTGGTCTGAATTTGATCTTGTTTAAATTTCATGATTTTGTTACTGTCTCCTAAAAGTTGAGTTTCTTTTTCTAATATACTTACCATTCTTTTTGTTTTTTTTTTTTGCTTGAATTTTAGAAGAAAGAGCAATGTAACAGTTGAGTTTCTTTTTCTAATATACTTACCATTCCTTTTTGTTTTTGCTTGAATTTTAGAAGAAAGAGCAATGTAATGTATTCCTATTTATGATTCTATAAGACCAAGGTTAAATTAACAATTCAAGTGGAGTTGAATTTTGTTTATGAGTAATTAAATGCAGGAAACAGGAATATAGTTGCCAATTTCTTTTGTGACTTTCATTGTTCTTTTCCCCTTGTTGGGCTGCTGTTTTGTTAACGCACTGTGATTCTGCTATCACTGATGAATGTTTTGAATTTGGAATTTCTGATTAGTGACTTGTTAAGCTGCTGATGTTGTTATGCTGCTGTTTTGTTATGGCACTGTGATTGTGTGATCACTTCGAATTTGGAATTTGTGATTAATGACTTGTTATGGCACTATTGTTGTTATGATGTTGTTTTGTTATGGCACTGTTGTTGTTATGCTGCTGTTTTGTAATGGTTGTTGCTGAATGCTAAATATGAAAATCAAATCAAATGCTGGTTGTTGCTGAATGAGTAGGGCAGCTATCTACCAATGCCATATATAAATAAACTGATGAATGATGATGATGGCAATGGAAGGAGAGTCAAAGTGTATAGGTAATTGGTGATATGTTATGCTTTCTTATTCAATGACTACTTGTTATGTTGATACCTCAACTTGGAAACAACACTAGATTCCGTTTATGGCTTGCTCAGCAAGAAGAATCTGTTGCTAAGAGAGCTCTCTTACAAGGTAAGAGGTGCATCCTTGGCTTAGCCAACCAAGGTGGGTTCTTGGCTACTTTCACCATAGTGGGGTTGTTAACCTCGCCAAGATTGGTGGCCCAAGCAGACGTCCTGGCGTCATTGATGTTGAGAAAAATTGGGAGGAAAGGTGCGAGCAACCAAGTAATTGGCAATAGGTGCATACCAAGGGATCACTTCGGATATTGCTAGCAAGACCTCAAGAGGAAATGTATTATTAATAGGAGTGGGATCGCCCTTTGTGTGCTCAAGGCGACTCAAGTGGTCCGCCACTAAGTTTTGCAAACCACTCCTATCTTTGATTTCTAGGTCAAATTCTTGCAATAGCAACACCCATCGGATTAACCTTGGTTTCAATTCCTTTTTGGCCAACAAATATTTCAATGCCGCATGATCCGAGTACACTACCACCTTAGAGCCAAGTAGATAAACCCAGAATTTATCCAAGGCAAAGACAATGGCTAACAACTCCTTCTCGGTGGTAGTATAATTGGATTGCGCTCCATCTAAAGTTTTAGAGGCATAGGCAATGACATAAGGATTTTTACCATCGCTCTGAGCTAGCGCCGCTCCCACTGTATAGTTTGAGGCATCACACATAATCTCGAATGGTCTAGTCCAGTCCGGCCCTCTCACTATGGGAGCTTGGATCAAAGCAATCTTGAGCTTATCAAAGGCCTCCATGCACTCTACACTCAAATCAAATTCCACATTCTTTTGCAACAATCGAGAGAGAGGTAGTGCCACCTTACTAAAGTCCTTAATGAATCGCCGGTAAAAACCTGCATGGCCAAGAAATGCATGGACTTCCCTCACAGAAGAGGGGTAAGGCATACTAGAAATAACATTGACCTTTTTTGGATCAACATAGATCCCTTAATTAGAGACAATGTGCCCTAAAACAATACCTTGTCTAACCATAAAATGGCATTTCTCAAAATTTAACACAAGGTTTGATTTAGTACACCTCTCTAATACTTTTGCAAGATTGTCTAGACAAAGATCAAAGGAATCCCCATAGACACTAAAATCGTCCATGAACACCTCCATGCAATGCTCCAAAATATTCGCAAATATACTCATCATACACCTTTGGAACGTTGCCGGTGCGTTGCACAAGCCAAATGGCATTCTTTTATACGCATACGTTCCGAAAGGGCATGTGAAGGTAGTTTTCTCTTGATCTTCCGGAGCAATGTGGATTTGAAAATATCTGAAATAGCCATCTAAGAAACAGTAATGAGATTTACTGCATAGGCGATCAAAAGAGATTTTTGATGAAGAGATTTTTGATGGTATAGAATTTCACAAATGAAATCTCGTTGCAAGTATAGTTTCTAAACCAACAAATAATCCTCTCATGCAAAAAATTGTTTGTCATAAGTACAAACCCCAATAAAAATAACCGAAGTATTCAAACCACGGGTCATCTCTCAAAGGAATTGCAGGGAAGTGTTCTTGCTATTGGTTATGGATAGTATATTTTGGGGTTTTGGATAAGAGACATGAAAGATAAATTGCAAAAGGGGTAAACTAATAACTAAGAAAGCTCTTGGCAAGGAATGAGAATTAGAAGTCCTATCCTCATTATCATCATCAATTGTGATAAAAATTGTCTATTGCTCCCACTTAGTCAACCTCTAACTATGAAAGAAAGTCAAGTGGATAAATCAGCTTGAGTTCACAAGTCCTAGTCAAATCATAGTGAAAGACTAGCTTTAGTGAACTTCAAGTCAACTAGCAACTTCCAATTATCAATCAACAAAAGAGTTTGATAACTCAAGAGTCTCTAATTACTCAACCAAAGCCAAGAGGAGAAAAATCTATACTAACATCCTTCCAAGCATTTAATCAAACACTTGGAAGGCATAAAAGGAAAGCAAAATAAGATTGCAAGAAAAGTAGATCTACAACTACTAATTGCAAGGAATTAAACATCAACAATTCAAATCAACAATAAAAGAAATAAAAAATGAAATTGCATAAAGAGAAGTAGAAGAAACAAGATTGCATCAACAATAAGGTAAACAATTACAAGAATTCAAATGCTAAACTAGGAAAGCAAAGGTAGAAGAACAAGAAATTGTAAAGGAAAAGTAAATCAAAGCATGAATTAAACCTAGATCTAAGAAATTCCAATCTACCTCTAACCTAATTTTAGAGAGAAGAGAGAGCTTCTCTCTCTAGAAACTAACTAAAGCATCATCCCAAACTCAACTATGTGTGTCCTCCCTTGACTCCTCTTGATTTCTGCTTGTAATAGGCTCTGGAATGAGTTAGATTTGGGCCTGGGAAGCCCAGAAATTGCCCCCAGCGTTTTCACTTTAATGAGGTCACGTGCGAGTATCGACGCGCACGCGTGGGTCACGAGTACGCGTCGTTTGGCATTTTTGCTCTCCACGCGTACGCGTCATGTACGCGTACGCGTCGCCATGCGACTTCATATTCCATGCGTGCGCGTCAGCTACACGTGCGCGTCGATGAGTGCATCCCAAATCCTTGATTTTCCATGGTTTCTCCACTTTGCATGGTTTTCTCTTCACTCCTTGGATCCATTCGTAACCTTTTCAATCTGAAATCACTAACACACACATCAAGGCATCTAGTGGAACCAAATGTGAATTAAAATTAACCAATTAAGGGCCTAAAAAGCATGTTTTCACACTTAAGCACAAATTAAGGAGAATTTATAAAATCATGCTATTTTATGGAACAAATATAGAAAAAGGGTGATAAAATCCCCTAAATTCAGTATAGAATGCACCACCAAATAATGGTGCATCAACTATCATAAGAATCATCTTCCAATGATTCTATTTTGAATCTTAGGGACACTCCTTTCTTTTTTGTGTCTTGGGTGAAGTGTATGGTTTCATAGGCTAAACATTTTTCACTCAACTCATTATAGGTCATTTTGTCAATTGTTACTCTCAACTATGATAGTACTTTTGGTTTTTCACTCTTTTGTAAGGCTTCTAAGAATTTTTCTCAGTAGCACCTGCTCATAATGAGCCATTCTTATAGCATCCAAATTATTTACTAGTGATTAATCTTTTATAATTAATATTTAAAAATATTTATTTAAAATTAATAGCAATTTGGTTTTTCCTATCATAATAATTAATAATAGGTTTAATTATTCTGTCGATACCTATAGTTTCACTGAATTTTCAATTAGGTCCCTATACTTTTTTTTCTTTTCAATTGGGTTTCTATACCATATTAAATTTTATAATTAAGTCTCTACGGTGACAAAAAAATTAATGTTAACAGAATATTCATTAAATAAAGGAATATACAACCTATAAAACAAGAAACACCTAAATCTTATTTCCTAAATTACAGAAAAACCCTTTACTCAAAGGCACCACGACTCTCCTCCCTTCTCAACCCATCAATCCCACTCTTGGCAGCATCCCATTTCCCTTTCTCTTCCAATAACCCACACTTCTCAGCTTCCAATTTAATGTTTCTCTTCATAAGATCCTCAACAACACCTCTCTGATTAGTCCATTTCTTCTTCTCTTCCAAGAGTTCAGACTTTTCAAACTACAACTGCATGTTCCTATCCCTAAGAGGCTCACTCACACCCTTCTCTTTTTCCAATTCATTCTTCATCTCCAAACAATGCATATACTTTCCAGCACCAATTGAATCAGAACCAACATTCTCCTCTTTCTTAGCCTCAACGACTATTTTTGATTTTTCATTTCTGAACTTCTTGTGCTGCAATTTAAGGGACGTGATTTCGTTATCCTTCTCTTGAATCGCCGCAATGAGGCGTTATTCCCTTTCAAGCAAGGCGCGTTCGACTCGGTCAAAATCGCGAGTGGTGGCTCGCAACTCGGACACGAGGCTGGGAATGGTGGTATCATTTTGGTTGGTGTGAGTGTCGTTTTGATTGGTGAGAGGCGAATTCTTTGAACATAGGACTGAAAGTGAGGCAAGCTAGTTCGAGCTCGACTCATTAATAGTTTGATAAGGAGAATTCATAAACTGGTAAGCCGAATTTGAATTTGAAATTGAGCTTATAAATTAAATAAGTTGAGTTTGAGCTTGGATAAGCTCAACTCATTAACTCATGAGTTAGCTTGATTATATATATAATATTAAAAGTACTCTAAGTTCGAACCAATTTATAAACTTTAATTAAACTGAACTTAAGTTTACAAAATAGACTTAATGAACCGATCTTTGAAACAAACTTCATTTTTGTAGCTCGCTCACTTCTAGCCTTATTTGGACACCCATTTGGGTATTACTTTACTTTATCACCTTGAAACTTCATCGAGCTCTTTGTCCTGTTAGCCATTTCTGCCTCAAGAGTCAAGATGCTGCTGCTTCAGTCCTCTTTGCATAAAGCCCTTTCCCTTTCATATGCCGTCTCTTATTCCACTGCTCTTCCCTCTAAAATTCCCACTCTCTCCATTGGATGTAGGGGTGTCACGTGCTTTCAGGGGCTCTCTGTCACGTGCTCCATCTCAAAGATCCATAGTTATGGCACCGTGGACTACGAGCGCAGACCCATCGTCAGGTGGAATGATATATACAAGAGAATATCGTTGATGCAGAACCCTGAAATCGGTTCCGCCGCTGTGTTAGAACAGTGGGAAGATGAAGGAAAGAGCTTTACTAAATGGGAGCTGTGTAGGGTTATCAAAGAGCTGAGAAAGTATAAAAGATATAAAAGAGCCCTTGAGGTAAGAATAATAAGGTATATTATCCAATGATTGATTTATTTATTTGGTACCTCTTTTCTGAATGGATAATGACATGCTTCTTATTTAGGAATTGAATGATGCTTTAGATGTTTTGATTATGTTACAATGAACAACCATGCCAGATGCACAAGAAAAATCAGCCATTGGTATAGAATACATATTAAAATACAAAATACTCATTAAAAATGAGTTAAAAAATATATAGCGGCTAATTTGGTGGCTGGTTTTTGGTGTGCTCGTAGCATTTTTGTATAACGAATGCCTGACTTCGCGTATTAGGTTATGGGATGTAGAGAGTAAGGCTCTTTGAGTATACAAATATGACGATAGAATTCGCAATGTTAACTGAAGCTAATAGGAGGAATTTGATTATCTTGTGCTTTGTTGTGGAAATATGCTAAACCAACAGTGTTTTCTGAATTTTCCTATATATATATATATTGAATGAAATCAAATCAATCATTTACAATATTTTGTCTCCCTAGCTTTAAGTATTTGTACAAGCATTCCTTTATTATCCTTTTGTATTGTAAATTATAAATTTTGCAATACTTACAATGCCATTTTTCCCACTTTTCTATTAAATGGAATGCTTCCTTTGAAATTTTGTGATTACAGATTTGTCTCTGCCTCATAATGTTTTAATATTAGCTGTTTATGAAAGCAATTTGTGTAATGTTACAGGTTTATGGTTGGATGAACAACAAACCAGAGAGGTTTAGTGTATCTTCAAGTGATGCAGCAATTCAGTTAGATCTGATTTCCAAGGTTCATGGAGTTTCGAGTGCAGAAGAGTATTTTCTGAGTCTGGCTGATAAGTTAACAGATAGAAGGACCTATGGAGCCCTTTTGAATGTATACGTGCGATATAGAATGAAGGAAAAGGCAGAGGCATTATTTGACAAAATGAGGAGTAAAGGTTATGCAGTACATTCGCTACCATTTAATGTAATGATGACTCTGTATGTGAACCTTAAGGTTTATGATAAAGTTGATATGTTGGCTTCAGAAATGAGAGGGAAAAACATACGGCTCGATATCTATTCATATAATATCTGGCTATCTTCATGTGGTTCTCGAGGATCAATAGAAAAGATGGAGGAGGTGTTTGACCAGATGGTGAAGGACCCGAAGATTGTTCCTAATTGGACTACATTCAGCACAATGGCTACAATGTATATAAATATGAATATGTTTGAAAAAGCAGTAGGCTGCTTAAGAAAGGTTGAGAGTAGAATCAAAGGCCGGGATAGAGTACCATTTCATTATCTTCTGAGCTTATATGGAAGTGTTGGAAAGAAAGACGACGTTTATCGTGTGTGGAGTACTTATAAATCAATGTTTGCCACTATACCAAACTTGGGATACCATGCTATTATTGCTTCTCTGGTTAAACTGGATGATATTGAGGGTGCAGAAAAAATTTATGAGGAATGGCTTTCAACAAGTTCGACTTATGATCCGAGAATAACAAACCTTCTGATAGGCTGTTATGTCAAGAAAGGCAATACTGACAAAGCTCTGGGTTTCTTTAGACAAATGACTGAGGGTGGTGGAATTCCGAATTCAAAAACTTGGGAGATTATTTGTTCTGGGCATATCGCTGATGAGAGGATTTCGGATGCTCTGTCCTGCTTTAAAGAAGCTTTTGTGGCCGATGTTTTAAACAAATGGAGACCAAGGGCGACAAACTTTTCTGCATTCTTTAAACTTTGTCAGGACAAAGATGATACTACAAGTGCTGAAGTGTTAACTGGGTTGTTGAGACAGTCTAGATTTATCAAGAATGAAGTTTTTGTGTCACTCATTGGCTTGTCAGAATCCGATGGTACCATCAACAATGGCGAATTGTGGACCGAAGTTGATACCGCGGATATAACTGATGATAACGATGATGGTGAAAATGCAGTTGATGACTCTCAAATGTTCAACCAATTGGAGAGTACCTTGTGATACACAATGTCTTTTTCCATTTGAAAAATGCAGAAAATGCATTGCTAGAAGTGTAGTTAGTCATTGAAGATGATCTTGTTCAGGATGCATAGTTTACATGACTAACCATGATAATGATGAGGAGGTAGCTAATGCTTAAAGTACAGAGCATGGAATTTATGTTGGCTTTTCAATTTCAAATTATTCATAAGGAAAGAGGCTTTATTAAACTGGTATCCATTTCTATCAAGGCCATTTTAAACAAACTAATAATATATGACCCTCCACCACCTTCCCAATTAGTGTTTGGAGAGAAATTCTTATCTACGGTGTTTTCTGCAGATATAGACAATTTTTGTAAATGTATCTTTAAGGGGATCATGCCTGCTAGGCTGGTGGAAATTATATTATTATTTTTTTAAAAAAAGCTTAGCTATATAGAATTAATAATATTTAGGGTCTGTTTAGATAGGTTTATAAGTAATTTTTTTTTAATTTTTAATTTATGAAAATGTATATTATTAATGTCTGATACAATTTTTAAAATTAAATTGTGACTTTTTAAGAAGCTATTTAAATACTTATGGAAAAATTAAAAAAATTTATTTCTCTCATAATAAAATTTTTTTTATTACATTTCGTTTAAAACAAGCACTTTTAGAATTAAAAAAATCGAACATAAAAACATAAGTATTTATTGTTTAAACTATTTTTTTAAAAAGAGTTTAATTAAACTTTTTACCCAAACTAGACCTTAGTTGTTTTTAGTTTCTTTTTGCGATTTTGAGGCAAAGTTGATGTCATGGAGATGATAATTTTATGATAAAGTAAATAATGATAATTTTATGATAAAGTAAATAATTATAAGTTTATGATAAAGTAAATAATTATAAG
>NC_029791.2:30319102-30323515 GCF_000816755.2 Arachis ipaensis
TATAATGAATTTATTATTTTCAAAATTTGAATTCAAGATATTTTATTTAAATTAAAAATTATTTGTCATCTAAACTAATTCAATCTTTATTACTTTTATACACATTTAATAAACAAGAGAACAAATGAATATGATACATTAGTATTATATAATTGACGTGAGGTGCCAAAACATGTCAACACTATTGAGTGACGATTTTCTCATGTCTTTGTTGAGCGACATGCTTGGAGTTAATCTGGTTTCTCTAATGTTTTTCTTCTCTTCGTTTCACTATAAGTATTGCAATGGAATCAGGATTGGAAACACAGGCATGGAACTATGGAAGGAAGAGTCATAAAATGCCCTGTTTTCTTGAAAAATAAATAAAAATGTAAAACGATTCTAAGTTAGTACTAGATTAAAGGTGGGGCTGATTAAGGTCAAGGTGAGTAGGCGATTACGTTCCACGCGCCATATCACTTATTCACTTATGAGTTATGGTTATGACTTACCTCATCCATGTGTCTGACCGAAGCCGTAAAGACATAAACACCACACAACGACGCCGTTTGAAGGGCTTTAAATTAATAACTAAATTCAACGCATTCGTGTGTTAACAGTCAGAACCCAGAACCCTGATTCATCATCTTCTTCCATCTCTTGCCAGTTCCAATTTGAAGGAAGAAAAGAGATGCCTTCTCAACCGGAAGAGGCTTCGTCACGTCCAGTGAGTAGATTACTTCTAATTCTTTCTTGATTTTCGTAATGTTTGTAAACTTGGCTAATCTTCAACTACTCATTTTTGTAATGTCGCTATACTCCTGTGTGTCCCATTCTTCTTCTATCTCCTTGAATCTTTCTAAAATGTTTAACTGCATTTTCCTTGTTGATAGTAATTTAATTACTTTGATTATACCATATTTTCTGTACGGCAATAAGGTTTGAACGTATAACCAAAATTGCAGATTTTAGTGAATTGATATCTCAGTTAAATGCATGCTGTCTTAGTTTTTTCTTATTTTGTTTTTCTTCAACACTTGCTTCTCAGAGTGCTTCCCTTGCGAATGATATTGCTGTGGAGTGGAAGCAGAAATTAATCACACTTTTAGATGATGAGAGTAAGCAAGAGTTGATCTCGAGAGAGAAGAAGGATAGGCGTGAGTTCCAGCAAATAGCAGCTTTGGCAAGCAAAATGGGATTGTACAGGTGTGTGTGCGTTTTTCAACTATTAATGCTGGAGTTATTACACTTGCTCTGTTGTGGGGGAACTCAATTACATTTCCATCTAGCAGCCATGTGTATGCAAAAGTTGTTGTCATCAGTAAGGTTCCACTTCCCAACTACAGACCTGATTTGGATGATCGACGTCCGCTGAGGGAGGTATAGTTTTGTATTCATTGATGTGCCCTGTACTTTCTTGAACCATTTTGTTGAGGACAAAAAAGAAGAAAAAAAGAAAAATCTGAAGTGTATGTAATTCAGAAAATGTTGACAGAGATATGACAAAATGTCTATTTGTGCCTCCACTATTCCTAGGTTTTGGGTCCATAGAAAATTGGCAAATTTTATCTCAAGACAGAGAAATTTTGCTTCATTCTGTATTAGCCTTTTCTCCAAACATGTTATGTCTCCAAGGCTCTGTTTGGAAATTGTTTGGACTTTGGAGAAGGCAAAGGATACAGAAAAGGCAATCCAGGACAATGAAGCAGGATCAAAGACAAAATTTCTTTGTCTTGTCTCTATATTCTGCCTTGAGAAACTAACAAAATACAACAGAGTGTTCTCTACATTTATGTTCTAGGATAGTTACCAAACTGACCCTAAATGTTCTTTCTCTTCTAGCCTCTATTGTCTCAGTCACGACCTTATAAGATTTATATCTTGTTCCTTAGTACTAGTTTTAGCCTATATTTGGAAAATGGTTATAATTGATAGTGTTTCAGAGTAGATAGAAAGTGAGAGAAGGAAAGAACAGAAAGAAGATGGAGAAACTGAGAATTGTAGAAAATGAGAGTATCTTCACATCAGAGTGCTGAGTCAGTATTTATACATAGATAACAAGAGTGTTCAGCACTCTAGAACAAGGGGGTAAAAAGGTCTTTACAAACTTAAGTTAGTTAGGGACTGTTAGGGGGAATCTATCCTAGTTGGCAGCTCTTACAACTGCTCTTAAGAGTTTCTAGTTTCTAGGCTCTTCTAGATCCTTTAGTCAGCTTACTCTATCAATAATTAAGTTAGCATTTTGTTTTTGTTATTTTATATTTATTATTAAAATAAAAGTGTTCCTGAAATAAGTCATTTTGTTGGGCTAAAGAAAAGAAGCAAAGGGTTTATCAGAAATGCTAGAATTTTAATTTGAAAAATGTCTTTACTTATAAGCAAGTTTTTTTAGCTTTTGATTTTTAGTCAGATATATTTCTTTAGAATTACTTTTATGCTAATACATCTGAGAATAAATGACTTTTAGGTTAATACATTTAACTGGAAATTGATTTTCGCATAATCAATCTTACAAAATATACCTTAGTTAAAATCAAGTATTGAAATAATTTTAATATCATAATTTACCCAAATATACTCTTATTCTGTTGGACATCTTATCTCATAGAAATAAGCCTAAGTAAGGGTTTTTGGAATTACCAGGTAAGCATACCTATTTCTATGTTAAGGCGAGTTGATGCTTATCTTGAAGAATACCAAACCCAAAAATCCAGAATGAAGGAAACTTTTCCAGATTTGTCATTTGCAAGATCAACAAATAACGATAGTATTGGTGTGGATGAAAGGTTATTTGAGAAACCTCAGTTGCCAGCATTGAATAAGGCTGCTTTGGAGAAAATTCTCCGGCAGAGAAGCTTGCAAATGCGTGATCAGCAACAAGCTTGGCAGGTTG
Source organism: Arachis ipaensis (assembly GCF_000816755.2). Taxonomy (NCBI): domain Eukaryota; kingdom Viridiplantae; phylum Streptophyta; class Magnoliopsida; order Fabales; family Fabaceae; genus Arachis; species Arachis ipaensis. Next base: position 30,321,975 of record NC_029791.2, read on the forward strand.
TCTTAATAAAAATATATGGTCATGGCAAATTGTTATTGTAATTTGAATTTGATATTTTATTTTAATATTTTTATTTTATCATCTCTGCTTAATAAATTTAGATATGCACCATTTTCTTTTGCAACTTATGTTTGCAGCTATATGAATTCTTTTACTCCCAAAAAAGGACGGTCACATGACTTTTATTCTTATTTTTATGCATTCCTTGTAAGATGCTGCAAATAGTTTTCCTTTGGATTTTCCGAGGGTAAAAGAAAAAGAAAGCTCACCTATGTTTAATGTATTGATGTGCATTGAATTTTGAGTTAGAACATGAAAGATTGCTATAAAAAAAATTGTAGTGCTGGTCTGTGAGTGATACATGAGGAAGATGGTATGAGGAGAGTAGTTTTTGAGGATATTGCAATCAGTGTATTCTATTTCTTTCTCTCCAAGGAATTTTGTATATTTTGCATATTAAGTAGAAATTTCATTAAGATTCACCTTTGAGTGGTTCAGGTAGTCATTCCATGTTTCAGCTTTATCTGAGTTTGACTATGAATCCACAATTTTCTTTTGTAGCCTTAGGAAATAGCTAAATGTTTGATGGGAACTAGAAGACTGATTGGTAGCAAAGAAATTCCTTGGTAGTTATGAAGGTAGGTGGTGTAATATAAGGTAGAGTTCATGAGCTGAAGTTGTTGGGCTACAATTTCTCTCATAAAAGTGAGGGTGGAAACTTGTTCAGGTTATCCATCGAGCACCACCATCGGAATCATTGTTATGTGAATTATTAGTTGCAGCAGCCTGTTGATGTGTGAGGTGCACATCCTGCTATCAAGGGCTCTATCCATCATGGGGCCAGTACCATTCTTCTTGCAGGTGCCTTCTAATTTGTTTCATTTCACGTGGTTTGTCATTTGAATCAGGCCTTTGTTTTTGGTAATATTTAGTTGCAAGGTTCTGCTGTCCTAGTAGAATCATGGCTGATGGGTTCTATTATTTCCTTTGGTTCAAATATTACTGAGTTTTAGGAGTACCCGTGGCTAAGGCTGCCAACTAATCTTTGTTCTCCATTACACTTCTTCATACAGAGAACCCTACAGCTTGTATTTCTCATTCTGGTAGTTGTCCAAGTCATGGGAGTACTTCAATTGGTATCTTTGGCATATGCGGGTATGTTCTAGAACTTTAGACTAGTTCCTGTTGAGTGGGTTTTATAGATTTGGGAAGGAAAGAAGCCTAACCTGTGTGCAATACACAGTCAATGCTACCATTTGGAGTTCTTTTGTCAAAGTGTAATTGATGACAGATTATCAGAAAAGTCAGTCTTGTGGGATGAGTTTATATGTTGACTGCTATTTCATGTAAAAGCTCATTGTCTTTTTAGAGGGATATGCTGAGAGAATGGAAAGCCTTGCTGTTTTCTCTCGTTAGCTATTGTTCTTTAAAAGTATCTCTTTTCTTCCTTTGTCTTTGTACTCTTCCTTTTGTTGTCTTAACTAATTTAATCTTTTAAGATGATGCTTCTCTGATCATGCTGCTAGTAGCTGATTTCATTT
>NC_029791.2:30323752-30340437 GCF_000816755.2 Arachis ipaensis
ACTTATTGAATTCAAATCTTTAACTAAGTTCTACATGTCCCTTGGAATCCTTTTAATTTAATTTCTTTCAATTATTTTATCACTCTATTCATTGTCCCATCACTTGTAATTTTGAATTCTTAATTACATAGTACCGACATATGGTCAAATGTGTGGGGAAGGACATAAATGTTACCATATGAGTGACTACTTAGATTTTATAGTGATAAAAAATTGTGTAATTATTTAATATATGCTTTATGTAATTTATTCTTCATTTATGTGAAAGATTGAGTTTTCCTCTTCTATTATATTAAAAATTAGTTCATATGAGGTGAAATTTATTGAAAAAGAAAATTATATATAATAGGTGTACTTGTAACCCACTTCTTACAAAATTTTTGTATCCCTTTTGCATATCCGTTCCAGGTACTGCTACCATAGCTCTGCCTATCTAACATATCCTTTCTTTTAGTATAGATAAGCTGTTAAGTGTGTCTTTCTTGTGTATTTTTTTTGGCAGCGAAATGAATATGAATATTATTTTTCCTATTACACACCCTTAATATACATTTTTAGACATTTCCTTATTTGAAGACATGTAGTTTGAACTTTCCATTGAGCTTATTCTAATTTCCAACAATTTACCTGTTCATTACCCTTTTCCCCCTTGAAAGTAAAGTTAGTGAAATCCCAAGAACTTTGAGCAACGTCACTTGGGATAAGTCATGAGAGTCCACCTCTATGGCCTCTCTTTACCTATAATATGCTCTCAGATATGCCTCCCGGTACCTTGAGGAAGAGCCTTATAGTGTAAATATGTCCAACTCCAACAACTTTCTTAGTGTCTATTGTTGGCCTCCCTATTTCTATTCAGAAAGGTCTTTGATTCACTAGGAATTGTCATCCAATGCCTTACCTCATAGGTTTTCAACATTTATGTATATTATACATTAGGCTTATATTCCTCTTCTGCAAAATGGCAAGTTCCACTTTTTTCCAGGGAAAAACATTGTTGGTTGCTGCTGGATCTATGCTGTCAAGGTTTGCTAGATGGTTAAATAGATTGTCTTAAGTCCTTTTAGATGCTAAGGGATATACATAGACCTGTGCTCTAGATTACAGAGATACTTGGTGCTCATTGTTGTAAGCATGTGGTCCATATTACTTTCTGGGTGGAACATGCTCATATTTTAAGGAGGATTATTTGGCTGACCAACTAATTCGGGATATGATATTCGGCTTCTCAACAGATATGTGTAGAGACGTTGTTTCTCATATTTTTATGGTGTTGGTGTTGTCTCTTGATATTGAGGATGTATTATCTTCCACTTTCCTTATTATATCCTTCTATTGTTTTGATGACTTCATTACCCAAAAATGAATAACAGTTGTTGTCTGGGTCTATGACAATTAGTCATCCTCTCCCATATTCTGTACAAATGCTTGCGGATAGAGGTTTTAGCACAGTTATTTGGTTCAAAAATGGGATCCTCTTAGTTCTTCATCTTAATTATTTACAGAGATCTCAACAGATATATCTGAAATACAAGAAGACTTCTTGATGTCTTAACTTTTCATTTCAGGAGTCGGCAGAAGGTAGAAGAATGCTAGAATTTCGTAGAAGTCTCCCTGCTTATAAAGAGAAGGAAGCAATATTGTCAACAATATTGAGGAATCAGGTTTGTTGAATATATGTATTTTGTTATTGATTGGGTATTAGTCATTAGTTAATAACAGCTTAGGTATATTACTAGGGCTATTTTCTTTCTTTAGTTTTAAAAAAGAAAAAAATGTTTAAGAGCCCAGTATGCCCGTTTGAGTTATGCTAAATTTTTTATGAGTTAATATGTTGTATTCTTCCATTGAGTTAGGAAATGCTTTCCTAAAAATCTCTCCAAATCCCAGCATGAATCTTATTCAAATCTTGTAATCATTGTGATTAGAATCTATTAGAATATGTACTTGGGGAAATTATCTATTTGTATTTGTGCATTTATTTCATATTGTCTATATATTCTCTTTTTCTTCCTCTTAACACATATCTTCGGCTTGCATATTTGATTCATCTGTGCCAGCTGGTCTGTTGTAAAAGTAGTTTGTAGTTGATTTCAATATCTCAAGGCTTGGCATTTTCAAATTCAAAGTTGTTAAGTGGCATCTTTTACAGGTGGTTATCATTTCGGGACAAACAGGATGTGGGAAGACAACACAACTCCCACAGTTTATTTTAGAATGTGAGATAGAATCTCTTCAGGGAGCTGCTTGTAATATCATATGCACACAACCAAGGCGCATATCAGCGATATCTGTTTCTGAGAGGGTTGCGCTTGAGAGAGGGGAGAAATTGGGTGAATCTGTGAGATTCTTTTAAAATAATTACTGTGAATGATTCCATCGACACATTTCTTCTAGTATAATGTGTTCAGGTTTTAAAATATGCCTTCTCTTTCACTCTGTTGTTCATCAAAGGTTGGATATAAGGTTAGATTGGAGGGTATAAAAGGGAGAGATACCAGGCTTCTCTTTTGCACAACAGGCATCTTATTAAGAAGATTAATAGCTGATAGAAAATTAAAAGATGTAACTCATATTATTGTGGATGAAATTCATGAGCGTGGGATGAATGAAGGTAGAAATTTTAAACTGATTGAGTCATTGATTTCTAAATTGATTGTTGATTTCATGTTCTTTCATTCTCCTGTGACAGATTTTCTTCTCATTGTCCTTAAAGATCTCCTACCTCGCCGACCAGAAATGAAACTGATTTTAATGAGTGCTACCCTTGATGCGGAGCTCTTCTCCTCATACTTTAATGGAGCTGCAATAATCAAGATTCCGGTGCGTTTAAAAAAAATTGAACTATATGAAGGGGGAAAACTTTATCTTTGTGAATTTATTATGATAAATGAACAAAATATTAGCGGACAAAAATATGAGTGTAATGGTGCAAGTTAGGGTTCATGTCACCTACAATGTTAATGGAATAACTGAAGAATCCTTGAAGAAAATTTCCACTAATTTCTTCTGTTATAGTAAATTCTTTTTCTCTGTCTTCTTCTTTTTAACAAAGTGTGGGGACTTGCGAGGTTTTAAATGGGATGGAGGTTCTAAATTATGTTTCTGGTATAGGATCAAAAGGAATCTTCATATATTTAGTTGGAGGTACTGAGCATTGCTATTTGTGTGCCAAAAGCTAAAAGTTCTCCGTTCTTTATTGATATTGATGTATGTCATTGATAATTTAGGGTTTCACGCACCCTGTCAGAACCTGTTTTTTGGAGGACGTTTTGGAATTGTCAGGCTACAGATTGACTCCTGATAATCAAATTGATGATTATGGTCAAGAAAGGATTTGGAAAATGAACAAACAGGCCCCTAGAAAAAGGAAAAGCCAAATTGCTTCTGTTGTAGAGGTATTGAAAATATCCAAACTATAATTGCTCCATTTCTTGACATTTTCCCCGTTTAATTAAGTTCATTTGCGGAAAATATTACCAGGATTCTTTAAGGGAAGCTGATTTCAAAGATTACGATCCACAAACACGAGAATCTTTGTCATGTTGGAATCCTGATTGCATGGGTTTTAACTTCATAGAATATATTTTATGCCATATATGTGAGGATGAAAGGCCAGGTGCTGTGTTGGTTTTTATGATTGGATGGGATGATATAAGTGCACTGAAAGAGAAGCTCCTTTTACATCCTCTTTTGGGAGATCAAAGCCGAGTTTTGCTTCTTATATGCCATGGATCAATGGCAAGCTCTGAGCAGGTAATTTGTTCCCTGTTGATGGCAGTTGACTTAACAATCTGCATACATTCCTTAGCATTTCATGCGCTCTATGCAAGCAATAAAAGTTACAATTTATGGTTAGAATAAATAAGAATAATGATGATGTTTCTAGAGACATGTTTACTCTTCAGAAATTTCTTGCATGCATAATCCTGTGTAGATGAAAGAAACATGTCAGATGTGCCTTACTGTCCTGCATACAAGTCATACTTGGATAATATCTTGTATATTGAATTTACAGAGATTAATATTTGAAGAACCTGAAGATGGAGTGCGAAAAATAGTGTTAGCAACAAATATTGCTGAAACGAGTATCACAATAAACGATGTTGTTTTCGTTCTTGACTGTGGAAAGGAAAAAGAATCATCATATGATGCTCTTAATAACACACCTTGTTTGCTTCCAACCTGGATCTCTAAGGTTTCTGCCCAACAAGTAAGGATATCTTCTAGTTGTTTTTCATCTTTGGCATTCATTATGTATAATGTGCTCAATATTACCAAAAAGCAATTTGCTTCTGCCATCTTTGATATATTTATACTGGGTTCTTTTCATGTTATTCTTTTCCTAGAGAACTTTGTGCAAAAGATCCATGTAATTCTGTAACTGTTGTGTTGGCTGAATGCTATCTTAACTGGGATACGCTATATAGACAATGTCCTAGTTTGTGTACGGATTCTTACATCACAACTCTTCATATTTGTGCTGCTATAGGCTTGGTTCATATTTAGTGAATAAGTAGGCATTGGGATGAGGGTAGCAGCCAGTTCTACTTGAATAGCAAGATTGGGGGGAAAGATACATACAAATAAATTAATAATCATGATACTCTTTCTTTTTAGATTTATATGATAAGTGATACTATTTGTATGTAATTATTATTATCATCTACGTTCAAGAAAATGAAGTGCCAATTACATAGAAAGGTATCAATCTACTTTCAGAGGCAAGGCATGGGGGGTGGGGGAACCGATATATAAGAGAGAAAGTTGGAGTAGGGTCTATTGTAGAAAAGATGGTAGAACCTCGTCTCAGGTGGTTTGGACATGTGGGAAGAAGATTAGCAGAGCACTTGGTTAGGAAGGTGGACAGGTGGCGAATGGTAGAGGAAGACCTAAAAAAATCATACATGAGGTGGTCAAAGAAAATATACGTGTCAACAGTCTCACTGTAGACATGATACATGATAGAGCACAGTGGCGTCATTTGATCTATGTAGCCGATCCCACCTAGTGGGATAAGGCTTTGTTGTTGTTGTTGTAGTTGTATTCTATTTTATTTGAAGCATATTGTGTGCATAAAGTATTCATGGAAAATGATATTGTATTCATGAACATCTAGGCAGATGCCAGTATAATTTTTGGGCCTAATTGAAGTTTCTCATTATCTGCTTAAAATGCCAGCTGCAGCCTAATTTATCAACTTTGTGGCAAACCTCAAATGCACCCAGTCCACTGAAACTTACTATCTAGTTTATTATCCTTATGAATATATATGATATAATATAACGTGAATCTTTGGGTTATAATGTTAAGCTATCTAACTGATTGCTTTGTTTGTGCCATTTTATAAAAGAGGAAATTGCCATTGGACTCAGATAGCATTATCTAAGTGCAATTGCCATCCTGGATATGAAGTGAGAAGTTTTTAGATCTCAAATGCTGATTTTATTGTCTTTTTAACTTGAAATTTTTATAGAGAAGAGGAAGAGCTGGTCGAGTTCAACCAGGAGAATGTTACCATCTCTATCCTAGATGTGTTTATGATGCTTTTGCAGAGTATCAATTGCCGGAAATTTTGAGAACACCTTTGCAATCTCTCTGCTTGCAAATTAAAAGTTTAAAACTTGGACCGATATCAGAGTTCTTGTCTAAGGCATTACAGTCTCCAGAGATTCTTGCAGTAAGGATAAAATAATAACCTCCGTTTCAGTTCTATCATTTTATCTCCAGCTGTACATGTGCAGTTTTTTACTCACTATTTCTGAAATGAATTTGCTTGTTCACGCTGTGTTGATTATTTGCGTTTGTATCTGCTTTGTTTACTTATTTTATTCACAGGTGCAAAATGCAATTGAATATTTAAAAATAATTGGAGCTTTTGATGACAATGAGAATCTGACTCTTCTAGGTTAATCTCTTACCAATACATGAAAGTCTGGCTTATTAATTGTTATTATTCAATTTGAAGCCTCATAGTTGATCTGTCAATTGATAGGGCACTACCTGACAATGTTTCCGATGGAACCCAAACTAGGGAAGATGCTTATATTGGGTGCTATCTTCAATTGCCTGGATCCCATATTAACTGTCACTGCCAGCCTGAGTGTGAGAGATCCATTTCTAGCACCGTTGGACCAAAAAGATGTAAGTTGTACTTGTGTTGAATGATTGCAGCTTTATCCTTTCAATAAGAGGTCATTTGACTCTCGCTTGTGTTTCTATGTTCCTCGGTTCTTCGGTTCTGGATTTCTACAGAAACATACAATTGAAGTGTTTGAATGTATTATATTATCAAATGTACAGGAAATCAGCCTCTTTATAGAGGAATTATAGAAATAGAAATAACTAGAAAATAGGAAAGAAGAAAAAAATACTAGCCTAAAATAAAGGAAAGATTTCTAATCATAAAATCTCTAAAATTAAGCTAAATCCAAAAAGGAAAAGATTTATAATTAATTCTATTTACATAGAAGATTCATGAAAGGAATTAAGAATCTGATTTTGATTTGATTTAGTCAACACTTCCCCTCAAGCTGGCTTGAAGATATCATTCATTGACAGCTTGCTTATTATGCTATCAAAAGTCTTCTTGGGTAATCCTTTAGTTAGAATATCTGCTAATTGTTCCGTGGTTGGAACATATGAGATGCAAATCTGTCCTCTCTCAATCTTTTCCCTGATAAAATGTTTGTCAACTTCAACATGTTTAGTTCTATCATGCAACACTGGATTATGAGAAATGGAAATTGCAGATTTGTTGTCACAATACAACCGCATTGGTGGAGAAATGGAAACTTTTAGTTCTCGTAGGATTTTCTCTACCCATATTGCTTCACATATTCCATGAGCCACTGCTCTAAACTCAGCTTCTGCACTACTTCGTGCCACAACACTCTGTTTTTTACTCCTCCAACTAACCAGGTTTCTGCCAACAAAAGTACAATACCCAGATGTTGACCTTCTATCCATGACATTCCCAGCCCAATCTGCATCTGTATAAGCTTCTACTTGAAGATGTCCATGCTTTTTATAGAGTAACCCTTTCCCAGGCGACCCTTTCAAGTACCTTAGGATTCTAAAGACAGCATCCATGTGTTCTTGACCAGGTGAATGCATAAACTGGCTTACCATGCTCACAGCAAAGGCTATATCCGGGCGTGTATGGGATAAATAGATTAGCCTCCCTACCAACTGCTGATATCTCCCTTTGTCCATGACATTTTCTGGTTCAGCTGGCTTCAATTTTAAGTTAGGCTCTATAGGTGTTTCAGCAGCTTTACAACCAAGTAATCCCATCTCTTTTAAAAGATCTAGGATATACTTTCGTTGGTTCATAAAAATGCCTTCCTTAGACTTTGCAAAATCAATTCCAAGGAAGTATTTTAATGAGCCAAGTTCTTTGATTTCAAATGCTTTGGCAAGCTTCTCCTTCAAGTCTTTTAGCTCCAAACAGTCATCACCTGTCAGAATAATGTCATCCACATATACAATTAAGATGGCAGTTTTATTAGCTGCTGAATGCTTATAGAAAAGTGTATGGTCAGCTTGGCTTTGAGTATAACCAAGTCCCTTCACCACCGTTCCAAGTCGTTCAAACCAAGCTCCTTGGGGATTGTTTCAATCCATAGAGAGATTTCTTTAGTTTGCACACTTTATTCCTCCCTAGTTCAGTTTCAAATCCAGGTGGAAGTTTCATAAACACCTCTTCCTCTAGTTCCCCATTCAGGAAAGCATTCTTTATATCCAATTGGTGTAAAGGCCAATTGTAATTCGCAGCAAGAGATAAGAGAATTTGCACAGAACTGAGTTTGGCAACTGGAGCAAAAGTCTCTCGATAGTCTACTCCATAGGTTTGTGTATATCCCCTAGCTACTAACCTAGCTTTATACCTCTCTATGTTTCCATCAGCATTGCACTTGATGGTAAAAACCCACCTGCAGCCAACCAACTTTATATTCTGTGGCAGATCTACAATCTCCCAAGTTTCATTTTTCTTGAGTGCATGCCACTCTTCCATCACTGCTAATTTCCAGTTGGGATCATCTAGTGCTTCCTCTATGTTCCTAGGCTCAAACAGATTTGTAATTTTAGAAGTAAAAGCTCGATGTTTTTGAGAGAGATTTTGGTAAGAGACATAATTGGAAATAGGATGGTTGGTGCTGGTTTTAAGTACCTTTTTGGTGCAGGTTCTGGTTTCTTTCCTAAGGGCTATTGGCAAATTATTATTAGAAGTGACAATTTCAGATTTACCTGGAAGTTCCTGAAGAGTTGGGCCGTCTTCCGGGTTTTCAGATTGGGTTGGTACAGAGATGATGGGCTGGTCTCTAGTCTTCTTGGGATATTTCCGAACATAACACCGAAGCTCCTTTTCTTGTGGTATTTCTTTTCCTGTTTGGATTCCAACTAATTCTGGCACAATTTCAGAATTGGTTTTCACATCTTGTTTTGCAATTGTTTCAGAATTTACTTGATTAGTGAAAGTTGTATCCTCAATATGTAAGATAGGAGTGGGTAAAGGTTCATGCAAAAAATTTTCTTCCCTTAGACTCTCCCCTTGAAGAAAATTTTTCTGAAAAAAGGTTTCATGTTCCAAAAAAGTAACATCCATTCTTACATGAAATTTCTTGGTGTGTGGATTGAAACATTTATAACCCTTTTGACTTGGGGAATAGCCTATAAAAATGCATTTTTCTGTCCTTGGATCAAGTTTACTTCGATATGAAGGTGTATGTAAAAACACAGTGCAACCAAATACTTTTAAAGGTAAGTCAGAATGCAACCTGCATGCTGGAAAATTCTTTTTGAAAGTATCCAACGGTGTGCAGTAATTTAACACACGTGTGGGCATTCGATTTATGAGATAGGCTGCTGTTAGAACAGTATCTCCCCATAAATACTTTGGAACATTACCCTCAAACATAATGGCACGTGCTACTTCAAGAAGGTGTTTATTCTTCCTTTCAGCAATGCCATTTTGTTGGGGTGTATTAAGGCATGTAGATTAATGTTGAATACCTTTTTTTTGAAGAAATTCTCCAAGATTTTTGTTAAAGTATTTAGTGCCATTATCACTTCTTAATATTGAAATTTGTGTGTCAAATTGTGTTTCTACCATTGTTGAAAAATACTGAAAAATTTTAGAAACCTCAGATTTTTCATGCATGAGATAGATCCAACATAGTCGTGTGTGGTCATCAATAAAAGTTACAAACCATTTTTTTCCAAATTGAGTTGTTATTTTCGATGGACCCCATACATCACTATGAATCAAGTGGAAAGGTTTAGATGCATGATAAGGTTGAGAGTAATAAGGAGCTCTATGACTCTTTGAACGAATACAACTTTCACATTTAAGTAAGGAAGAATCAATATTTTTAAACAAACTTGGAAACAAGTGTTTGAGATATGGAAAACTAGGGTGTCCTAGTCTATTGTGCCAGAGAATTATTTGGTCCTTTATAGGCATAGAACTTATACCACTAAATCCTTGAGCTATTTTATCCTCCGAAATATCCTCAAAGTGATAAAGCCCATCCATCATCTTAGCACTGCCAATCATCTTCCCCGAAGTCCGGTCCTGAAAAATACCATGAGTGTCAAAGAATGTCACAGCACAATTGGAATCCTTGCAGATTTTACTAATAGAGAGAAGATTACAAGAAAGCTTTGGTACATGTAGGACATTTCTTAGGTCAATGTTTTTGGATAGTTTAATTGTACCTTTTCCAGCAATAGATGAAAAACTACCATCAGCAACTCTAATTTTTTCATTTTCAAAGCAAGGAGAATAAGTTTTAAATAAAGGGGAGAGGCTGGTCATATGGTCAGATGCACCTGAATCGACAATCCATGGTGCATTCAAGTTTGAGGTGCAGTTAAGGAACATAGGAATACTAAAATTACCTGTTTGAGCCAAAGAACAACTAGGAGTACTAGACACAGAACTGGAATTTAACAGCCTTATGAGCTGCTCAACCTGTTCCTTACTCAATGATGATTTTTCAGCCTCATGAGCAGTTGGGGTAGGGCGTATTTTGGGACCAGGTTTGCTGCCTTTAAGATGTGCTGGTTTTCCATGAATCTTCCAGCAGGTTTCTCGGGTGTGACGAGGTTTGTTGCAGTGGTCACACCAAAGATTGGAGGGGTGCTTCTGATTTGATGAACTTTTAAGTGCAGCAGGTGCCACTAAAAGTGCATTAGACTCCAAAGAGGTCTGTTCAGTCTTGCCTTTTCCCATCATCACAGCTCTACGAGTTTCTTCTCTTCTAACTTCAGCAAATACTTCTCCAATTGAGGGTAGGATTGCTCTTCCAATAATTCTGCCACGAACTTCATCTAGCTCCACGTTGAGGCCTGCAAGAAACTGGAATATCCTCCCTTCTTCCACTGTTTGTTGGTGGTGTTTGGCATCAGCGGCTGAATTCCACTTGTAGTTATTGAAGTGGTCAAGATCCTGCCACACCCGCTTCAATGTGTGGAAATATTTGGTGACATTGTCACTCCCTTGTTGAATTTCTCTAGCTTTTAGAGTAAGTTCATAAATCTGGGATTTATTCCCAAGATCAGAGTACATCTCCTTGACACTATCCCACAATTCTTTGGCTATGGTATAGTACATGTAGTTACTGCTGATATCCTCCTCCATTGAGTTCACCAGCCATGTCATCACCATGGAATTTTCGGTATCCCACACATGATATTGTGGGTCAGTGATGTTAGGCTGGCTTCGCTCACCGGTGAGATATCCAATCTTCCCTCTTCCACGGATATACATCTGAGCTGATTGAGACCACCTAAGGTAGTTTGACCCATTGAGTCGAAATGTGGTGATCTGAACTGAATGGGAGTCACCACTAACTAGTATCCGTTGCTCAGATTTTAAATCTGATGGAGTAGGAGTGGTGTTCTCCTTCTGTTCAGGATTAATGACTGAGGAACTGTCAGCCATAGCTATAAATCAGAGGCACAGTGCAGAGTTCCTGCTCTGATACCAAATTGAAGTGTTTGAATGTATTATATTATCAAATGTACAGGGAATCAGCCTCTTTATAGAGGAATTATAGAAATAGAAATAACTAGAAAATAGGAAAGAAGAAAAAAATACTAGCCTAAAATAAAGGAAAGATTTCTAATCATAAAATCTCTAAAATTAAGCTAAACCCAAAAAGGAAAAGATTTATAATTAATTCTATTTACATAGAAGATTCATGAAAGGAATTAGGAATCTGATTTTGATTTGATTTAGTCAACACATACGGCATAATAATGAATTGGGAACTTTTTATGTTTGTTTTATATTTCAAACTTGAAACACCAAATTCAATTAAAATTATAAAATGGCAAACCAACTCTACCTATGTTATGTTCCTTTGTTGCATAGCTTTACATAATAAATCCTAAGGTTTGATAAATGAGGAGTTATGTTAGTTAGTCCTAGCCATGCAAGGCTTTGTTGATGCTTCATAATATGGATCACTAATGTCATAGTGTTAATGTTAGCATTGGTACCAGTGAGAATTAGGAGAATATAGGAATGTGTAGCAGGTGTAAGAATGGAGACATAAAAATTCTCATTAACTGCTTTTGTAAATAGTGGTGTTGATTAATATTTCTTGGGTATTCACTTACACCAGGGGTATGTCGTGAACTTCCATCCTCCAATAACTCATACGCTATGAGCTCCATTAATACAATTGAATTGAGACATTTCACCTTATTGATCAATTTTTAAAATTTCGTCAAAATTTTATCACCACCTACCCGTTTATTGGAGCTAATTAAAGCCAGTAAGCAGTGGCTATTTAGCTTCCGTTTAAGGGCCAACAATAATCTCACTTGGAAATGAATGCTTCTAAAATTGTTGTTTCTATGGGTGGTCAGTGATACTAGAATCAGTTTATGTTTTTTCTGACATTTTCTCAGTGTAAAGAGTTAGTTAAAAAGAGTAATATTTCAGTTCCGTTTAAATTATTCAATTTTGGACAGTATCACTACAGCAACAAGCATTGGTCCCTTAGGCTTGTCAGTCAGTGCTCAAGGACCTTATTACGAGGTTTTTATCTGGTATTTGATTTATCAAGTTTTTCATTATAGGTTGCAGCTGCAGCGAAGTCTCAATTCTCCCATGATTATAGTGATCATCTTGCCCTTGTGAGGGCTTATGATGGCTGGAAAGATGCTGAAATAGACCTCGCTGGACAAGAATACTGCTGGGCAAATTTCCTTTCTTCACAATCCATGAAAGCTATTGATGCCCTTCGGATGGAATTCTTATCCCTTCTCAAGGATATTGGAATAGTTGATAGCAATGCAACAAACTGCAATGCGTGGAGCTATGATGTGCATCTTATACGAGCAGTTATTTTTTATGGGCTATATCCTGGAATTTGCTCTATTGTGGTATTTTTTTTCTTTTTTCCTTTATTATTTTATATTTATATTGCATAAATAGTATAATTTATTATGGAAAGTAGAAACTTTTTAGCGAGTGTTCAAATTGCATATGGAGTCCATGTCTATGCGGTAGGTAATTAACTATGATATATTTTCATTTGCAGCATAAAGAGAAGTCATTTTCTCTGAAGACAATGGAGGATGGTAAAGTGCATCTTCATTTGGTTAGTCCATTCAAATTTATTAATTTGCCATGGGTTATAAAACTGTAGGCGTGTTTTAGATGTCATCATTTCAACCTTCTGTTCTTATTTTTTCCCATATTGATTACGTGTTTGTTTCATTTCCCTAGAATTCAGTGAATGCTCGAGAAAGCAAAATTCCATATCCGTGGCTTGTTTTTAATGAGAAGATAAAAGTGAATTCGGTGTTCCTTCGTGACTCAACTGCTGTGTCTGACTCAGTGGTGCTTCTTTTTGGTGGAAAGATCTCAAAAGATGGTGTTAGTTCCTTTTCTTTTTCTTGGGGTGCTCGTGTTTATTTTATAAAATATTGCAGTTTGGAATTAACCTCTAAAATGTTCTGTAGTGTTTTATATTGTTTACATTCCTGTTCTGGCAGGATGGTCAATTAAAAATGTTAGGAGGGTATCTGGAGTTCTTAATGAAACCTGCTGTTGCTGAAATGTTTCAGAGCATAAGGAGGAAACTAGATGACATCATTCAGAGCAAAGTAGGTGCAAATTTATTTCATTCTCATACAAACTACGTTGATGAAATTGAGTTAAAATTTTAATATACTATTGAACTTTGCAGCTACTGTTTCCGATGATGGGAATACACTTATTTCACGAGCTGCTTTCTGCTGTACGGTTGCTGATTTCCAAAGATAAATGTGAGGGCAGATTTGTGTTTAGCTGCCAGGTCATTAAACCATCGAAACCATCTGTGATGACCTTGCAACCAGCATTGGTTTCAAGGACAGACAGTGGACCTGGTGGCGATAATTCTAAAGGTCAGCTCCAAACTCTTCTGGCTCGTGCTGGATGTGCTGCACCCATCTACAAGACTATGCAAATACAGAACAATCAGTTTCAGGCTGCGGTCGAGTTTAATGGTATACAGATAATGGGCCAACCTTGTCACAATAAAAGGACTGCGGAAAAAGACGCCGCGGCTGAGGCACTGCAATGGCTTATGGGTAAAAGACAGGCAGAAAACGAGTACATGGATCACAATGCAGTGATGCTAAAGAAAAGCAAGAGGGATCATAATTAAGCAATCAACTGTAATGGGTTTTCTGTGAGGGTAACAAACGGTCCAAGATGGATGTACTTGTCTAGATTTTTAAGGTCCTTGCTCAAGTCTTTGAACTCCAGAAAAAATGGATTAGTTCCATTGTTGATATATAGCTCCGGGGCTTGAGCCAATTCATGCTCATACAACAACAATCTCCAATTTAGCGTGCATTGTGTTGATTCAATCCGAGGTTGGAGTTGCCTACCCTTGATCAAAGCAAATCATGGATGATTTATGAGCCTGAAGAAATAAATTGTGAATTGAAAGCCTAAGATAACAGTCTAATCTGAGCCGTTTGACAAAGGAAAATTTTTTGCAACTGTTCATGTTGTTGAGTTAATTTTGGGATAAGGTTCTTCTAAAGTGTTTTTATATTCAACATGACAAATTCGAAGGTCTCTTAGCTACACTCAATCAGTATTGTACACGAGAAATGTGAAGACTAATTTGATATCTTCTGCAACAGAAAGAGCTTCCATTCTATATTTAGGTGAAACATGTATGTGAAAATATAAAGAATGAATTTTTAAAGTATGTTTGGAATTGATATTCAATGAACTTGGCGAGGGAAACAAATTTTGGTCAAGCAGGAGTTCGCATTAATGTGATCTATGTTGCTTCACTTTCTTTTCCTTTTTTTTTTTTCGGTTTTCACGTCTGATTGTGATTTCTGTTTGAGAAATAATTTAGGTATAATGAATGTTATTTCGGCAGCGATAATTAAAAAGGAAAAGACTAAGATTAGGGGGCAGCAATTTTGTTAAATTATGGCTTGCATGTAACTAGCAAAAAAAAAATGAGTCACTGGATGAAATCTCACACCAATTTCACACCATTAAAACCATTATTGATGACTATTTGATGACTACAAATCACAAAAGTTGTTAGCCCCTAACATTTCTCAATTAAAAATTGTCTGGTTAAAAAGGGGCTTGGGCTTCATAGTGCATTGTTTGTATTGTCCTGTAATTTTTTTTTCATTTCATTGTCTTCAAGATATACTGTAACGAAGCGTGATTATGTTTTATAGTCACTTCTATTACTTATAAATGAAAATTCATAAAATTTGTCCAGTTCATTGTTCTCTTATGTTTATATTTTCATCATTTCACCACTTAACTTTTAGGATGCATCACTTGGAATATACTTCTAAAATATTTTAACTATTTTAGATACAAATACAATTTGTAGACAAATAAATTAAAGAAATATTAAAACAAGTTGATCACAAATCGTTTTAGGCACTGTCTTTAAAAATTTACTACCGTCTTACCTATAGATGGAATAACTTCGACAAAAATCTTTTAATATTAGATGTGGATCATTAAAATATAGTCTATACCAATATTCTCAAAACACTTTAACGATGCTCAACCAATCATTATTAATATTCAACCAACCAACTATCATTAATGTTTTCCAACGTTCATATTGCTTAGCTAGAATTCATTAATTTTTTTTTTTTTTTTGGTAAGTTAGAATTCATTAATTTATTTTTATCAAATTAGCAAAATAGAGTCCCAATCTATCCATGTGCATGTGAGAACCATCAGCCATTCAGCCTATTTAATCAAGAATAGGGTACACACTAATATTCTCGAATACCTTTAGTTCATATTGCTTTTAGTTGGAATTCATTAATTTTTTGTTTTGGTAATTCATTAATTTTTTTGTTCAATTAGCACAATCAAAGCCTAATACCTAAGCAAGCCCAATCCATTCATGTGCTGTGAAAGCCCATCAACCTATTTTAATTTCATTGCCTGTAAGCATCACATTTTTTTCACTGACCCAGAAAATAAAAGCATCCCATTCCGTAAAGGTTAACTAGACCAGTCATCATATTCTGGGTTAAGTACTTTTTTCGTCTTTAAAGTTCGGGATGAAAATTCAAATTGTTTCCAACCTTTTTTTGTTATTAAAATTATCCTCAACGTTATAAAATGTTATAAAATCATCATTTTATCCATAAACAACATTTTAAAGACAATTTATCCTCTAAAAAAAAACCCTTCCCTTCCCCACTAATCCCCAACCCCCCTTCAGACTTCATCATCATAACCGAGCTTCTTTCTCTCTCTCTCTCTCTCTTTCTTTCAGTCTCCTTTTCTCCCTTATGACTAACTCCTAACCACTTTTTTCATCATCACCGAGCCTCTTTCTCTTTCTCTTTGTCCCAATCTCTTTCTCTTCCTCACCACTAATCCCACTCATCTTCTTCTCATCACCATCACCATCACCATTATCATAATCACCATCACCATTATCACAGAAACAAAGATTGAATCACATCACCATCACCATTATCCATCACCATCACCATTATCCACGGCGGAATTAAACGACGAATTGGAAGCATTTTTTTGAGAAGAAGGTTACTGAATTGAGAAATGAGAGAACGACTCTGGGAGGGGGCTATTGCGAATAGAAAGGGGATGACAAGTTCAGTTTCTGTCTCACTCCAAACTCGAAGAAAAAAACTGCTTTCGCATGTCATCGATGACAGTTTTGATCTTCTCCTATAAAGTTTCTTGTGATATTTTTAGCAGAGAGATTATATCAGTGAGCATCTTTGAAAGAGATGATGGATTTTCTTGTGGTTAATTTGAACAACATTCTTTGTGTTCACCTGAAGAACGAGAAGGGCACTAAAGAAAAGAAAAAAAAGGGTCGTTACTCTCTCAAAAGGGGGCTCTCTTTCTCTCTTTTTTGTTCTTCCTTTTTTTCTTATTTTTTTTTAATTTTTAAAGAACATATACATAATTTTTTTTTTAAATTTTTTTAATTTATGTTATTGCTAATTTTGTGGATCTTGTTGTTATTATTGGATTGTTAATTTATTTTGTGGTTAGATTTATGGTGTAATCACAGTGATGATAATGAAGCAGATTTATTTTGTTGTTATGGTGTAATTATGGTGATGATGAAATGGGATTTAATTTTTTTTTGGGAGCTGATGATGGTGGTGGGATGGGATTTGGGATGGGTGGGAGGAAG
>NC_029791.2:30340625-30346301 GCF_000816755.2 Arachis ipaensis
GAGACGAAGAGATACTGGGAGTGGGGTGGGGTAGGTTTTTTTAATATTATCTTTATTAATAATTAAGGGTAATTTGGTCAAAAAATATAATTGAAGTAAAAAAAGACGATTTTATAACGTTTTATAACATTGAGGATGATTTTAATAACAAAAAAATATTGGGGACAATTTTGATTTTGGCCTTAGACCTTAAGGACGAAAAAAATACTTAAACCAACTATTCTAGTAACTGATTTACTGATTTATTAGTCTAACCGGTTCAACCGTAATTTAACCAGAATAACTATTTTATAATAAAATAATAAATAAAATATAAATAAACACACTAAAATTAACAAAAATTAACTATATTTAACTAAGATTAACAAAATTTTCAAACATAATTTTAACAAGATCAGCACAATAATTAACATGCTTCAACAAAAATTAACAAAATTTTCAAACTAATTTTAACAAGTTCAGCATAATGATTAACAGAAAAAAAGGCACTGAATGAACACTGTCAACTCTGCAATTGCTTTGTTTTTTAGAACGATAGTTCTGGAATAACCTCCTTTCCTTCCCAACAGCTTCAAAGTAATCTCTACCTCATCCCACAATAAGTTATATCCATTAGAAATGATCAAACCACATTCATTTTGTATGAAAAATAGTTTTAAGCATATCTTACACCCTGAACATGGAAAGCTTCATTGCAAGAAGTGCGGAGCTGCATACGACCGGACGAAGACACGGTGGTGTCTGAGAACAACGCACGGCGGTACTGAGTGAGACCCTTGCGACGGTAGGGGAGTAACCTAGTGCTTGTGTTTTGGGGGTAGGGGCTGTATACTTGTATAGGAGAAGGAGAAGTGGGAAACCTACGCTGCCCTGCTTGAGGGGAAGGAGAAAGGGTTTCTTTTTTCTTTTTAAAGAAAGTGCAAAATGGAGAGCAGATGAAGACGACAGCTAGCACGATGGCAAGACGACGAACGCTCGAGGAAGAAGCTGCGCGCTTGCGATTGGTGAGTCTGAGAGCGAATAAGGGTTGGAGAGGGTTACAGTGGAAGCTCGACAGACGGTGGCAATGCTCACTCCTTATGACGGCAGTGGAGGATAGGGTTACGGGTAGCTCGTTGTTGTTGCTTACTTGCTTTGAAGGAACTAGGAACTAGGAAGAGGTTTGGGGCAGGGCCATGGCATCTCCTTTTTTTTCTAGAAAGCATAAGAAACGGCATCGTTTTGATGAAACCGGCTAGTTCCGATTCTGGTTCGACCGATCGGTTCCTGACCAGTTTAGCGATTCAAATCCAATTTTTGATGGAACAATTTTAGACAATAAACTGAACCGTTAATACTACCAATTTACGGTTAAATTAGTCTGACCGGCTAATCCGGTCTGGTTTTTTAGAACCATGCATTCCATAATATCAAGACAGAATGATGGGGGATAGTCCAAGGCCTGAACCTAGTTTGGGAGTTAGGGCTAAAGCAAATAATTCTTGAAAGTGACTCCAGTGTTGTGATTAACCTGATAAATGGAGAGAAATGTTATGAGAAACAATGCAATTATCAGAATAATTTATGAGATGAATAGAAGAAATTGGACAATTCTTTTTGTACATACATTTAGAGAAGGCAATAGGAGTGTTAATTGCCTAGTATTAAAAATGAGCATACATTTGGAGAAGGGATTTTTGTTTTGGAATAATCCCATTTAGAATTTATTACTATTCTCTTGGAGGATGTTAAAGGTAGGGGTGTTCATGGTCCAACCCGACCCGAAGACCCGCTCCGGCCCCGAACCTTTTAGGGGCTAATTTGGTGTGATTTCACCAAGTCTAGGGTCGGGTAAGGGTCTCAAAAATAGACCCGGTCATTATTTTGGGTCGGGTCCGAGCCATAGCTCAGGTCACCCGAACTTGGCCCGGTGGCCCGGTCATCATACACAATTAATATTTTGTGTTATTAGTGATGGATGATGGCTATTCTTATGTGGAATTTAAGTATTATAAATCTTAATATTTTGTGTTATTAGTCATTATAAGACTATAAGTTAATTTTTTATGTTTAAAATGCATAAGACTTTAGACTAATGCATAATATTATATTATTTGTATTGATTTAAATATTTGGTGTTATTAGACAATATTAGTATTGATTGTGGTTATGCTTTAATTTTAGGAAAGGGTTAGTTCTTGTTATATTTTTCCAAGTGAATTTTACCATGTCCAATAATGGTTGGAGTCTTGGAAATTTAGATATTTTCACATGCTAGCTTACAAGAAAGTAATGTTAACGGCTCGGTTTTCACCCGGTTTTTACTCGGTATAATTATGGCCCGAAAGTGTGTAGGTTTTCTCGGGTCTAGGGCCGGGTTTGGGTCTAACAAATAGGCCCGATATATATTTCAGGTCGAATCTGAGTCACATCAAATCCGGTTTCACCCGGCCTATAAACACCCCTAGTTAAAGGAGCTACCTTATCTCGTCTTATTTGTAATTAGTTTTTTTTTTTTTACTTCTATTCCGTTTTAATACCAAAAAAGAAAAGATTTTAAGGTTTCATAATTCCCTTTTATATAGGACTAAGTTTAAAACACAATTACAATATTAGTGCATTTCAGTAATTCAAGTTTGCTTAGTGATTTAAGTACAAGTCAGAAAAAAGTTTGAAACTACGTTGCATAGGCAACCAAGGCGTATCTCTCTCTGAAAAACAAGAACGAAGCCCCTTGAGGGCCGCCGCCGCCTCAGTTTGGACTGCAGTGACCCTCCTCTACTTCCTTCCCTCTTTAAATCTTCTTCCATCTCTACTCTTCTTCTTTTCTTTCCCCTCCATAACTATCCATCATCTTCCTTTTTTACTATGTCACTCTCACATTTCGCCAATCACACTTTTTACCACTGTCACTCTTTTTCGTTGTCCACATCTTTCTACCATCGTTTTCTTGTTATCACCCATCTTTTTCCTCTCCTTCGTATCCCTTTTTTGTTTATTGTTTATTGTTCTGTGCTTGTTCTTTTTTTTTTTCAGAGATCTAAATTAAAGATCCAGATCTAGATCTAAAATAATTCGTTTGCAGTTGTTCTCTTTTTTTTGTGGTGTATTGGTCCTATTTATAGGTGTTTTAGATATGGTATTACAGATCTGAGATGAAGATTCAACGAGAAAAATTTTTTGTCTATGAAATTCGAAAAGCCTTTAGATCTATTTAGAAAAGAAGAAGAAAGGATATTTTTCTGTGTTACATTTTCTATGTAAAATTTAAAACAAAAGAGATTGTGATTCATCTTTGTTTCTATTTTATAAGATTATTTGTAATCAAACTCTGTGTTTCTTCTCAAATCATAATTCAACATAAAATTTATCTTATTTTCTTATTTAGTTTTAGATTTAATGTGTATTCTATAATTTATAAGTGTCTTGACTATTTCTTTAAATTAAAGTTTTTTTCCATAAAAAAAAGTTTGAAACACAATAACACAAGCGCATCACTAATTTAATTTATTTTAGTTACTTTTGGAGAGAAATTTTTTTGTATCTTTTGGACAATAACCGTAAAAACAATATCACATTGCTAAAAACAATTTTGACGAAATATAGCTGATGTGGCTGAAAATTACTCTAAAGATTTGTTCACAACTTAGATCTAATAGAAGCTTTTGTAAACCAACCAAGATCACCAATATCATGAACACATAGTTAATAAGGTAAATCTTTCCATTTGAAGTTAAAAGAGTAACTTTTTCTATTAATAACTAAAGTGCTCTAGTAGATGATGGGTACACAAATACTTTCTTTCAACATTATTGGGACATAATATTCTTAGGTACTGATGTTTATTCGGTAATTAAAAATTTTTTCTTTGGTGAAAAATTGCTAAAAAGCTTTAACTATACACAAATAAAGTTAATAGCGCTCAAGATATGATAGAAACTCCACCCATTAGTTTGAGTATAGTAACCTACAACTACAAGATAATCGCAAAGTTCATGGCTCCCAGGTTATAGAAATTCATTCACAAAATCATTAGTCTCAACCAAAGTATTTTTGTGAAAAGGTAGATTAATATTTCCTAACATTTTAATAGCCCTGGACTCATGAGTGCATGTATTATTTAAAAGAAAAAAGAAAAATAGAAATGAATAATGTGTTGAAATAGATATAAAGTTAGGTATGACTGAAATCTATGATTGCGTTGGATAAAGATTCTTAAAATTTATGATGAAGAAAATATACTTTGACTAATGTTTTTTTTTTAGAGAAAAAACAAATTTTCATTCATAAAAATAGCCAAACGACATTTATAAATAATAGAAAAAAACTTAATTTTACAACTAAAAAATAAGATAAATATCTTTTTATGTTAAAGTTAAACTATAAAATGGGAGGAGGCGCAATGTTCGATTACAAAGAATTTTAAATGATAAAAATGGAGACAAATTAAAATTTTTCTTGTTTCTAGAACTACACAGATGTGTTACAACATAGTTGGATATTTTGTCTTCTCCTCGTCAGAGTAAATCTGAACATTTTTCTGATTTGTAAACATCTTTATGGAAAAATTTTTTTTCTCTAAATTTTGTTCTCGCATATATGAAGATTTGCCACAACCAAAACACTCATAAAAAGGGACACCACAAAAAAAAGCATATTAACCACAAGAGGGTTATTGAAAACTAGATTCCTAAAAAAGAGACTGAAAACATAAACAGAGATAAAGAAAAACAAAAAAACAAAAGAAGAAAAAAGAGTAGGAAGAAAAGGATAGAACATAGGAGTAAAAATAAGAGAAGAAAGTGGATGAAAAGTGAAAATCTTTATATTGAAAATGCCCAAAGAACATGGAAGAAGGAAGAAGGGAACAAAGGGAATAAGGGAGAAGGTGAGAGATGAGAGAAATAAGGCAGAGAAGGTGGAGACTTGAGGGAGAGGAGGGAGAGTGAAGGGCCACCGCTGTCAAGGTAGGGGTGGCGGCGGCAGCCCTCTCACAGCAGCTGACTATGTGTTACCAGGAGAGAGAAGAGAGCTTTAGCCAAGAGAGTAAAGGAAGCTCTTCTAGTCAGTTGCTTTGATCGATGTTGAATAAAGGTTCTATGGAACGTATTTCTACTATTTCTTTTTCTGTGATAGTTGAAAGTCAACTATTTAATATTTTTCTAACCAAATAAGAGTATTTGTTAAGATAATCCTTTATCTTGGCAGCAAATTAAATGAAAGTTTTAATGGATAAAAAATTAATTTAAAAAAATCAGCATGCTTTTTTAACAAAAATATTCTTCACAAACATCGTACACAATTAGTGAATCTAATAAAAATTTTGTATGTTGGATCATAAGATAGATATGTAAGATTACACTAACAATTGACAATTAAAAAAATCTTTAACTTTATCTGTAATAAGGTGAATCAAAAGTTGCTAAGTTGGAAATGTAGTTTATACCCTAATGGTATATCAAATATCCTAATACAAGTAGTAAAAAATACAATCATGTATATACCATTTCATGTTTTAAACTACTACCTAATGAAATTGATAATTTACATAGGACTATGACTAAATTTTAAAAGGGTCACAGCGGTGATGAAAGAAGAATGATATGGGAGAGACGGGAAAAGACGATGAAATTAATAAATTTGTATAAAAAGAAGGTTGAATTGTATTTTTAATTTTTTTTTTAAAATTTGAGATAA
>NC_029791.2:30346531-30346856 GCF_000816755.2 Arachis ipaensis
TATATTTGGATAAAAGAAATTTGAAAGGAAAGAAAATATAAAGAAGAAAAATAAATAAAAAAAAAAGTTTTTCTTTAATTGGATGAGAAGAGAAATTAGATGAAAAATAAAAAATGTGATGTGGAGTCCATGTCAAATTTTTCACCTCAACCATACAAAGAAAATTGATAGAGAGTTAGCAAATAAGAGTAAAATTACAGACTTACTCTTTGTGTAACATAGAAAAAATAATAATAAATTATAATTTATATATAATATAAGTAAAAATATTAATGTAATTTTACTCTATTATAATTTTCTTTCTTCTTATTTTTCCTTTCAACTA
>NC_029791.2:30347124-30362027 GCF_000816755.2 Arachis ipaensis
TTTCTTTCTATTTTTTTTTTCTCATTTTTCATCTTATATCCAAACAATGTGTAATAATAGTTTGCAATGGAAAATGTTACAGCGTAAGTTCGAAAATTTTGTATAAGATTTTTTAAACTAAATATGAGATATATACTTATGTTTTAAAGCAAAATTTCCTAACGTATCTTAATAAAAAATAAAATGTACTTCCGAATTCAATATAAAAGATAAGTTATAAAAACAAATATATAAGGATGTGTTTGTTCCTAAGAATAGGATAAGACAAAACATTGAAAATAAGACATAAAAGATAGAGACACACAATTTAGTATTCTTGTATTCTATTTGATGATAAAATAGAATAAACTATAAAAATTTAATTTATTATCTTTTTTTTCATTCAAAAATTTGAGAAGAAAAATATAATAATAAAAATATAATTATAAAAAATTGACAAAAATAATAAAAAAAGAATAAAAAATAAGTTATTTCCCTTATTAATGTCTTTGTGTCCTTCTTGTTAGGATGGACACAAAATACACTAATTTAATGTCTCTAGATACAATATCTCTATTCATGTCTCATCTATCAAACATGATTTTGTGTCTCAGTGTCCCGTCTTTATAAATAAACGCAGCTTAAGAATTTAGATGTATGATGTATAGTGCTTTGGCCTAAAATATCTACTTTTAGTACTCAAGTAACTTGAGAATTTTACTATTAGAATGAGTATACATAAGATATTCTTTTCTTTTTTTTTTTGGTGACTATAAGATATTCTTTTCTTAAGTCTTCTTGGATTAAATTCTTACTTAGAGTAAATTACAACCTAACCTAAAAATCCTAGGGTGTATTCTCATTTTCTGTTTTTATTTTCAATATTTTTTATTTTCTGGATTTTGTAAAGGAAAAAAAATAAAAAAAATAAAAATCTATTTTCTGTTTTTACCTTCTATTTTCTCTTTTTTCTTTATAAAAATCTAAAAATAGAAATAGAAACAACCACCAATAGTTTTGCTACCCAATCGCATGTTGGTTTCTCGTAGTGCGTCTGGAAATTTCGAAGGCAACCACCAATCGGATCTCCATTTATACACAACCAAAGATGATATGTCACATCCTGGAGTGTGATGGAACACCATCCCATGATAGGTAAAACGTGTGCGTATTCGAATGCCATCTCTCCACAAATATGGATATCGGGGTGTTGCTGAAACAAAAGTCCCTGAGCCTTATCGCATGCTCAAATCCAGCCTCTCTAAAGTACGATAAGAGAATATTTGAAGGAGCCATGGTGTGAGAAATTTGCCTAAAATGAAGCACTCTCGGTTGCAAACATATCAAATAACTAAAGAATTCAGTTTCTTTAAAAAAAAAATAAAACTAATGCAAATAATAATAATAATAATAATAATAATAATAATAATAATTAAATAACATAAAATAAAACAAGTAATTTGTTTTATATTTACTAAAAATATAAAATAAAAACAAAAAATACTAAATATCTGAATCAAATATTTCAAACTCTTCGTTTAAAATAATATAAAGAAATAAATACTCTTTTGGTCCTGGTTTAGGATGAAAATTAAAATTGTCCTTAATGTTACAATTATTTTTAAAATTATCTTTTTATAAAAAATAATTTTTGGATAGATTTACTCTTTATAAAAATTAATAATTACAATTTTCTTAAAAAATGGCCATCGTCGTCGTTGTCCAGGCGTCCTTCCAACATAATCATCGCCCTTCCATCACCTTCATTCCATTATTAATACCTCAACACCAGGCGCGGCCCCAGAATTACCTCTCACCAACAGCAATAACAAAAGAAAAGTGAAAAAGGAAGAAGAAGACGCAGTGGTGGTATAGTAAAAATTGCCTGCAATTGTGGCCATGAGGAGAGAGATAGCTCAAAGAGAGATTGAGAAAGAGAAAGAGAGAAGCAAAGAACGGAGAAGTGAGTGAGGAAGAAATTGAAGAAGAGGGATGAAGAGGGCGTCGCCACCAACTGTCTCCCAGTGTCGCCCTTCTTGATGAGCTACTTCTTAAGCTTCGACATAAACAACAACTGCCCTCTCGGAGTTTGTGAGCGCTTGCGGCATCGCCAATCACCACCATCGCCTTCGTCCTCGTAATAATCAAGGAACGCATCGTCGTAATCAATCAAGGGTTCTCCATTCTCAACAATAGATTGTGATACTTTGCCTTAGGAGGCATGCATAGTAATCTATCAAGGATTCTCCACATCGAGGAGCTTATAATCATCAAGGTTGCATTTGTTTTATGGGTCTGGGCTGAGACTGAGGACTAGAACTGAGTATTGTGTTTAGTAATTAGAGACTGGAACTAAAATTTTAATTTTGGGACACAAAATTTCAGTCCCTTCAGTACCTCCAGAAATTGGAGACACATGGAACTAAAATTTTTAGGGATAAAGACTAAAATTTTTTTAAATTTTTTTTCTAAAATACTCTCATTTAACTTTTTAAATTCCAAATCTACCCCTCAATTTGTATATTTATCTTAAACCAAACATGATATTGAGACATAACTCAATCTAGTATACTTTACACTAAACACAATATAGAGATTTAATTTAGTATCTATCTTTGAGTTTCTGTCTCCAACTCTCTATCTCTCAGTCCTGGGAGAGGTCTCCCTTCCAAACGCAACCCAAAGGTTCTTTGTCGTAATCTTTTGCTTTGCGATTTCATATTTTTTATTAATTTTGCAATAGATTGTGATACTTTACTTGATACATATTCAATAATCTTCTGTATTGGTTCAAGTTTGCAGAGGCATTGAGAGGGGGGGGGGTTGATCCTACTAAGGTGGATTGGTGATGCATCCGCATCTTTAGTTATTTTTCCTTTAGAATTTTATTCAATAAGCTAATGATTCTTGATAGAAAAGCAATGTTTTCATGATTTAATGTGCATTACTTTGAGTTAGTTTGAATTCATTTGTTATAGGAGAGTTTGGAGGAGAATTAGCAAAGATCAAGGAGGAAGAAGAGGTTAGGAATCATCATAAAGAAGAGACATAAGAAGGAGAATCAAATAGAGAATTCTATGGACCGAACAGAGATCTCCCTAGATAAGAAATCACCAAAGGAAGCTATGCGTGCAACATGGGAGGCCATGCGTGCAACATGAACATCAAACAGAGACCAATTGGTGCAAAGAAAAGCCATGCGTTGCACGTGGGACTCCATGCGTTGCACTTGAGGACCAAACAGAGGGCAATTGTACCAAGGGAAGCTATGCGTGCAATGTGAGACTCCATGTGTTGTACTTGGGGCATCAAACAGAGGCAAATTATGCTAAATAGAGCCATGCATGCAATGTGGATGATGGTGCATTGCACTTGGGGCATCAAATAGAGGCCAACTATGCCAAGGAAAGGCCATGTGTTGCACACATGAAGGGGTGCATTCCACGCACCAAATGGGCCACTCCCAGGGGCCTTAATTCACTCACCAAATTCTCTAATTCTTCAAACACTTAAGTGGGTAATTCAAGGCTTAACATAAGTCCATGAAGTCAAGAATTAATTGCAAATTATGGAGAAGATTAAGGGAGCTTATCTTGAAGAAAAAACTCTAAGAGAAGACTTAATTAATGAGATTTGATTTGATTTAATTTCCTTTTGGGGAATTAGTTTTGAATTCTGAATTCACTTTAGGGTTAGTATAAAAAGAAAAGGAGCCATATACATGGGTGGCTTCTTCCGGACATTTTACAATCTGAATTCTAGGTTTCTTTTTTATCATGAGCAATTAATCTCCTCTTGTTAAGGTTAAGAGCTTTGTTTATTATCATCGATTAATGTTATTACTTTTCTATTGTTGGTCTATGCATTGCTTTTTTTTAAAAATTTAGTTTTTGTTCTTCATGACAAGGGTTTCAATTTATTGGAAAATAGCTTGAATCTGAATTAAATTCTATGTGCATCTTGAAAAGGATTGTTTAATAGAATTAGGCTTGAAAACCTCTTCTAGTCTTCTCTCAATTCTAAAAGTTTTGAACTTGGCTTGATAAGTGACATTGAATCAATTGGGATTAAATCTTAAGAATTGTGTGGCTTATGAATCAGTACGTAGGCTTTATCTCTTATCATAATTGATGGATCAAGGAATTGACGATTTCTCAAGTTAAGAAAAACCGGATTGCCAAGGAATTAGGGTTTGGTTAATTAGGGTTCACCGTAAGATACATATATGCATGATCAAGATAGATAGTGAAAAATATTTTTCTTGAAGTTTTAAACATCTCTGAAACCTTAGCATTCCATTCATACTATTTTCTCAACAGTTTATAAATTGCCTTCATTTAATATCTTGTTTTTGCTATTTGATATTACTGAAACCCTAATTTGCAATTGTCTAATTAGAATAATCGATTAACTCTTGTGTGCTCAGTCCGTTAATCCTCGTTGGAACGATAACCCACTCCTGTAGTATTACTTGATACAATTCGGTACACTTGTCGAGTTATGGTTTTTGTGAAATTCAGCATCAAATTTTTGGCGCCGTTGCTGGGGATTAACCGAGATTGACATCAAACCGGTTAATGATTGCCTACATTAGACCTTTATTTTTCTGTCTTTTTAATTTTTTATCTTACTCGAAATTTTCTTCACTGTGACATTGGGAATTCTACCTTTTTTATTTGCTTTTTCTCACTTTTGCATGCAGAGAAACAAAGACAAATCCTTCAGCAATTAAGGAAGAAATCTAGAATTCAAGATGAAAAAATTCAAGAGGAACTTGAGCAAGAAAGCATGGCAAACAACAATGCCAATGCAAGGAAGACTCTTGGAGACTTTGTTACCCCCACAAGTAATATTTGTGGGAGTAGCATAGTGAAGCCCACTGTGGAGGCAAATAACTTTGAGTTGAATCTTCAACTCATCACTCTGGCACAACAAAATTGCCAATTCAGTGGGAGTCCTCAAGAAGATCCTAATTTGTTCATTTTTAAATTTCTACAAATATGTGACATAGTCAAATCCAATGGCGTCTTGGTTGAAGCTTATCATTTGATGTTGTTCCCATTCTCTGTAAGGGACCAAGCCAAGCAGTGGCTTGAAACTCAATCGAAGGAGAGCATTGCAACATGGGATGATTTGATCAATAAGTTCTTAACCAAATTCTTTCCACCACATAGGTTGGCAAAGCTGAGACATGATATCTAGACTTTCACTCAGAAAGATGGAGAATCTCTCTATGAAGCTTGGAAAAGGTACAAAGAAATGTCGAGAAAGTACCCTTAAAATATGTTTGCTGATTGGGTACAACTCTAAATCTTCTATGATGGACTCACTCCTGCTTCTAGAATTTTATTGGATTACTCAGCTGGAGGATCCATGCATATGAAGGTCACTAAAGATGCTTTGGAATTTATTGAGATTGTGGCCATAATTAATACTTGTATTCCTCTAAAAGAACCATAAAGAGAGGA
Organism: Arachis ipaensis; assembly: GCF_000816755.2. Taxonomy (NCBI): domain Eukaryota; kingdom Viridiplantae; phylum Streptophyta; class Magnoliopsida; order Fabales; family Fabaceae; genus Arachis; species Arachis ipaensis. The sequence continues at coordinate 30,352,572 of NC_029791.2, forward strand.
GTGATGGAAATAGACACTCTGGATATTATTTTGGCATGTTCCAAAAGTAATATGTCAACAAATTTTCTCACTCACACAGCAAATGGGACACACACAAGTCTCAACAATAGCTATACAAGTGAGTTGTAACTTGTGTGGAAGAGCTCACAAGGAGGAAGAATGTGAGTTGTTCAAGGAGGAGCAAGTAAATTACATGAAAAATTTTCAAAAGCCACCATCCAGTGACCCCTTCTCAACAACTTATAATCTCAGATGGAAGAACCACCACAATTTTAGTTGGGGCAATTAAGACAAACAAATTCACTTCACCTCACCACAACAATCCTAGCCAATACAACAACAAATTCACCAAAGACTTTCTTCTCTTGAAACCAAATTCTCTGCTCTAGAAACTAATTTTTTTCCCTTAAAACCACCATTAAAAACCTATCTCAAGCCACTACCATACACTACAAGAAAAAGGCGCATTTGTAACAAAAAATATTGTTACAAAACGTCAAAATTTTGAAACAAAAGTTTTTTGTAACAAAAAAAGGGTCCATTGCAGTAAGTCCCGTTACAAAAAGTTTTTGTAACGAAAAATGAAACTGTTACAATTCAATACCATATTTTGTAACAATTTTTTCTGATACAAAAAACCAGAAACCGTTACAAAAGTGGTAACAAATTTTGATCTTGAAGGTATTTTTCGTGACAGTCAATTTTTTTCTATCAAAAAATTTTGTTACAAAATGTAACATTATTTTGTAACATTTTTTTTCTTTCGTTACGAAAGCAAATTAATTATTTTGTCACAACTTTTTTTTATTACAAATTACATGCATAATTTATTAAATTATTTTTTAAATTAACTAATATATTAACGATTTTAATAAGCAAGTTTACATGTATATAATATGCAAAAATATACATAAGTCAAACAAGATCCTTTTAGCTAAAATTGTCTTGAAACAAAATAACATTAGCTAGTGAGTACATTGATTAGTTCAATCAAAACATAAAAGTTCTAACATAAAAGTTCAACCAAAACATAAAAGTTCTAACGTAGATTAGTGTCTCTATGCATCAAAACATTCTTGAGCCCTCAAGGTAGCATATGGTCACCATTTCAGCACTCCTGTAAATAAGAAAAACCAAAACAAAAAAGTTAGAAACAAGATATAACACTAATTATAATTTTTTCACTAAGTTTTATCTAAAATGTTTAGAAAAATTTCGGCAAAACCTCCCCTAAAACTTGGATATTTCCACCGTCCACGGTTCCAACAAACACAACCAATTCACAACTTATGTCTCAGCCATACCCAACCAAATTTATCAAACCAAATAATAGGACATTTGTCATTTTTCAACCATGACACAAGTAAAATGTGATAAATAGATCCATATACAAATTAAAATATACTAATATAAAATGGGAATCATCTACGAAAATGTATTAAAACCATAAGCAACTTTAGGAGTACCTTTAAGGTCTAGTTTGTTTCATTGTCAAAGCGCGCTATGAGAGAGTTCACAACAGCTTGTTGAGCTTCCAATTGAGCTTTCACTCGAGCTTATTCTTCCTTTTGGCGTGTTTGTTGCTTTTTAAGTTTTTCTTTGAGCACATCTATTTTCTTTGTTAGCTCCTCACAATCTTGCATTGCCTCTTGAAGTTGTACTTAAATCCTTAACTTAGATTTCTAAGCCTTTATGCCATAACCTAGCATCACAGTGACTATCACTTTCAAAGGGCTCTATGTAAACTAAATTCTAAAGCGGTTCTCTATAACTCCACAATACAAACTATCCTAATTCAATGCATTGTAAAAAACACAAAATCAATAACAAAATTGAATTAATATTTCTATGTTAATAATGATGATGTAGTTACCTAAAAACACAAAAATTTAAGAAAACAAAAAGTATCAAAATCACCAAAAAAATGCAAAAAATAGAATCAAAATAATAAGGCACTAGAGTAAAATAATCAGGCACCATAGAATTGTCAACTTTCTGATAAAACATAATTGAAACAACAGAAATTGAAAATGCCATCAGGCTCCAAAAATTGACTACCGGTAGTAAATGCTCCGAGTGGTTCCAGAACCTTTTTCTGATTAATTATCAAAACGAAACATCAAATATTAAGTTTGGAGAAAGAGTCAAATGCACATTGCACTTCAGCATTAGGCCCATTGCCTGCATCAACAACTATATGGAAACCACCCAATGGCTTCTCTATCAGTAGACAATGCAATATAAAAGATTAGCAAATAGGATCAGAACATTAAAAAAAACGACAGAGGAAAAACTGTAAATGCTACAATAAAAATAATAACACATAATGTATCCCAATTAGAACTCCATTATTAACCACTCCATTTACCAAACAACTATTTATTATCATACCAATATCAAGACATACCTATGCTTCCCGCTGCTTTGCGAACTGCCTTTACTAGGTCAGATGTATATACATTCATGTAATCAACTTGCTTAATAGATGATGAAGCCTTTCTCTCAGAATTTGCTAAACTTTCAGCTGTAAATTGATTGTATATATCAGCAGCTCGCTCTAATACGTCTTTGATATCAGTCTTTCCAAGTCCACCAGCATTTGTGAAAAATTTGAATCCATTCCGGTTGAAGGGCAGATGACTCGCTGTTCACATATAGAGATGTTTCATAAACAATTGGTGAGTTAAACATTCAAAATTTCATTTTATCCATGAGAAATTATTTTTCAATTACCAAAACCAAACTAAACTAACATAAAAGTGTCTGTCAAAACCCATGGATGTTAATTATTAACAAACAGGAAATAGTAAAAACAATTCATGACCACCAATACAATAACAAGCTAGTAAGGAAAACCACTCAGTCTAGCAGCTAAGGGTTAAGGCATAAATAGTAGTTCCTTGACATAGTATATCAGGTTTCATGGCTAACTGATTTTGTTTGAACCCTCCTTTTAACATTCTCCAAGATTCATTATAGTTTCACAAGAAGAAGCATGTGCAATACCAATCTCTACAGATAACTCAAAAGGGCTTTTGCATTGAAGAGCATGTTACAAACAAAATCTAAAGCTTTCAAACAACTATGATGTCTTACAGTTAGAATAGTGACATTCAGCTACAACCTCATCATGTACCTATTATCATAATGGATCCATCAACAGGACACAAGAATGCTTCATCCTTTGTGAGTGTGCTATTGAACATGGCTGGTGTTGATGCTAATCTGAAAAGAGCAAACAATGGTATTAACTGACTAGGCCATTAGAATGGTCTTATCCATGGTGAAAACTACTAAATTAGGCAAACAAAAGAAAGACAACCAATTAGTATCATGTCTGACCCAATGAACAAATAAGGAGAAAAAAAACACACACACACACACTCACTCATTTGCAGACATTGCTGCTGGGAACCTAGGACAAGGTGGAACTACAAAAAGGAAACACGGTTCAAGGCGCGGGCAACTCACTGTAAAAAGAAGAATGACAGAAGTGGAGCAGCGGCTCCGATGGTGACCTCCAGCAGCGGCGACGGAGACAGCTTCACAGTCGGCGACGTGGTGTGGCGATGGGCGGACTCGCGGCGACAGATCTGACGCGCATCTCCTCTCTCCGTGGCTGAGCTCCCTCGCGGTTCTGTTTCCTCCCTCGTGCGTCCTTCTCTTGTGACGAAACAGTGGCGGCGACGGCATGGAGCACGGCGCGGCGGTGGTGACGAGGCGTGGTGAAAACCGGCGACGACAGTAACGACGCGGCTGGCAGCGATGGCTTCACGGACTGCGATGGCTTCACGGACGGCGACGTGGCTGACGGCGCGACTCCCTCTCCTCACGGTTCTGACGGTGGCAGCAGCGCGACCCTCTCTCATCGTCGGATCTCCTTTCTTCTCTCTTCCCCTTTCTCCCTCTTCGTGCTTCCCCTCTTCCCCTTTCTTTCTTTTATTTCTTTTCTAATTGCTGTTAGGTTTCTTTTTGTGTGTATTGAGTGTGAGTGTGTGACCGTGGGTGAGTGAGTGAGGGGTGTGGCCGCTGTGTGGCTGCTGTTTGTGTGTTAGAGGGTTAGGGTAGAAAATTAGGTTTAAGTAGGATTGGGATTAAGTTAGGGTTTAGTGTTTTGGGAGTGCAAATTAAAGTTTTGTTTAGAGTAAAATTATTAATAAAATAATAAAATAAAGTAATAATTTAAAACTAAATATAAAATATTTATTATTTATTTATTTATTTATTTTTTTTTATAAAAAATTATATAAACAAATTTTTTTAGCGTGTTTAACATTTTGAAAAAAAAATTGTTATAAAATATATTTACATTTTGTGATAAACAAATAACTTATTACAAATAATGTTGATTTGTGACAAATTAATTTTTTGTTACAAAACAATTAGAGTTTTTGAAACAAAAAGATATTTTGTTACAAAATATTACAAATTTTTGCAACTTCTTTGTTTTTTGTTACAAAATATTATAATATTTCGTAACAAAACAAAGGTTCGTTACAAAAACTAACATAATTTGTAACAACAAAAGTTAGATTGTTACAAAATATTAGCATGTTTTGTAACAACTTGTAATGTTATTACAAAAAATTATTCTTTTGTAACAATTACTAATTATTATTACAAAAAATAATTTTTTTGTAACAATTTTAAATTTGATACAAAATTTTTGTTACAAATGTTCCATTTTCTTGTAGTGATAATAGCCCAATCTACCTCCACATTCATGCAACAAACTCAAATTTTTATGGATGAGACAAGAGCCAACTTTTAAAATCAAGGTACATCCATTCGAAATTTGGAAGTACCAATAGGACAAATTGGCAAGCAACTCATAGAGAGGCCATCCAATATTTTTTCAAGTGACACAATTTTCAAGCCAAAAGAAGAATGCAAGGCCATTAGCTTAAGGAGTAGAAGGGTGATTAGCAAAGAGAATGAAGACCAAACAGTGACATCCAATAAAAGGAAACACGTGGAAGAAGAGAAGCAATAAAAGGAGGGAATTGTTCATGCACCAACAATTGAAGCTCCAAAGAAAAAGGAAACAGTGACTCCTTATCAACCAAAATTTTCTAGCCTCAAAGGTTCAAGGGGGAGAACCAAGAGAAGCGAAGCTTCACATTCTTGGAGGTGTTCAAGAAGCTACACATCAAGATTTTATTCATAGAAGTTTTGGAATAAATGCCTCTTTATGCTAAATTTATGAAGGAGTTGCTATCCAAAAAAAGGACTTTAAAGGGGGATGAAATAGTGGTAATGACCAAGAAATTTAGTGCAATATTTCAAAAGAATTTGCCAAGAAAAATGAAGGATACAAGGAGCTTCTAAATTCCATGCACCATTGAAAACATATTCTTTGAAAAAACCTTGTATAACTTGAGAGCAAGTATCAATTTGATGTCTCTCTCGTGATAAAGAAGCTACAAATTCAAGAGATGAAGCCTACAAGAATAGTTCTATAAATGGCAGACAAGTCAATAAAGCATGCACATGGGGTAATTGAGAATGTCTTGATTAAGGTGGAAAAATTTTTCTTCCTAGAAGATTTTGTTATTCTTGACATGAAGGAAGATGAGAATGCCTCCATCATTTTAGGAAGACCTTTTCTAGCTACTTTAGAGTCTTGATTATTGTTAAAAAGGGTGAATTAATGTTCAGGGTGCATGATGAGCACTTAGTTTTTCATATTTTCAAAACCATGTACCATTCAAGTGAGAAAGAAAATTGTATGAAGGTTGAATCAATTGATCCAAGCCTCCAAGAACCCCCTGATGAAGCTAACAAGAATTTACAACTCAAGCCTCCCTTGTGAAAATTAACTAAAAACTCCCTGACATCAAACCTAAGTTTGGTGTTCGAAGTGCATTATCACATGAAGAAAAGAAGGTGCTCAGGGGATGGAGAAACAAGAAGATCCCTACAAGTGACTTCTCACCTGGACAACAAGTGATACAATTGCCTTTTCCACCATGGATATGGCCAGACAAGTCCAACAAATAGTATGAACTTTACACAGTAAACAAGATCTTCTCTTTGGAACACATCGAACTCATAGATGAAGACAATGGGAGAAAATTCACAGTGAGAGGAGAGGTATTGGAGTACTATGATCCACTGTTGGGAATAAGTAGTATAACCACAATTCAATCAATCATGTGTCAAATAATTTGTTATTGTTATTATATTAAAATGTTAATATAATAACGTCCTTGATTAAATTTAGAGATTTATCATTGTGATAGTGATCATAATATTGAGAGATAAATCTTTTATAATTTAATCTAAATTGTTCTTGGTCATAGGATTATTAAAAAAGACATTAATAATCCGGAAAGATCAATATATATATAATGGTCTTCATTGGATGAAGATTAATAGATATCATTTATTAAATTATATATATATAGATGGTGCATATAGAGATATGACCATTGAACTGACTCACTATGAGAATTCCTAATGGTTATAATTACCGCATATTTGTCAATAGGATATTCTCAAGATGAACATGGTAATAGAGTTTCCTTTGACCTGCGACTATCATAGTAATTAACAATGTATTTATTATACTTTGATTCCGGACACCTAATACCCTAGGGTGCTAGTTGAATGGATATTGGGTATGATTTAAATACTTGTAGAATTAATGATTAGTCAACAAGGAATCCGTCAACTCTCGGTAAAGAGTTTGAGCTCTATGATTATAATGACTGAGATGAATAAAACCAATTGTTGGGAATAAGTAGTATAACCACAATTTAATCAAGGACGTTATTATATTAACATTTTAATATAATAACAATAACAAATTATTTGACACATGATTGATTGAATTGTGGTTATACTACTTATTCCCAACATCCACCTCCAACTTAGCAAGACTCAACCGTCAAGCTAGTGACGTTAAAGAAGCACTTGTTGGGAGGAAACCCAACCGTTGGTAACCTTTTATTTTGTCTTTAATTTCAGTTTGTTTTTAATTTTGTTTGTTTAATTTGAATAAGCTTTTGCATCACTTAATTGCTTTTACTAGATAATCATGATTATTCATATTTCTATCACCATTGTTTTTTTTTTTTTGCTTGAGGACAAACAACCATTCTAAATTTGGCGTTGGAAGCTATGCTCTACATAACCTAGAAGATGATGAAGAGGGAAGTAACTCTATCTTTGAGTTCTTATTTCTTATATCTTGCATCTGTTTTTGTTATTAGCTAATAATCATGATTCATTCATAGTTCATACCACCTTACTTTTGAAATTTCTTGCACCAAATATCTTTAAGCATGCAACAAAGAGTTCTTGAATAGAAAAAGTTGAAGAAAAAAAGTGGAGGTTCTGATAATATGATTATATCATGAGGTTATATGTTTGTGAAAGCTTGCATAGGAAGCTCTAAGACATGGAATGAAATTTAAAAAAGTATTATGGAGGATCTCAAAAATTAATAAAACCAAAAAGCAGTAAGAAAAGCAAAGAGTAAGGCTCAAGGCTTTGAGCACCAATGACTAGAAAGATTAAAAAGAACCAAATTTCCTAGTTAAGTGCTTGTGGTGTGACTGTGTCGAGAAAATCTTGAGACAGAACATTTAGAGTTAAAGCCAAGTGCAAATAACCCCATAAAAGAGAAGCCAAAAGCTCTAAGCACCACTGACTGGAAAAAATAAAAAGAAGCACAAACTCAAAGAGTTTCCCAGTCAAGTGCTTGTGGTATTTCTGTGTCGAGCAAACTTTGAGACAAAATATTTCGAGTCATAACTAGGCACAAGGTGCAAAGCACCCAATAAGAGAAAAGGGGAAGCTATCTTCAAGGTGAAAATCTATGAAAAGACCTCCATAATATCATTCGAATAGAATTTCTAAATTCTAAGACTTTCAATTGTAAGCCTAGCAAGCACTGGAATTCATACATGATCACACATTTTGGAGTTCACCCCACTATCACTTGATCACTTCACTCACTGAAATATCAAGCAATTCTTCAACCCACTCAAATTTAGAAGACTCCTTTATGCAAAAGTTTTTTCTTGTTTGGGGACAAGTAAGATCTTAAGTTTGGTGTTGTGATGCATCAGCATCTTTAGTACTTTTTTCTTTAGAATTTTATCCAATAAGCTAATGATTCTTGTTAGAAAAGTAATGATTTCATGATTTAATGAGCATTACTTTGAGTTAGTTTGAATTTATTTGTTATAGGAGAATTTGGAGGAAAATTAGCAAAGATCAAGGAGGAAGAATATGTTAGGAATCATCATAAAGAAGAGACATAAGAAGGAGAATCAAATAAAGAATTCTATGGACCAAACAGAGAGCTCCATTGATAAGAAATCACCAAATGAGCTATGCATGCAATGTGAAGATCAAACAGAGACCAATTGGTGCAAAGAAAAGCCATGCGTTGCACGTGGGACTCCATGCATTACACTTGAAGACCAAACAGAGGGAAATTGCACCAAGGGAAGCTATGCGTGCAATGTAGGACTCCATGTGTTGCACTTGGGGCATCAAAGAGAGGCCAATTATGCTAAATAGAGCCATGCGTGCAACATGGAGGATGGTGCATTGCACTTGGGACATTAAATAGAAGCCAACTATGCCAAAGAAAGGCCATGCATTGCACGCATGAAGGGGTGCGTGGGGTCACTCCCAAAGGCCTTAATTCACTCACCAAATTCTCTAATTCTTCAAATACTTAAGCGGGTAATTTAAAGCTTAACATAAACTCATGAAGTCAAGCATTATGTGCCAATTGTGGAGAAGATTAAGGGAGCTTATCTTAAAGGAAAAACTCTAAGAGAAAACTTAATGAGATTTGATTTGATTTAGTTTCCTTTTAGGAAACTAGTTTTGAATTATGAATTTGTTTTAAATTCTATGTGTATCTTGGAAAGGATTATTTAATAGAATTAGACTTGAAAATCTCTTCTCTCAATTTTGAAAGTTTTGAACTTGGCTTGACAAGTGACATTGAATCAATTGGGTTTAAATCTTAAGAATTATGTGGCTTATGAATCAGTACGTAGGCTTTATGTCTTATCATAATTGATTGATCAAGGAATTGACGATTTGTTAAGTTAAGGAAAACCGGATTCACCGTAAAATACATCTATGCATGATCAAGATAGATAGTGAAAAGCATATTTTTTGAAGTTTTAAATATATCTGAAACCTTAGCATTCTATTCATACTATTTTCTCAACAATTTATAAATTGCCTTTATTTAATGTCCTGTTTTTGCTATTTGATATTATTGAAACCCTAATTTGCAATTGTCTAATTAAAATAATCGATTAACTCTTGTGTGCTTAGTTCGTTAATCTTTGTGGAAACGATAACCCACTCCCGTGATATTACTTGATACGATTCGGTGCATTTGTCGATTTGTGATTTTGCAAAATTTCGCATCAATTGATGGGAGTGAGGTTGAAATTAGGGTTGTCAATAGCAGTGATATTC
>NC_029791.2:30362217-30382260 GCF_000816755.2 Arachis ipaensis
AGTTTTCTCTGACCTAATCTAACAAATTCAATCTAAAAACAATAGCATAAGTACCTGAATTAAACAACAATCAATATTATCTAATATAAAGTAGTGTAACTAACAAAATCTTAAACTAAATATTGTCTAATCTAAAATAGTGTAATTAATAGAATCAGTCAAATAACAATAATATTAAAATAATCGACTAATTCAATTACTATTTTTACGGTCGAACATTATGATAATGTATGTAGTTATATTTAATCAATTGATGTTTATATCTTGTGTTTATTGCATCATCGTGAATAACTGAAACCTAAAAAAATATTCTCTAAAAAAATAAGTGAAGATATTTGGTGAAATATAAAAAATAAACTTGTAGGTAATTTTTAAGCTTGTATTTTGTTTTTAGCATGGACCAAATATATTTTTTTTTAACTAAAAATAAGGAGATTCGAATTTTTAACTTTTTAATTGAATATGAAAAAATTATGTCATTTGGAATATAATTCATTGGTATGGACCAAATACGTTCATAAGGATTGCAATGTTTATTAACGTAATTTTAATATTTATTTTAATTATTAAAAAAAAATTAAAAACATGATAGAGAAATTATTGTTTTTTAATTTAAAAACCTTTGGATTCAAACACGCTGAAGCCGAGAGGAGTTAGGGGAAGGCGTCAGAAAAAGAGAGCGAGAGTGAGTGTGAGAAATAGCAATTTTCAAAATCCAGAGGGCGGGTGCGAGTGTGAAGTGGGTGAAGCCACCGAATCGATGAGCTCCAAAGAGAGCTGCAGAAGCGAACTCCGCATCGCCATTCGCCAACTCAGCGACCGTTGTTTGTACACTGCTTCCAAATGGTACCTCCTTCTTCTTCTTCTTCTTCCTTTTCTTGCTCCCTCCTAAAACCCTAAAAATTCCAACTTCAATAATCAAGCATTGAACTTCAAAAACGCCGTCGTTTGATGAAACTTTGTGTTTGCAGGGCAGCAGAACAGTTGGTTGGTATCGAGCAAGACCCCGCCAAGTTCACTCCTTCCAACACCAGATTCCAGCGCGGCAGCTCCAGCATTCGCCGCAAGTACCGCACCCATGAGATCGCTGCCACTCCCATCGCCGGCGTCTCGTACGTTGCCACGCCTGTTATGGAGGAGGACGAGCTTGTAGATGGTGATTTTTACCTTCTTGCCAAGTCATATTTTGATTGCCGTGAGTACAAGAGGGCCGCCCATGTTCTTCGCGATCAGACCGGCAGGAAATCCGTCTTCTTGCGCTGTTATGCCTTGTATCTGGTCAGTCATCTTCAAAGTTCATATTGATTGGTGGGATTTAAGTTTTATTTTTTATTCATTTAGTAAACTGTATTGGTATAATGGAGATAAAAGGATAGAAAGCATGTTATTCCTATATGTCTGTTAGCTTGTTTGATTAACATAATAATCTATTGTGGTTGGAGTTGGAAGGTGTTTCTGGGTGGGTGCTTTTGCTTTCTGATTCTCAAAGGTGTGATTTTACAGTTTGATTTCTTTCCATAACTGAAAAAAAAAAAAAGAAGCAGCTGAAAACTGACTTTAATTTGAGACTACTGTGTTTAGCTTTTTAAACAAGGATGTAGCTAAATTCAAGTTTCTTATTTATTGCTAAAAAGTGTCCTAGCAAGATGAAATTGATTTTTGAGTAAAAATAGTTTATTTTTTGAGATAGAGCTGAAATAAACGCACCCTCATTTATGCGCTATTGATGAAATTGTAATATATAGGCGGTAGATGTGAATGTACTGTAGCATTGTCCAACATGTGTTAGTTATAGTCGCGTTATTAGATTCTCTATTGCGGGAAGTAGGGGATGTGTTTTCTCTTTCAGCTAAACCCCAACAATTAGTTCTTGAGCCTTCTCTTTGATGAGGTTGGCCGTTGCAAAATGCAAAGATTTCTGAAACACAGCAATTCTTGCCAAAATATGGAAAGCAATCTTGTTGCTTTGGCTCTTTGCCCTTGATGATTTCTCTATTTGTGTTTTAGTTTTACCTTTTTTAAAAATGTCAGGGCAGCATCTGTTTGAATATTTAGCGCAATAAAAGCTATGGTGAGTCCAAAATTTCCAAAGTACGTGAGTGAAAATCCTCATCCTAAACATCTTATGTTAGAATTTGAAGTTTAATTATTTGAGTTGGAGAGTGGTTTGTAAAAGGTTAAAGCAAGATTTATTGATTATATTTTTTTCTCTGCTATTTTATGTTGCTCCCAGTACACACCCTCAGTATCAATTTTGGTGCTTTGATTTCATTGAATAAAATATCTCATCAATAAAGTTGAAGATTAATTTGATTCTTTATTCATTTTGGTGAACAACATTATCTTTCGTGAATGGAACTGATTTTAGATATAGATATAGCCTTAGTTTTATACCAAAAAGATATGCAAAGTAGGCTTTGTTTTCAATATGGTTTTCCCTTTTCTTTTCTAGATTTAATATGTTATGTTTCAATTATTTTTTCAATTTAGTCTCAGTTCATAATTTATGGAAAATACTAACAGGGCATAATCCACATCAAGTCCACATGTGTGCTACGTTAACACTGTCTGTTCCATGTAATCATTTCTAATTTTTTTTATTGAATAATAATTTGGAGCCAATTAATATTGATTGAAACATACGGGATCAAATTGAAAAATTAGATAACCATAAGGGACCAAAAATCCTTCTTTTCCAAAGGAATAACTTAATAAAATTAAAGGAATGAGATCGTAATAGTTTAACTGCATGCTAGAGAGTAATGTATCTGTTAATTATTTTAACCTGTGGCTTGGTGATGAAAAATTGCAAAATTTTCTCTTGTTATGCAAATTCAAACTAAAAGCCAAATTTAGTAATCAACTTGCTACTGATATCTTTTCCATATTTTTTACTTGCTTTCTTAACCAACTTTGGGTCTCTCTTTGAGACAAAGACCTGAACCCCATTTTGAAGTGAAGCTCTCCTGCCAATTAGTTTATTATTAGATTTCACCTCCTGTTGTGATAAAGATTTCTATGTAGGGAATTTTATTTGAAAAATACAGACAAGCTGTTCCTCATGTGCTATTAGAACACTTGTTACTATCAGCATAATTTATAAATAATGTGTTGCACGTTTGTTACATGTTTTTAATTGTGTGTGCCATTAATTGAAAGAACTGATAATATTTTAGAACCATGTGTAATGTCTTACATGTTTTCTGCTTCCTAAAGGCAGGAGAAAAGCGAAAAGAGGAAGAGATGATAGAACTTGAGGGACCTCTAGGTAAGAGTGATTCTGTGAATCGTGAATTGGTTTCCTTGGAGAGGGAGTTGTCAATGCTTTGCAAGAATGGTACGATTGATCCTTTTGGTTTGTACTTATATGGCCTTGTGCTCAAACAAAAAGGTAGTGAGAATTTGGCACGTACGGTTCTTGTGGAATCCGTGAATAGCTACCCTTGGAATTGGAATGCTTGGACCGAGTTGCGATCCCTATGTAGTACAATTGATATATTGAACACTGTTAATCTCAATAGTCATTGGATGAAGGATTTCTTCCTTGCCAGTGCTTACCAAGAATTAAGGATGCACAATGAATCTCTGTCGAAGTATGAATACCTACTAGGAACCTTTGGAAATAGTAATTACATACAGGCCCAGATTGCTAAAGCACAGTACAGTTTGAGGGAATTTGACCAAGTTGAAGCATTATTTGAAGAACTTATGCGCAGTGACCCTTACAGGGTGGAAGACATGGATATGTATTCTAACGTACTTTATGCTAAGGAGTCCTTCTCTGCTTTAAGCTACCTGGCTCATAGAGTATTCATGACTGATAAATACAGGCCTGAATCATGTTGTATCATTGGGAATTATTACAGTTTAAAGGGGCAGCATGAGAAGTCTGTTATGTATTTCAGGAGAGCCCTTAAATTGAACAAAAATTATTTGTCTGCTTGGACACTCATGGGCCATGAGTTCGTTGAGATGAAAAATACTCCTGCTGCAGTGGATGCATATCGCCGCGCTGTAGACGTAGACCCATGTGATTATCGTGCCTGGTATGGGCTGGGACAAGCTTACGAGATGATGGGTATGCCATTCTATGCGCTTCATTACTTCCAAAAATCTGTGTTCTTACAGCCGAATGATTCTCGGTTGTGGATTGCAATGGCTCAATGTTATGAAACCGAACAGCTCCGCATGCTTGATGAGGCAATTAAGTGTTATAAAAGAGCTGCAGCTTGTAATGACCGAGAAGCAATTGCTTTATACCAGCTAGCAAAGCTACATGCGGAGCTGGGCCACCCTGAAGAGGCAGCATCTTACTACAAAAAGGATTTAGAGAGGATGGAAGATGAAGAAAGGGAAGGACCTAACATGGTTGAGGCTTTGCTCTATCTTGCAAGATATTACAAATTGCAGGATAGATTTGAAGAAGCAGAGGTATACTGTACACGTCTTCTGGATTATAGTGGCCCGGTAAGTCTAACATTTTCACCAATTATCAAGAATCTAAAATGTCAATTTTACTTAATTGTTTAGTTATTTGATGATTGGTTGATCTAAATCTGTTTTACAGGAGAGAGAAACAGCCAAGAGTTTGCTTAGAGGAATGAGATCTTCGCAATCGAGTTTACCTTCAATGGATGTTGAACGCTTTCCTCCTTAATATGAGACTGATCAAACACTGTTATTATGCATTCGTTGATTCCAGTTCGCATAGTGCTTGAGGGAAAGCATGAAAGGATTCAGTGTGTATGATTTGGTACCTGAATGCTGTACAATGCACTAATGCTTTCATTTTGAGCTGAACAAGTAGGCAAGCATTGCGGTAGAGAATTGAATTCCAAAATTGGTGATATGGTTTCCTAGCAGGAGTTAAGTAAAGCTTTTTCTTCTCTTTTATTCTTGTATGCAATGTGCAGATTTCCCTGGTGATTACTTGAATAGGAACGCTTAACATATCCAGGGGTGTAATCATTTATTTAGCTGTATCATATCCATATGATGCAGGAAGCCTAGCTATTCCTGTTTCATTCCTGTTCTCTTTTGTGATCAAACACTTTTTGGTCTTTGCTGCATTTATGATTTTTGGTGAGCAATGCTGACATGAAATGAAAATGATCCAAATTTCAGTCTGACTTGAATTTGTGTTGAACTAAACATGCAGAATTAGAAACCAAAATTGGTGATTATTTTTTTTAGATTCCTGCTCCACGCCATTATTTAGATTGATCAAGCAAAACTCTCATTCAAGCAATTGTAATTTCCTTTCCCTAGTCTTTATTAGACTGATGAGTCATGCACCAAACCGGAGAAATTTCCGATTTAATTGAATAATGAGAGTATTTTAAATTAAACAAAAGGAGCAAAGTAAAGAAAAAAGAAATCAAAGACGAAATTCCCATGAATAATAATAATACAGTTGAACTATTGATTGAAAAAATAAAAAATACAACAATAATAACAAAGTCTTGTCCCACTAGGTGGGGTTAGCTACATGGATCAAACGATGCTATTGAATTCTATCATGTATTATGTTTACAGAAAGACCATTTACATGTATATATCGTTTGACCACCTCATGGATGGTCTTCCTCTGCCTTTTACCATTTGTCCATCTTCCATCTCGTTTATCCGTTTGACTGAGTGCTCTGTTAATCTTTTTCTCACATGTCCAAACCACCTGAGACGTGATTTTACCATCTTTTCAACAATATGTGCTCTTCCAACTCTTTCTCTTATATCTTCGTTCCTTATTCTATCCAATCGCGTATAACTACTCATACATCTCAACATCTTCATTTCTACCACATTTAACTTATGTTCGTGCTCCCTTTCGGCCGCCCAACATTCTGTACCATAAAGTATAGCCGGTCTGATAGCACTGCGAGAGAATTTACTTTTAAGTTTTAAAGACACTTTTTTGTCACATATAAAACCAGACATACTCCGCCATTTTGACCAACCTGCTTGCTATGATTTACATCATGTTCAATCTCTCCATTATCCTATATGATGCACCCAAGATACTTAAAACTTTTAACTTTTTGTAGGATATTTTTCCAATCTTTACCTCTATATTAGGGTTTTTCCTTCGGCAGCCGAACTTACATTCCATATATTCCGTCTTGCTATGGCTTATGCGTAGACCATACACTTCTAGAGCTTCTCTCCATAGATCTAACTTCTTATTTAGGTCTTCCATTGACTCTCCCATAAGGACGATATCATCAACAAAAAGCATGCACCATGCTGTAATCCTATACCAATAGGAAATTTTTCTGTCACACTACCTTGAATCTTCACACTAGTTGTAGCCCCCATCATCCATGTCTTTAATTGCACGAATATATCGATCCTTACTCTCTTCCTTTCCAAAATCTTTCATAAGACCTCTCTTGGCACCCTATCATACGCTTTTTCTAAATCAATAAACACCATATGTAGATCATTTTATTACTATGAAACATCTCCATCATCCTTCTTAACAGGTATGTAGCATCAGTGGTGGATCTTCTTGGTATAAAATCAAATTGGTACTCTGTTACCTGTGTTTCTTGTCTCAGCCTCCGTTCTATCACTTTTTCCCATAACTTCATGGTATGGCTCATGAGTTTGATTCCTCTATAGTTTCTACAACCCTGTATAACCCCCTTATTCTTGTAGATAGGTACTAGTGTTCTTTTTCTCCACTCATATGGCATCTCTTTTTACGTTAAAATCTCATTAAAAAACTTAGTTAACCAACTGATGTCTTTCTCTCCAAGGCCCTTCCAAACTTCAATAAGAATATTATCGGGTCGTACTACCCTGCCATTTTTCATCCGCTTTAGAGCCTTTTTTTACCTTGAAGTCTCGAATCCTTCGATAGTAGTCAAAATTTTGATCTTCTTCCCTCGTGCATATCCGACCAAGACTCAGAAGAGTCTTATGTCCTTCATTAAATAACTTGTAGAAATAGCTCTTCCACCTTTCATTGATTTTCTCATCTTGAGCCAAAACCTTTTTCCTTTATGCACTTAACCTGATCCAAGTCTCTCGTTTTTCTTTCACGGCTCTTTGCGATTCTATATATACCTTTTTCTCCTTCCTTCGTGCCTAAAGACTGGTAGAGACTTTCATTTGCTCTTGTTCTTGCTTCACTTACAACCACTTTTGTCTCTTTCTTAACTGCCTTATATTTTTCGCAATTATCTGCATTGTGGTAAAATGATCACTCTTTAAAGCACTTCCTTTTTGCCTTTATCTTTTCTTGTACACTCGTATTCCACCACTAGGACTCCTTATCCCTTGGTCCTATCCCTCTAGATTCACCAAAACTTTCTTTTGCAGTTTTTCTAATAACTTCTGCCATCTCCTTCCACATCTCCTCCGCGCTTCCATCTCCTTCCCACTTTGCCTCTTTTCCTACCCGTCTTAGGAAGCTTCTTTATTCCTCACCTTTCATCTGCCAGCACCTCGTCCTTGGGTTCTTCGTATGATGTCTTTTCCTCAATTTTCGCTCAACTTGAAAATCCATGACAAACATCCTATGTTGTGTTGTTAAACTTTCTCCCAGAATAATTTTACAATTAATGCAAAATTTTTGGTCGACTCTCCTCAACAAGAAGAAGTCGATTTGAAAGCTTGTCATGCCACTCCTATAAGTTATAAGATATTTGTCTCTCTTTTTAAAGTATATATTTGCGATGAGAAGGTCAAAGGTTGAGGAAAAGTTCAAAATAGTTTTACCCTCGGTATTGACCACCTTAAAACCATAGCTTTCGTGAAGACTTCCACACCCATTCACTTGTCTTCCAACATGGCCGTTTAAATCTCCTCCTAAGAAAATTTTATCTTCCGAAGGTATGTCTTGGACCAAACTCTCTAGATCCTTCCAAAATCTTATCTTGTGTTGCTCGTCCGAACCTACTTGCGGTGCATAAGCGCTAATCACATGAAAAGTACCTCCTTCCACCACAAGTTTGATAGAGATGATCCGATCATCCACCCTCTTGACATCCACTACGTCTTTCTTCCACTGCTTATCCACGGTAATACCGACCACATTCCTATTTTTCACCTTTCCTATATACCAAAGTTTGAACTCGGAGGTATTTAACTCCTTAGCCTTCGCACCGATCTATTTTGTTTCTTGTAGGTACATGATGTTGATCGTCTTCCTTGTCATGGTATCTACCACCTCCATAGATTTTTCTATTAGAGTGCCTATGTTCCATGTCCCAAATTTCAATCTTCTATCGCTCCGACCTTTACTTTTACCTATTTCTTTGTGAACTAGCTTATTTACCCTCGTCCGTTCACAAAAATGTGGGAACCTTTGTTCATTTAACACTACACCTAAACACCGATGCAACGGCTCTTGCTCATTTGACATTGTATGCGAGCTATATATCGCGTTGCTTCTGGGTAACGACCTAGCTTTAGCGCAATAACGTCTTTAATCCATGTCATGAAGATTCAACTAAGTTTTTATGTTGGCTGTCGAAGGCCTAACACAACCTTCCTCTTTTATCCGAGCTTGGGACCGGTTTGTACCGAAAATGTAGCATAGGCAGAGTTTATTGATTGAAAAATAGATTGGAAAAAAAATCTTTTAAGTCCTAACAGCTCAGCAATTAGAGTTTAGCTTTAAAGCTGTTGAATATCCTACCGTGGTTTAAATATGGTTTTTTTTCTTGTAAAGTCTCTGCTTTTTGTATTTGTCCCTATTGTTATTACACTCACACTTTAGGCTAATAGTAAATATATATTATTCGGGTGATGCAAAATAAATAAATAATTAATTTTTACATACAAGTGATTTAAACAAACAAGTCCAAACAAATTAGTTTGACCTAATTTAACTCATGCGCCACTTTCTCTAACAAACTTTTCACCCAACGCACTAATATATAACTTACTTTTTCATGTGAATTTCGTTTCCTTTTTCGAATTTTCTCAGCATTTTCTGTGTCTCTACGTTCCGTTCCATCTTTGCATTCTCTGCGTTTCTCCTCATTCTCTATGTTCTCTTCGTTCTTTGTGTTCTCTTCGTTCAAGTTCAATGCTCTTCGTTCAAGTTTTTGAAATCAAGCTATGAAATCGGGTTTGAACAGTTATTTTGTTTTCGAAGATAATAAATGATTCAAGTTCAGACTATCAATTGAATCAAAGCAAAGTAGATTATTGTTTTGATTCGAATGAAGCGACTGAAGTGTGGTTCAATTCTAGTTAATATTATTCGTTAGTAGTTTATGATTCTATAGGTGAATAATGATGTTTTTCTTTGTAAAAATTACTGTTCATGGTTGATGGTTTGAATTTAATGTAACGTATCAGTTCTGAATTTGATTATATTATCTTGATGAATCTGTTTCCTCCCCCATTTCGGTGTATTTTAGTTTTTAATATGGTTTATTTTGCTCCGATTTTGGTTTATTTTCAGTTTCTGTACGATATTGATGAGCAGCTTGTTCCAAAGGTTTGAATGATTTTTAACACGCTTGAAGAAGATGAAAAATTCTACAATAATTATTCTAAATTTGTAGGTTTTTCTACGAAAATTCAGAGCACAAATAAAACGGAAAATAAAACTAAGAAGCAATTGATTACATGTATCAGAGATAAAAAATGGAAATCGAACAAATCTCCAACTGAGAAGACAAATTCCTTAGCTGGATTTAATTGTCCTGCAAGTATTTATATACATATATTGAAGGATATTGATGTTTGGATCATTTCGAAGGTTTGTTGCATCATTCACATCTGTGCTGTCCAAATCAAGTAGAGATGCTTAAAAAACACATGCAATTAAGCATGTCTGTACAACGAACAATAGAGAATAATGAGAAAGCTGAAATTAGACCATGCAAAACTTACCAATCATTTGTCGTAGCATCAGGGGGTCATCGTGAATTAAGTTTTATTGAAAAAGATGTAAGAAATTACATCACGAGAGAAGTGTGAAATATTTCAAAACTAGAGGATGCAAAAGAATTTGAAAAATATTTATTAAGAATGAAAGAGAAGAATCATAATTTCTTTTTCGAGCTTGAACCTGAGGTTGATCAATCAATTAAGATTGCTTTTTGGGCCGACACAAGAAGCAGTGCTGCCTGTAAGTATTTTGGAGATATTATTTCATTCGATACCACTTACAATATAAATAAGTAATATGCTGTTTTAGTTTGTGTGTATTTTGATATTACGTTCGGTGTACTTAGACAGTTTTTCGGTGTATATATGATTTTGTTTCTGTGTCGTATTCAAGTATAATATGGTTTTTGGTTCTTTTGTTGGGGTGAAAAACCACGGTCAATCAACACTTCTAGGGTGTGCCTTGATGAAAAACGAGGATATTCAATCATTCAAATGGTTATTTTAATGTTGGCTTCATTGCATGAAAGAAAATGCTCCGAAAGGCATTCTTACCGATCAATATGCATCGATGCAAAGGGCTATTGAGGCTTGTATGTCCACAACAATTAATCAGTGGTGTATTTGGCATATCATGAAGAAGATACCAAGTAAATTAAATGGCTACAAGTGACACGAAGAAATTGAACAAATGAGTCATGTTGTTTGAAACTCTTTTACAAAAGAATCATCTGATAGGAATTAGAATGATTTTCTGATGAAGTATGGTGTTGGGGACAACAAGTGGCTTTTAGGTAATGGTGTCTTTATTAGGATTAAGTGATGTTGTTTTTTTTAGTGTGTGGATATTTATGTGTTTTTCTTCTGTAGTAGAGGAGTCAAACTGTATGTCTTTCATATTTTGGTTCTGATTGGTATTTTTTTAATTTTTTAGAGCTTTTCAAAGATTGTCATTTATGGATTTCAGTTTATCTTGATCACCACTTCTGGGCCGGGATGAGAAGCACATAAAATAGCGAGAGCATGCATACTTTTTTTAACAAGTTTATTACGTGCAACAGCTCACTTATCCGATTCGTCAAACAATACGATAATTGCCTAGGAAGTAGAGAGCAGAGAAAGAGAATCGGATGCTGTAGATTTTCATACCGTCATTCCTTGTGCAACAAAATCCTCAATAGAAGTTCAATTTCAGCATGTGTATACTCACGAGAAGTTCAGAAAAGTCCAAACACAATTTAAAAAAAAGGTGAATTACATCACAAGATCAACGCAATCTGCTCTAGGTTATACGGTATATGAAGTTGTAGAATAGATTTTTAACTCAACATTCAACAAGTTTGGAGTTACATACCACACGATATCATCTCAAGTACGTACCTCAATAGGCGGGGTCTCCGCTCATAAAGATCTATTATAATTTCTATTTCTAATCTTTCACCCCACCTCACCTGTAGTCATCTCTGCTCGATCAGCTCAAGTAGGGGTGACAAAATGGGTAACCCTTCCCACCTAGGAGTGACAAATAGACTAGTCCACTCTGCACTGCCCAGCTTAGTGAGACGGTCCCGAATTTCTCTCCGCCCTGTCTAACGGTGGGTTGGCGGCACAAACATCATAGTCTTTATAATTCTAAATATATAATAAACATAATCATCAACCAAAATTTTTGAAATAAAATAATAAAACCAATATTGTAAAAAATAAAACAAACATTGTCCAAAACATATAATTAAACCTCTTCATGTCTCTAATCAATCAAATATAGAACATAATCTAAATTATAATTTAGAACATCTTCAATTACAAGAAAATGACGGGCCCATCGGGAAAGGCTGCCCCACCCCGCCGAAACCTGCTAAAGCCCACTGATTATAGGCGGTGCGGGTTAGGTAGGATTTTTAATTATAGCGGTTTCAAATTTTCAGTTGAGCCCACCTTTTTTGGCGAGTTACGCAGGCCAATCCGGCGGGTTTCGGTCCGTTTGCCACCCCTAGTTCCGGCCCACCAAGATCCGCCCCAAAAATAGGGCGGGCCAACCCTCCTTGCCAGAAAAAATAGGCTCAAAATGCTAGTCCGTTCTGCTTTATAGCGGGTTGGCGGGTCAGCGGATTAGTCTGCTTAACTCTTTTCTTAAAAACAATAAAATGAATTAAAAATATTAATTAAAAAATAAATATAAATAAAAAATAGACAAATTACAATATACTTTTTTATTATTTTCTAAATTTTTAACTTTAAAAAGAATTGTTCAAAATAATATCCGTCAATAAAATCTATTTTATTTTCAAAAATAAGTCACATAATTTGAGCATATATATAAAAGTGTAAAATAAAATAAAGGGTAAAGTACTATTTGGTCCTCAATGTTCGGGCCAAATCCTAATTTGGTCCCTAATATTTCAAACATCCTATTCCTGTCCTAAAAAATTTCAAACAGCTTTAGTGTAGTTTTACAATTAAATTTGACACTAATAGTAAACAGAATGAGTGACGTGAACGCTAATAATGTTACTAGTTAAGTCATATCTTCCATTTAAAAAAATATAACTAAAATCTTATTGTAACACTTATTCTCAATTTCTTTTTTATACGAAATTCCAAATTCTAAAAATCAATCATCAACGCTTCAAAATCAAAGGAAAAAATTTTTGGTTAGTGATCGTTGGTGGATTGGTTTACTTACATACTGAAATAAAATGTTATTGGCTCTTCGATATGCGAATTGTTTGTGTTAAGTTTAATGGTAGGACTACATTGAACTCGCTTAAAACTTTTTTGGGATTGAAAAATGATGTTTGAAAGTTTTTGAGACTGAAATAGGACATTTAAAATGTTATGGACCAATTTATGGACTAGAATAAATAAAGTTGATAACTAAAAAAAGAATGAAAGAAAAAATAAAAAAAATTTGTTTGAAAATTTATATAATTATCAACTTTTATAGCACTAATCACTCTTTTATTTGATAAAAAATAAATAACCTTTGGCTCGACGGGCTAGCTCACTCCATCTTGCCAAAATCCACGAGTTTGGTGGTGCAGGTTTGACAAATTTTTTATTTGACAGGTTTTAAATCCTAACTTGACCCACTCTTTTTGGTGGGTTCGACGGATCAGCTAAAGCTATTAGAATTTTCATTAAATTAACAATGAGTTTTTGTCCTTAGAGCATGCACAACAGTAATAAAATTGAAGTCATACTCACTATTTATCTGGCAAAAAGCAAAAAGCAAAGATCTAGCATTGGAGGAGAGTGAAAAGAAATTTCTTTATATTATTCGAAGCATGTGGAGCTCTAATAAGAGGATTTCAAGCTTCTTAAAAAATAGCTAATAAAACTTAAACATGTGTCAATAAAAAAATAAAAAAATATTTTTATGGCGCTGTTGTCGCGAATTAACTGAGATTGACAACTACCACATTAGTTTTTTAAATTAGACTTTTTTATTTTCTTTTATTAATCACTAGAAGTTTCTCTACTGTGACGTTGAGAATTCCACCCTTTTTCTTCTTGTTTTCCATGCAGGGCAACAGAGACAAGGAACTCTTCCTATTTGATCCAAAAATTGAGAGAACTCTTCATCAATTAAGGAGAAAATCTAAGATTCAAGAGGAAGAAATTCAAGAAGAATTTAAAAGTATGGCAACCAACAACAACAATACCAATGCTAGAAGAACTCTGGTTTTTCATTAAACCCACTTCTAAAAATTGCAGAAGTAGTATAGTAGCCCCTGCGATGGAGGCTAATAACTTTGAGTTGAAACTCCAGCTTATCTCCTTGGTGCAACAAAGTCAATTTAGTGGGAGTCCTCAAGAAGATTCGAATTTGCATATTTTCACTTTTCTACAAATTTTTGGTACTGTTAAAACCAATGGAGTCTTTGTCGAAGCCTATAAATTGAGGCTATTCCCATTTTTTGGTAAGGGATCGAGTCAAACAGTGGTTCCAAACACTGCTGGAGAGTATTTTAACTTGGGGTGATTTAGTCAACAAGTTCCTACCCAAATTCTTTCTACCATAGAAGTTGACAAAGTTGAGGCATGATATCTAAACTTTCACTCAGAAAGATGGAGAATCTCCCTATAAATTTTGGGAGAGATACAAATAAATGTTCAGAATATTCCCCCAAGATATATTCTCTGATTGGGTGCAACTACAAATCTTTTATGATGGAATCACTCATGCTTCTAGGAATTTGCTGGATGTCTCAACTGGAGGATCCATGCACATGAAGACTACTGAAAAAACCTTAGAATTAATTGAGATAGTGGCCAACAATCAATACTTTTATTCCTCTGAAAGAACCATAAAAAGAGGAGTGATGGAACTAGACACACTGGATACTATTTTGGCAAAAAAAAAAAAAGGCTATGTCCCAACAAATCAGTGCACTCACTAAACAACTTGGGTACATGCAAGTTTCGGTAGTGGAAACACAAGGAAACACCTAAGACATAGGTGCTGGAAACCATCAAAATGAAGTATTTTAAAGTGAAAATTATGAGTCACTAAATCATGAACAAGCCCCTGTTGAACAAGTGAATTATATGGAAAATCCCTCTAGCCAACCACACAATGACCTATTCTCTAAAACTTACAACCCTAGATGGAAGAACCATCCAAATTTTGGGTGGAATACTCAAGGCCAAAGAAACAGCAACTTCAACAACATCAACACCCCTCACCAACCATAAACACCTCCCACACAACCACCCCAAAATCCACCAAGGACCTCCCCTCTTAAATTTACCCTAGAGAAACTTTCCCAACACACATCCACATTTATCCAACAAATATCCACTTTCGTGCAATAAAATAGGAGCATAAGTCTAAGTGGATTGAATTTGGGGATAGGAACACTAGATTCTTTTATGGCTCCACTATGGTGAGGAGAAGGAGAAATAAGGTGTTGTCTTTTCAGAATGATGCGGGTGATTGAATTTCTGATAAAAATGATTTAGAACAGCTCTCCTTTTCTTTCTTTGCTAATCTTTACCAGGATAGTCCCGAGGGCCCCCCTTTTGCTCTAAATAATGCCTTCCGACCCCTTTGTGAAGCTGATCTTAATATCATCGGACAGATGGTGACCCCAATGGAGATTAAGGACACCATTTTTGGTATCGAAAGTTTGAAAGCTCCAGGAAGAGATAGGATTCATGCCATGTTCTATCAAAATCAGTGGGATAGAGTTGGTATCGATCTTTACAATTTGGTCAACATATTTTTTCAATCCCACCTGTGTTAGTGACATCAATGAGACGCTCATTACTCTTATTCCTAAAGTTGAACATGTTTCAAACCTCAAACAAATGCGGCTGATTAGCTTATACAATGTCTCATATAAAGTGATCACAAAAGTTATTGCTAGCTGGATGAGAAGGATTATGGATAAGTTAATCAATCCCACCCAATGTAGTTTTGTTCCTGGGCGGCACAGTTCTGATAACATTATTATTACTCAAGAAGTCATTCACTCTATGGGGGGAATAAGAAGGGACAGAAAGGATGGATGGTTATCAAGATTGACCTAGAGAAAGTTTATGATAGATTGAAGTGGTCTTTTGTGAAGGATATATTAATTGATGTTGGGCTTCCTTCCGATATCATTGAGTTGATGTATTCCTGTATCTCCACTGCTAGAATGAGAGTCCTTTGGAATGGCGAGGAACTTGATGATTTTGCTCCGTCCAAGGGTATTCGGCAAGGTGATCCCATCTTGCCTTACATTTTTGTTCTTTGTATTAAGTGTCTCTCTCATCTTATCAACTGTGCTGTTGAGCACGGGTTTTGGAAGCCGATTTGTCTGAAGAGAGGGGGATCGAATTGTCTCACTTGTGCTTTGCGGATGATCTTATCCTTTTTTTCCAAAGCTACTATGGAACAGGCTGGTATTATTAATAAATGTCTTGATGCCTTCTGTGATAGTTCATGGCAAAAAGTCAGTCAAGATAAGACACGTGTCTTCTTCTCCAGCAATGTTGGGATTTCAGTCAGAACCAAAATCGTGAAACCCTGGGATTTGTTAGAACTGATAACCTGGAAAAATATCTGGGCGTTCCTTTGCTACATACTAGAGCCTCTAACAATACTTTTGAGAAAGTTATTAGTAAACTCAATAAAAGGCTCAACTCTTAGAAGGCTTTATTGTTGTCGCTTGCTGGAAGAAGCACCCTGGTGAATTTTGTCGTATCGTCTATTCTTTCTTACACTATGCAAACTACTTTACTTCTTATTACTACTTGTAATGTTATTGATTGTAAATGTAGAATTTTTTTTTTGGGAGAAATAGAGAACTCTAAGAAGATTCACTTCCTAAATTGGAAGAAAGCCGGTGAACCGAAGAAGAATGGTGGCCTGGGAGTTTGACATGCTTATACTGTGAATCGTGCTTTTATGATGAAGATTGGATGGGGGCATATTGAGAGAAAGGATGCCTTGTGTGCTAGAGTCCTCAGGTCTAAATATGGAGGAAGGAATGATATTATTCCAAAATTAGATCAGAAGCAAAGAAACTCTAATCTTTGGAAGGGTGTTTGCGCTAATTGGAATAATAGTGAGAAGAACAATACCATCTGGCGTATTGGGGATGGTTTGAAAATCAAATTTTGGGAACACAATTGGGTTCCAAATATGGGGCGCCTTGATATGCTCATTATTGGTGCATGGAATTAGAACTCGCACAACTTAATTGGCAAGTGCACCAGGTCATCCAAGTAATATCTTAGGTGAGTGAAGGTCGATCCCACGAGGATTGTCGGACTGAGCAAGCAATGGTTATTCTGTTGGACTTAGTCAAGCAAATATTAAAAGAGAGTTGTTGTTGTTGTAACACATAAACAATAAACAAGATAAATAAAGAATGCAATAAATAGTTCGGTGTGAAAATAATGTGGGAAAATAGTTAAGGTCTTGGAGATGTTCATCTTTCCGGATTAAAACGTCTTACCAACTATTTTAACATGAATGATTCATTCTATGGCAAACCATAAGTGATTAAACCCTAATCTCTTAGTGATTTAATCTCCTCTAGTCCTCATCCAATGCCACTCTCATGGTCACTCAATTTAGATCAGAAGGTGAAGTTCAGAAAACTAGTTTAATGCCACAAAAACCCTAATTATCCAAAGCTAACAGGATTATATGTCACATATCCCAATTAGTTCATGTAATTAGCAAATGGTCATACTCTCATTCCACCCAGTTCATAAGATTAAGAACGAAAACAACACCTTAGAATTGAATCAAACATAAATTAAAATAGAAGAATAATAGTTCTAATCCATAGAAATAAATAGAGCTCCTAACCTTAACCGGAGGTTTAGTTGCTCATAACTTACAGAGAAAACAGGATTCTGGAAAGTGCGGAAGGAAGAAGATCCTAAACCTACTTGATCTTTTCCCATAAATACTAACCTAATAATAAATGCTAGACCTAAAAGATATTATTTGTAATAAAAATTACAAAAAGAAAATAAAATAAAACTAAGAAGTTCTAAATCCACTTTGAGGCTCAAAGAGGTGTGAAATGGGCTACTGCTGGCGTTCAACTTCAGGAATGGGCGTTGAACGCCAAGGAGAGAAGTATAACGTTGCTGGCCTGTTCCCCCTGCTGGTGCTAAACGCCAGGTGGGCATTCAGCACCCAGGGAGGGTGCTGTCAGCATTTTTCTTTCTTACTCCAGGTTTCTCCAAACTACTCCAAATTTCACCTAATATCATAAAAACATAAGAAAAACTCAAAGTAGCATCCAAAGGTGATTTTTGCACTAAAACCAAATAAAAGTAAATAAAATCTAACTCAAAATAGTATAAAAATAACTAGAAAAAGGATATAAGATTTTTGCACTAACACCAAACTTAAACCGTTGCTTGTCCTCAATCAACTAGAAATAATTTAGGACCAAAGAAAAGAGAATGCTTAAGACCTTGAGTTGTCAATGAAGCTCAGGTCTAGTTACTGAATAGGGCTTATGACACTCTAATTCTGAATAGGTTTTGCATCTCACTATCCTTTGAAGCTCTAAAATATTGACATCCTTCAGAATTAGAACTCGTATGGTATTATTGATTATTTTCTTTAGGCTCTAATTGATTTTTGAACATATCTTTTCTTTTCCTTGGTGCTTTGCACCTTTGAGCCTAGCCGTGACCCTAAGTGTTTTATTTTCAAGCTTACTTGATACATAAATACCACAAGCACTTAACTGGGGGAACCTTTTGGGTTCGAATTTGTCTTTACTTTTTCTCCCAGATAGTGGTGCTCAGAGCCTTAGACATACTCGATAACAGCATTGGGTCACGACTTTAAGTGTTCAGTCTCAAGGTTTACTTGACACTTTCACACCACAAGCATATGGTTAGGGAAAACCACTCTTTTGAGCTTTAGATCACTTTTGGCCCTCCTAACCATTGATGCTCAAAGCCTTGGACTTTTTTCTTTTGATTTTTCTTTACTTTTCAATTCTTTTTGCTATTTATTTTGCTCCAAGAATCATTCTTTTCTTATTTCAGATAATCCATAATACTTTTTTAAGTTCTTGTTCCTCAAGAACCAATATACTCAACTCCAATATCAAATATGCACTGTTAATTCATACATTCAGAAGTAAAGATAAGGTCACCACATCTAGGTAACTAGAATAACTCATAATATAGCTTAAGATCTCATGCATTTTGCTACTTCTTTTTCAATAGATTTTTCTATTTAAGCTTGATACGTAATACATAAGTCATCTTGAAAAATTTTCAGAAATAAATTACTAAACTAGAAAGCAAAGAAATCATAAGAGTGATCGTGCAAACTCGGATAAAAAAATAGATAATACAATGAAACACTAGAAAAATAGAGATAAAACAAGGATAGGGAGAGTGAAACTAGACCACATCAGTGATGGTGGCTGCTGCTCCCTCCGAAGAATCCTCTGGAGCATTAAAGCTCCTCAAGGTCATGCCCCTGCCTCCTCTATTCCTCCATCATTCTCCTTTGATCTTCCATCATCTGATGGAGGAGAGCAGACTGGTCCTGATGCTCTAGTCTCAGCTGATCAACTGATGATGTCAGCTCCCCTAAAGATGTGGTCAATTGATCCCAGTAGTCATGGGGAGGGAAGTACATCCCTTGAGGCATCTCCGACAGATCCTGTGGAGGCGGTGGAACTGGCTCCTGTTGCGGTCCTTGCACGGGCTCCCTAGCGTGTTCCATACCCTTCTTCGTGATTGGTCTCTCCTCGTCGATCAGGGTATCTCCCTCTATGTGAGCTCCAGCTGCTGCACATAGTTGATAAATGAGATGGGGGAATGCCAGCCTTGCAAAGGTGGAGGAATTATCAGCTACTCGGTAAAACTTCTAAGGGATCACCTCATGCACATCCACCCTATTGCCGAGCATAATGCAGTGAATCATCACTGCTTGCTCGACTCTAACCTCAGAGCGGTTACTCGTAGGTATGATAGAATGTTGGATGAACTCCAACCATCCTCTAGCTACTAACCTAAGGTTAAGCCTACCCAGTTGGTAAGGCCGACTTTGAGCATCCCTCCTCTACTGAGCTCCAGGTACGCAAATGTCAGCAAGGACTTGATCTAACCTTTGGTCAGTGTTGACCCTGCAAGTATATGAGTGAGGGTCCTCTCGTAGCTCTGGCAATTGTAGCGCCACCCTCACACTCTCTGGGCTGAAATCCATGATATTTCCTCTAACCATGGTGCGCCAATTCTTCGGCTCCGGGTTCACACTTTTATCATGCTTGCTTGTTACCCAAGCGTTTACATAGAATTCTAGCACCATCAATACTCCAACCTCGTCTCAGAATCTAATATCAGATCTCTGAGTACTCATCATTCTTTTGCTTGAAGGGGACATCAGGAGTCACCTTCTTCTTCCTCACCACGTCATAAAAATGGTCTTGGTGGGTCTTGGAGAGGAATCTTGTGAAATCCCATGGCTCGGAAGTGGGGGGCTTTCTCCTTTATTTTCCTTAAAGACTCTCCGGTTTTTAGTGTCATGGAGGTAAGATTGAAGAAGCAAAAAGCAGAGCGTCCAACACCAAACTTAAAAGTGTTGTTCATCCTCGAGTAAAAGAAAAATAAAAGACAAGAAAAAGACAAGAAGATATAAGAAAGAGATAGAGGGAAGGGGGATAAGCTTTGGCCTTTGGATGGAAAGAAAGGGAAATAGGAAGGAAGGGAATG
>NC_029791.2:30382274-30404944 GCF_000816755.2 Arachis ipaensis
TTATGGGAAGAGAATGGGGGGAGGGGAAAATCAAATTTAAATGTGGGTTGTTGGAAAGAGAGATGGATGGGATTGATAAGAGGGGATTGGGTGGAGTGAAAGGTGGATTGAGAGAATCAAGGAAAATAATGGGTGATGGGATGAATGTGGATGGAAAAGTGGGTGAAAGAGGAGAAAGAATGGATAAGATTGAGTGGTTGGTGGTTGGGGTTTATCCATTGGCCAAAGGAACCTCAAAATTCAAAATCATCATGATGCCTTCCCCCTGGGCGTTGAACGCCGGGCTAGCGTTTGGCGCCACCAGCGGGATCTCCATCTCCTTTTTTTTCTGGCGTTTAACGCTAAGAATGGGCGTTAAACGCCCTAGGGGGACCGAAAATTGGTCTTGAACTGCTCCTTTTTGGACGTTAAACGTCCACTGCCCTTGCTCCCCATGGGCACTGAACGCCAGGCTGGCGTTTGGCGCCACCAGGGGGTCTCTTCCAGGGTGTGCTATTTTTCTTTCTACGCATCCTATTCCTTTTTTAAGTGCTATACATGATCACAAATGTTAGAAAAATGAAGAAAACTATGAAAATTAATATAGAATAAATTAATATGGAATCAAACTCAAATAAACTAAACTAGAATAAAGGAAAGTAAAAGTAAACTATAGGATACGTATGGTTGGGTTGCCTCCCAACAAGTGCTTCTTTATCGCCATTAGCTTGATGGACATCTGCTTTACGGAGGGTTATAGGGACTCAGATCTTCACCCCTCATTGTGAACTTCCTTCTTGTGCTCTCATGAATTAGTTCAACATGCTCCAGGGACAGAATTCTGCTCATAGTGTGTGGTATGACTGGACTTCTTGTGAATACTACTCTCATGCCAAGTGAGAAGTTCTCAGTAGAGATCTTCTTATTCCTCCAGCCTTTGGGTACTTTCTTCTTG
Source organism: Arachis ipaensis (assembly GCF_000816755.2). Classification (NCBI taxonomy): domain Eukaryota; kingdom Viridiplantae; phylum Streptophyta; class Magnoliopsida; order Fabales; family Fabaceae; genus Arachis; species Arachis ipaensis. The sequence goes on from NC_029791.2 coordinate 30,383,209, forward strand.
GGGGCTCTTCCAATAATGGTGGGTGGTGAATGCCCAACACCAAACTTAGGTTTGATGTTAGGGGGCTCTGTATGGCTTTCCACTGAATAAGAAGGCTTGAGCACTGAGCTATGCATGCTAGTACCATCTTTGTTGGAGAGAGGTTGAGGCTTAGAAATTTTGAACAGCAAATGGTCCTCATACATCCTCAGGACTAGCTCTCCTCTCTCTACATCAACCAAGGCTCTCCCAGTAGCTAGGAATGGCTTTCCTAGGATGATGGAGTCATCCTTTTCCTCTCCAGTATCAAGTATCAAGTATCACGAAGTCTGCAGGGAGGTACAAGTCTTCAACCTTTACTAGAACGTTCTCCACCAATCCATATGCCCACTTTAGGGACTTGTCATCCATCTCCAGTGAGATTCTTGTAGGCTGCACCTCTTAAAATCCCAGCTTTTTCATCATAGAGAGAGGCATCATATTTATGCTTGATCCAAGGTCGCATAGTGCCTTCTCAAATGTGATGGTCCCTATAGTACAGGAAATCAGGAAGCTTCTGGAATCTGGAAATTTCTGAGTTAGCTTCTTTTGCACTAGTGCACTGCACTCCTTGGTCAGCACCATAGTTTCATCTCTCCTCAGGGCCTTCTTTTCAGAGAGTATGCTTTTTAGACAGGCCATATAGGAAGGCTTCTTCTCCAATACCTCAGCAAAAGGAATATTGACTTGTAACTTCTTGAAGACTGCCAAGAATTGAGCAAGTTGCTCATCCTTGGTCTTCTTTTGCACGTTTAGAATGTTTTGTACTTTTGGCTCCTTCATCATTACTGGGGTGTGTACTAGTGCACTTGATAAACCACTATTTTATGGTTTATAATGTGTTTAATTGTGTGGTTTTATCATGATCTTTACCCACTTATTCATATGATTAGCATGCATTTATATTTCCTTCCTAAAATTATTACATGATTGAAAACTTACTTCCTAGAGACTTTTAATTATGTATTTTAATTCTCCTTTATTCCATTCGATGCCGTGATCTGTGTGTTAAGTGTTTCAGGCTTTATAGGGCATGAATGAGATGGAGATTGGAAAGGAAGCTTGCAAAAATAGAAGGAACACAAGAAATTGAGGAGATGACCAGCGAGAAGTGATGCGGCCGCCTGGCTCACGCGACCGCGCGAAAGAAAGGAAATCGCAGTGACGCGACTACATGGTTCACGCGACCGTGTAGATTGGAATAGCACAAGTGACACGGAGGCGTGGACGACGGGCTCGCATGGCAGGGCAAAAGGCTGAATGACGCGGCCGCATGAATGACGCGATCGCGTGACGTGCGCGATCTGCATAATCTACAGAATTTGCTGGGGGCGATTTTGGGCCCTGTTTTGACCCAGTTTTTGGCCCAGAAAAGCAGACTAGAGCCAGAGAACATGCAGAAACCAACAACAACATTCATTCTACACAATTATTAGTTTTTAGATCTAGTTTTACTCCTCCTCTAGGTTTTCTCTCTACACATTCATAGTTCTTAGGATTTTATTTCTATTGCTCTTTGCATTGGGATATTGAGAAGAGTTATTACCTCATCAAGACTTCGTCATTCTAGTTCGTTTTCTTTACTTGGCTCTACTCTTCCATGTCCTTTAATTTACTCAATTTTACTATTGAATTATTTTTAGAATTTATTAATACAAGAATTACTTTTATTTTTAATTGATTTCTTTGATTTCTATTTATCATGTCTTTCTTTAATTCCCTTTCCTATGTTATGAATTCTACATTCACAATGAGCGAGTAGTTCCCTAACTTGATGGGGAGTTGATTGAAAGGAACCCTTGAGTTGGAATGCTCAAAAAGAAAAATTGCAATTGGGTTTATTGTTGGATTGCCCTCTAGTCACTGACACCAATCCCTTTTAATTGAGTGGGTTGGAACTTGTGAATAGAAGTAGCATTCCAACTTGTTTGACTTTCCCTTACCTAGTAAGGGATAACTAAACATGGCAACCTTCAATTGTCAATTAATCTTGAAAGTACTCCAACAAGAATAGGGCTTCCAACTAATCTACTCCCAGTCAAGGCTTTTATTTAAATTATTTAATTCCCCTAATTTAATTTCCTGTTTATTCAACTCAAACCCTTTTTGAAAACATCTAATTAATAAAATAGCACACCTTTCTGCAACTCGTTGGGAGACGACCTGGGATTCATACTCCCAGTATTTTAATTTTAATTTTTGTGACACCTTTCTAAATTGATAAGCGGATTTCTGGTTGGTTAAGAACTATACTTGCAATGCATATCTTATAACAATTCTTGACTCGCCAATTTCCACCACGTCAGCACTCCTAGTCTCCACTTGAGCCCTTTTCTCCTGAGTGTTGCTTGGAAGAGTGTTGGGAGGTCTCTCAGGTATCCTGCTGCTCAACTGACCCACTTTTATTTTCAACTTCCGAATTGAAGACCGAGTCTTTTGCATAAAGCTGTGAGTGGTCCTTGAAAGATCAGAGACTATTGTGGCTAAGTTAGAGAGGCTATATTTGGATGTCTCCATCTGCTGTTGAGAGGGTTGGAACTGCCTGTTGTTGAACCTATTTTGATTGGTTCCACCCTGATTATTGTTGAAGCCTTGTTGAGGCCTCTGCTGCTCCCTCCACCCAAAGTTAGGGTGATTCTTCCATCCCTAATTGAAAGTATTTACATATGGATCATTATTGGGATTTCTAGAGGAATTTCCCATGTAATTTACTTCCTCTATGGTGGGTTGAGCAATGTCACACACGTCCCCTTGAGTGTAGCTCCCAGTCATGCTATATGATGCATCTTGAGTGTTGACAGCTGAAACCTGCATCCCGGTCAAGTGCTGAGAAATCATAGTTATCTGCTGGGACATGAGCTTGTTTTGAGCCAAGATTGCGTCCAGTGTGTCCACCTCCATGACTCCTCTCTTCTGAGAGGTCCTAGTGTTCACAAGGTTCCTCTCGGAAGTGTACATGTATTTGTTGTTGGCAACCATCTCAATAAGCTCATTTGCCTCCTCAGGCGTCTTTTTCATGTGTAAAAAACCACCTGCAGAGTGATCCAATGACATCTTGGCCATCTCAGAGAGGCCATCATAAAAGATCTGTAGCCTGGTTCAGTCTAAAACCATGTCAGAGGGGCATCTCCTGATTATTTGCTTGTATCTCTCCCATGCCTCATAGAGGGACTCTCCCTTTTTTTGTCTAAAGGTTTGGACATCCATTCTCAGCTTACTCAGCTTCTGGGGTGGAAAGAATTTAGTCAGAAATCCAGTGACCACCTTGTCCCATGTGTCTAGGTTCTCTTTGGGTTGAGAATCCAGATACAACTTTGCTCTGTCCCTTACAGCAAAAGGGAAAAGCATGAGCTTGTAAACTTTAAGGTTCACTCCATTCGTCTTAATAGTATCACAGATCTGCAGGAAGTTGGATATGAATTTGTTGGGGTCCTCCTGCGGGAGTCCATAAAACTGACAGTTCTGCTGCACTAGAGTGACCAGTTGAGGCTTAAGCTCAAAATTATTGGCACCAATGGCAGGTACAAATATATTGCGCCCATAGAAGTCAGGTGAGGGTGCAGTGTATGAGCCAAGCACCTTCCTTGCTTGCTCTTCAGCGTTCGAATTCCCTCCATTAGCTGCCATAGTGGTTTCTTCAACTTTCTTCTCAAAGGATTCCTTGAGATTTTCTCTGATTTTGTAAGCTTTAGCCTGTTGCAAACGCCACCTCAAGGTTCTTTTAGGTTCAGAATCAAACTCGAGAAGAGGTTCTTTGTCCCTGTTTCTGCTCATAAACAACAAGAAACAAAGAAAAAGTGGGAGTCTCTATGTCAGAGTATAGAGAACTTCCTGTGAGGTATCCTAAAAGAAAGAAAGAAAATAAAATAAAGTAAGCAATTTACAAAAAAAGTTCGAAAACAAAGATGAACAAATAACCTAAAAATATTTTCGAAAATAAATTAAAATAAAATAGGGAAACAAAAATTAAAAATTTTTTGAAAAGAAGAAACCAAACCCTAAAGGGACACCAAACTTAAAATCAGAAACTAAAAGAAAATAACTGAAGCAGAGAAAATTTGAAAATAAGGAAAAATAAATAAATATGAAAAATTCGAAAATTAAAAGAAAAGTAATTAAAGAAAAATAATTAAGATAAAAGTAAAAAATTAGGAAAAATAAATAAGATAGAAATAAAAAATTAAAAAGAGAAACAAATGAAAAAACTAATAAAAATACCTAATCTAAGCAATAAGACAACCGGTGGTTGTCAATCACGAACAATCCCCGGCAACGGTGCCAAAAACTTGGTGCGCAAAATTAGAACTCACACAACTTAACCGGCAAGTGCACTGGGTCATCCAAGTAATACCTCAGGTGAGTGAGAGTCAATCCCACGAGGATTGTCGACCTGAGCAAGCAATGGTTATCCTGTTGGACTTAGTCAGGCAAATAGTAAAAGAGAATTGTTGTTGTTGTAACGCAAAAACAATAAACAAGAGATATAAAGAAAGCAATAAATAGTTCGGTGTGAAAATAATGTGGAAAAACAGTTAAGGTCTTGGAGATGTTCATCTTTCTGGATTAAAATGTCTTACCAACTATTTTAACAATGAATGATTCATTATATGACAAATCATAAGTGATTAAACCCTAATCTCTTAGTGATTTAATCTCTTCTAATCCTCATGAAACGCCACTCTCATGGTCACTCAATTCAGATCAGAGGGTGAAGTTCGGAAAATTAGTTTAACGCCACAAAAATCCTAATTACCCCAAATCTAACAGGATTATCTGTCACATATCCCAATTAGTTCATATAATTAGCAATTTAGGAGGAGTGTTTTCAAGCTATAGTTCAAGCGAGATAACTCTCTCGAGAATCATAAGAACTCATGTAGAAGAAGGTCATACTCTCGTTCCACCCAGTTCATAAGATTAAGAATGAAAACAATACCTTAGAATTGAATCAAATATAAATTAAAATATAAAAATAATAGTTCTAATCCATAGAAATAAATAGAGCTCCTAACCTTAACCAGGAGGTTTAGTTGCTCATAACTTACAAAGAAAATAGGGTTCTGAAAAGTGCAGAAGGAAGAAGATCCTAAACCTAATTGATCTTTTCCTTTAAATACTAACCTAATAATAAATGCTAGACCTAAAAGATATTATTTGTAAATAAAAATTACAAAAAGAAAAATAAAATAAAACTAAGAAGTGCTAAATCCACTTGGAGGCCCAAAGAGGTGTGAAACGGGCTACTACTGGCGTTCAACTTCAAGAATGGGTGTTAAACGCCAAGGGGAGAAGTATAATGTTGCTGGCCTGTGCCCCCCTGCTGGCACCAAATGCCAGGTGGGCGTTCAGCTCCCAAATTGCTCCGAATTTCACCTAAAATCATAAAAACACAAGAAAAACTCAAAGTAGCATCTAAAGGTGATGTTTGCACTAAAACCAAGTAAAAGTAAATAAAATCTAACTCAAAACAATATAAAAATAACTAGAAAAAGGGTATAAGATGCTCACGCATCAATTATGCAGGTAAGTAAAGTTCCTGATTACTCTAGTATACTGACAGATTTCCTTTGTGCTTCAGGTCATTGGGACATAGAAAGAATAAAGGAATGGCTGCTGGATGGAATCGTGGACAAGGTTGTAGTACTCCCCCCACCTTTTCCCTGGAAGAATGAAGACCAGATCACTTGGGAGCCTTCCCGAGATGGTTCCTTTAACCTCATAATAGCATACCAAGCTCTCCAGGTTAACCCAAGCAATCCCAACAAAATCTTCAATCTTGTTCAGAAGTGGAAAGTGCCATAATGCACCCACCTCTTCCTCTGGTTGGTTGCCCATAATTCCATCTGACCAATGCTGAGAGAAGAAGATGCCACTTGACAGCAGATGCCCGATGCCCTAAGTGCGGAAGTCCTGAAGAATCCACTTTACATGTCCTCCATGACTGCTTCTTTGCAAAGAACCTGTGGAGAAAATTTATGCCACCGGACCAGTTTATTCACTTTTTTATTTGGATCTCCATGTATGGCTTTGGAAGAACCTCTCTGAGCGAAATACCTACTCAATTTTTTCGGTATTGCTATGTCCCATATTTGGTATTGTCGAAACAATCTTGTTTTTGAGAATGTGGCCATCTCCTCAACTTCAGCTTTAATGCAAATTAAAGCTCGGCATGATGATGTTTCACGCACTATGAATTTCCAATGGAATCTAAATTAGGGGCACACAACCCTAGCTACCTGATCCAATGGCTCCGCCCCCAAGAGAATGAGATCAAACTTAATGTGAATAGTTTTTTTTGCTAATCAAAGTAGTGCCGCTTGTGGTAGAGTCGTTAGGAACCATATAGGACAATATATGATTGGCTTCTCCTGTAATTTTGGGAGTTGTTCAATCATGCAAGCAGAGTTGTGGGGTATATGTAAAAGACTTCAAATTGCAGTTGCCAATGGATTTCAAAGGGTAGTAGTTGAAACTGATTCCTCCCCTGCATTAAAACATGTGAAGGATGGGTGTGCAGCTTCCCATCCTTGTTCTTCAATTGTTGATGAAATCAAGGTGCAAATTGAGTGTATCTCCTTTTTTGGATAGTCTCATACTCCTAGGGAAGCAAACTATGTGGCAGATATCCTCGCTAAGAAAGGGTAGCTCCTTCCGATTGGTCTTCATATATTTGATATTCTCCCTTTTGATATTAAGATAGCGCTGGATTCTGATTGTATGGGTGCTCTACACTTGAGGGGCACCTGATCTAGTATTTTTTTGTTTGTTTCTTGCTTGGGGTCTGATGAGCGGATAATTTATACCCTTTTTGACATTGTTTTTACATAGTTTTTAGCATGTTTTAGTTAATTTTTATTATATTTTTATTCAAAAATCATATTTCTAGACTTTACTATAAGTTTGTAAGTTTTTCTGTGATTTCAGATAATTTTTGGCTTAAATTGAGGGACCTGAGCAAAAATCTGATTCAGAGGCTGAAAAAGGACTGCAGATGCTGTTGGATTTTGACCCTTCTTCACTCGAAGTGAATTTTCTGGAGCTACAAAAGCCCAATTGGCGCGCTCTCAATTGCGTTGAAACGTAGACATCCTGGGCTTTTCAGCAATATGTAATAGTCCATACTTTTTCTGAGATTTGATGGCCCAAACTGACGTTCAAAGTTAGCCTAAAACATCTTGGCGTAAAACGCCCAAACTGGCACCAGAATTGGAGTTAAACGCCCAAACTGGCACCAAAGCTGGTGTTTAACTCCAGAAACAGCCTAAGCATGAAAAAGCTTCAATGCTCAGCCCAAGCACACACCAAGTGGGCCCCGAAAGTGGATTTCTGCACTATCTGCACTTAGTTACTCATTTTCTGTAACCCTAGGTTACTAGTTTAGTATAAAAACTACTTTTAGAGATTTATTTAACAGCTTATGACATTTTTACATGCCATATTTTTCACGTTTGGAGGCTGGCCTCACGGCCATGCCTAGACCTTTCACTTATGTATTTTCTACGGTGGAGTTTCTACACCCCATAGATTAAGGTGTAGAGCTCTGCTGTTCTTCATGAATTAATGCAATTACTACTGTTTTCTATTCAATTCACGCCTACTTCTCCAAGATATACTCTCGTACTTAATTCATTTAAGTTTGAATGAAGGGGGTGACCCGTGACAATCACCCAATCTTCGTTACTCGCTTAGCCAAGGTCGCGTGCCTGACAACCACAAAGCGATCTACATGATGTTCAACGTAGTCATTGGACGACAGCTCGAGTATATTCTCTTGGGTTTCTAATCTAAGATTAGAACCTTCGTGGTATAGACTAGAATCATTGGCAGCCATTCCTGGGATCTGGAAAGTCTAAACCTTGTCTGTGGTATTCCGAGTAGGATCCGGGATCCAGAAAGTCTAAATCTTGTCTGTGGTATTCCGAGTAGGATCTGGAAAGGAATGACTGTGACGAGCTTCAAACCTGCGAATGTGGAGCACAAGTGACAGTGTGCAAAAGGACAATGGTCCTATTCCGACGCTAGCGGGAACCGACAGATGATTAGCCTTGCGGTGACAACGCAGATGGATTTGTTTTCATCCGAGAGGATCATACAGCTTGCCATGGAAGGAGGTAACGCATGGTTGGAAGAAGGCAATAGGAAAGCAGAGGTTCTGAAGCAACAAAGCATCTCCAGACGCTTATCTGAAATTCCTACCTATGAATTACATAAGTATTTCTATCCTATTTTATATTTTATTTATATTTTAATTATTAAAACCTCATAACCATTTGATTCTGCCTGACTGAGATTTACAAGGATGACCATAGCTTGCTTCAAGCCGACAATCTCCGTGGGATCGACCCATACTCACTTAAGGTATTACTTGGACGACCCAGTGCACTTGCTGGTTAGTTACGCGGAGTTGTAAAGAAGTGTTGAGATCACATTACGTGCACCAAGTTTTTGGAGCCGTTGCTGGGGAACAAACAATTCGCGTACCATGCATCCGCACAGGTGGCCGCACATGCCTTCATTAAAATCTCATGTGACTCGCGATTTTGGTGGTTTGGAGGCCCATTTCTAAAGCCATTTAACTCATAAGGAAGGGAAAATGAAGAGAAGATCATAGCATAACATTAGGGTAATTTAGTTGTAGTAGTAGATAGCTTTAGTATAGTTTTTCTTTAAGTTTTTCATCATCTCTACCAGGGTTTATACTAGGGTTTTTACGTTCAAGTGCCATTTTCATTTTGATCTTGGATTTTTCTAATTTCCATTGTAAGTATCTCTTTGTTACTACTCTTTATGGTTACATTGTTCTTACTCTTTCTTATATTTCAAGTTATAGTTCAATTTTACTTCCCTTTTGCAATTTCTATTTCTTGTTGATGAATTTGATGATTGATGATTGTTACATGCTTTCTTGAGTCTTTATTGTTGATTGAGGTCATTTGTTGCTTTTGGTTTCAAGCTTTGCCTCATTTTTCCCATGTTTAGAGTTCTTGCCCACCAAGTGTTCGACAAAACGTCAATTATGATTTTGGGCTAGTTTTCTATTTCTTGGCTTGGGAAAAGTGAGCAATTGGGTTCCTAGAGTTGGAATGCCCAACATTTAGTGTCAATTTTTTGGATTGTTAATTGCACTTGTTCCCACTAATGCTAGGTTGTTGCTAAGGCAATTAGCAAGCAATTTAGGATCGCAGATGGATTTGTTTTCATCCGAGAGGATCATACAGCTTGCCATGGAAGGAGGTAACGCATGGTTGGAAGAAGGCAATAGGAAAGCAGAGGTTCTGAAGCAACAAAGCATCTCCAGACGCTTATCTGAAATTCCTACCTATGAATTACATAAGTATTTCTATCCTATTTTATATTTTATTTATATTTTAATTATTAAAACCTCATAACCATTTGATTCTGCCTGACTGAGATTTACAAGGATGACCATAGCTTGCTTCAAGCCGACAATCTCCGTGGGATCGACCCTTACTCACGTAAGGTATTACTTGGACGACCCAGTGCACTTGCTGGTTAGTTGTGCGGAGTTGTGAAGAATAATTGAGATTACAATCGTGCGTACTAAGATGTTGACGCAGTTGAGATCATAATTTCGTGCACCAAGTTTTTGGTGCCGTTGCCGGGGATTGTTCGAGTTTGGACAACTGACGATTCATCTTGTTGCTCAGATTAGGTAATTTTATTTTATGTTTAAGCATTTTATTTTTAATTTTATTTTCGAAAAATAATTCAAAAAAATTTATGGTTTTCAAAAAATTAAAAAAAATTTAATAATAATAAAATATATGTTCTTCAGAATTTTTAAGAATGAATTCTAGAGTTTCATGAGATATGTTGAATCCTGGCTGGCTGTTAAGCCATGTGTAATCTTTTGGACCGAGGTTTCACTTATCCTTAGAAGAGCTTCTCTGTCTTTCTCATCAATTTAGTTGTTGTATGTAATGTCCTACTGACGCTTGGCTAGCCATGTCTAATCTTTTTAGACTGAAGCTTTAGACTAACATTGCATGATTCCTGGAATTCCTATTAAAAATTTTGAATTTATTTATTTTTCTTTTTCCAATTAATTTTCAAAAAATTACAAAAAAATAATAAAATCATAAAATCAAAAATATTTTGTGTTTCTTGTTTGAGTCTAGTGTCAAATTTTAAGTTTGGTGTCAATTGCATGTTTTAAATTTTCAAAAATTTTTCGAAAACTCATGCATGTGTCTTTCATGATCTTCAAGTTGTTCTTGATGATTTTCTTTGTTTGATCTTTAAATTTCTCTTGTTGGTGTCTTTTCTTGTTTTTCATATGCATTTTTTGAATTATTAGTGTCTATAGATTAAAAATTTTTAAGTTTGGTGTCTTGCATGTTTTTGTTTTCTTAAAAATTTTTCAAAAATATGTTTTTGATATTCATCCTGATCTTCAAAGTGTTCTTGGTGTTCATCTTGACATTCAAAGTGTTCTTGCATGCATTATTAGTTTTAATCTTAATTTCTTGTGTTTTGCATTATTTTTATGTTTTTCTCTTTCCTCATCAAAATTCAAAAATCAAAAAAATATCTTTTCCTTATTTCACTCATAAATTTCGAAATTTGAATTGATTTAATCATAAAGTTTTAAAATTTAGTTGTTTCTTGTTAATCAAGTCAAATTTCAATTTAAAAATTCTATCTTTTTCAAATCTTTTTCAAAATCAAATCTTTTTTCAATTTCCTTTCATGTTTTTCGAAAAATTTTAAAAATTGATTTTCAAAATCTTTTTCTTATTTTTATTTCATATTTTCGAAATTAATGCTAACAATTAATATTTTGATTCAAAAATTTTAAATTGTTACTTGCCTATTAAGAAAGGATCAATCTTTAAATTCTAGAATCATATCTTTTAGTTTTTTGTTAGTCAAGTAATCAACTTTAATTTTCAAAATCAAATCTTTTTAATTTCCTTTTCAAATATTTTTCAAAATAAATTTCAAATCATATCCTTTCAAAATCAATTTCAAAATATTTTCTAACTTCTTATCTTTTCAAAATTGATTTTCAAATCTTTTTCAATTAACCACTTAACTTTTTTTGTTTGATTTTAAAAGTTTACTATTTCAATCATATCTTTTTCAAAATCACCTAACTACTTTTCTCTCTCCAATTTTCGAAAATCACTAACCACTTTTTCAAAAATCTTTTTAATTAAGTAATTTATTTAATTTTCAAATTTTATTTTATTTCTTTTTTTTAATTTTCGAATACTAACCAATAATTAAAATAAAAACAAAAATATTTTTCTTTTATTTTAATTTAAATTTCGAATTTTCCCTCTCTCTCATCTCTTTCTATTTATTTATTTAATCACTAACACTTCTATTCTTCTTAAAATTTGAACCCTCTCTCCCCCTCTGTGTTCAAATTTCTCTCTTCTCATTCTTCTATTCTTCTCTTCTTCTACTCACATAAGAAATCTCTATACTGTGACATAGAGGATTCCACTTCTTTTTTCTGTTCCCTTCTTTTTCATATGAGCAGGAGCAAGGATAAGAACATTCTTGTTGAAGCTAATCCGGAACCTAAAAAGACTCTAAAGAGGAAGCTAAGAGAAGCTGAAGCACAACACTCTGGAGAGGATCTGACAGAATTTTTCAAAAAAGAAGAAGACATGGCCGAACCCAACAACAATGGTGGAGATGCAAGGAAGATGCTTGGTGACTTTATTGCACCATCTTCTGACTTCTGTGGAAGGAGCATCTCAATTCTTGCAATTGGAGCAAAAAACTTTGAGCTTAAGCCTCAATTAGTTTCTCTGATGTAGCAGAATTGCAAGTTTTATTGACTTCCATTGGAAGATCCTCATCAGTTCTTAGCTGAATTCTCGCAAATCTGTGACACTGTTAAGACCAATGGGATTAATCCTGAGGTCTATAGACTTATGCTTTTTCCCTTTGCTATAAGAGACAGAGCTAGGATATGGTTGGACTCACAACCTAAAGATAGCCTGAACTCTTGGGAAAAGTTGGTCAATGCCTTCTTGGCCAAATTTTTTCCACCTCAAAAGTTGAGCAAGCTTAGAGTGGAAGTCCAAACCTTCAGACAGAAGGAAGGTGAATCCCTCTATGAAGCTTGGGAAAGATACAAACAATTGATCAGAAGGTGTCCTTCTGGCATGCTTTCAGAATGGAGCATCATACGCATATTCTATGATGGTCTGTCTGAATTGTCCAAGATGTCATTGGACAACTCTGCTGGTGGATCTCTTCATCTGAAGAAGACGCCTGAAGAAGCCCAGGAACTCATTGAAATGGTTGCAAATAACCAATTCATGTATACTTCTGAAAGAAATCCTGTGAATAATGGGACAACTCAGAAAAAAGGAGTTCTGGAGATTGATACTCTGAATGCCATATTGGCTCAGAAATAAAATATTGACTCAGAAAGTCAATATGATTTCTCAGAGTCTGTCTGGAATGCAAGCTGCATCAGGCAGTACTAAGGAAGCTTCCTCTGAAGAAGAAGCTTATGATCCTGAGAATCCTGCAATGGAAGAGGTGAATTACATGGGAGAATCCTATGGAAACACCTATAATCCTTCATGGAGAAATCATCCAAATTTCTCATGGAAGGATCAACAGAAGACCAATCAAGGCTTCATTAATAATAATGGTGGAAGAAACAGGTTTGGCAATAGCAAACCTTTTCCATCATCTTCTCAGCAACAGACAGAGAATTCTAAGCAGAGCCACTCTGACTTAGCAACTGTAGTCTCTGATCTATCTAAGACCACTCTCAGTTTCATAACTGAAGCAAGGTCCTACATTAGAAATTTGGAGGCACAAGTGGGCCAGCTGAGTAAAAGAGTTACTGAACTCCCTCCTAGTACTCTCACAAGCAATACAGAAGAGAATCCAAAAAGAGAGTGCAAGGCCATAAATATAACCAACATGGCCGAATGCATGGAGGAGGGAAAGGCAGTGATTTTCAGTGAGGAAGACCTCAATGGACGTCCACTAGCCTCCAAGGAGTTCCCTAATGAGGAACCAAGGGAATCTGAGGCTCATACAGAGACCATAGAGATTCCACTGAACTTACTGTTGCCATTCATGAGCTCTGATGAGTATTCTTCCTCTAAAGAAGATGAAGATATTATTGAAGAGCAAGTTGCTCAATATCTAGGAGCAATTATGAAGCTGAATGTCAAGTTATTTGGTAATGAGACTTGGGAGGATGAACCCCATTGCTCATCAATGAACTAAGTGATCTGGTTCAACTGAAATTACCTCAGAAGAAACAGGATCCTGGAAAGTTCTTAATACCTTGTACCATAGGCACCATGACCTTTGTGAAGGCTCTGTGTGACCTGGGATCAAGTATAAACCTCATGCTCCTCTCTGTAATGGAGAAACTAGGGATCTTTGAGGTACAAGCTGCTAAAATTTTACTAGAGATGGCAGACAATTCAAGGAAACGGGCTTAAGGACTTGTAGATGATATCTTAGTAAAGGTTGAAGGCTATTACATCCCTGCTGACTCCATAATCCTAGATACTGGGAAGGATGAAGATGAATCCATCATCCTAGGAAGACCCTTCCTAGCCACAGCAAGAGCTGTGATTGATGTGGACAGAGGAGAGTTAGTCCTTCAATTGAATGAGGACTACCTTGTGTTTAAGGCTCAAGGATCCTCTTCTGTAACGATGGAGAGGAAGCATGAAAAGCTTCTCTCAATACAGAGTCAAATAGAGCCCCCACACTCAACTTCTAAGTTTGGTGTTGGAAGGCCAATATCAAGCTTTGAGTCTTTGTGAAGCTCTCTAAGAGCTTCACTGTCAAGCTACTAACATTAAAGAAGCGCTTGTTGGGAGGCAACCCAATATTATTTAATTATATTTATTTATTTTCCATTGCTATTTTGTGTTTTCTTTAGGTTGATGATCATGTGAAGTCACAAAAACAACTGAAAAATCAAAAACAGAATGAAAAATAGCATTAAAAATAGCACACCCTGGAGGACAGGCTTACTGGAGGATAGCAGAATGGGCGTTTAACGCCCAGCCTGGCAGTATTCTGGGCGTTAAACGCCAGAATGGGCAGCACTCTGGGCGTTTAACGCCAGAAAGGGCTGTCTGGCATCTGGCTGGCGTTAAACGCCAGAAATAGGCATCTGGCTGGCGTTTAACACCAGAAATGGGCAGCAGACTAGCGTTTAACACCAGGAAAGGTAGCAGAGCTGGCGTTAAACGCCAGATTTGGCACAGAATGGGCGTTTGAACACCAAAATGGTGCAGGGACTCAAATTCCTTGACACCTCAGGATCTATGGACCCCACAGGATCCCCACCTACCCCACTTCTTCTTCTCTCCTCTTCACACCTTTCTATAACACTCTTCTCCAAATACCATTGACCAATCCCATCAAAAACTCTTCCCCAAATACCCTTCACCTATCAAATCTTACCCTCTTCCCCATATCATCACCATTCAAATTCAAACCATTTCCCTCCCAAACCCACCCACACATGGCCGCATACCCTCTCTCCCTTACCCTATAAATACCCCTCCTTACCACCTTCATTTTCACACAACATACACACTTCTCTCCCTCTTGGCCGAAACACATACCCCCCTCCATCTCCTCCATTTCTTCTTCTTCTTCTACCACTTTCTTTCTTCTTTTGCTTAAGGACGAGCAAATCTTCTAAGTTTGGTGTGGGAAGTGCTAAAGCTTTTTGTTTTTCCATAACCATCAATGGCACCAAAGGCCGGAGAAACCTCTAGAAAGAGGAAAGGGAAGGCAATTGCTTCCACCTCCGAGTCATAGGAGATTGAGAGATTCATCTCAAAGGTCCATCAAGACCACTTCTATGAAGTTGTGGCCAAGAAAAAGGTGATCCCCGAGGTTCCCTTTAAGCTCAAAAAGGGTGAATATCCGGAGATCCAACATGAAGTTCGAAGAAGAGGTTGGGAAATCCTCACCAACCCCATTCAACAAGTCGGGATCTTAATGGTTCAAGAGTGCTATGCTAATGCATGGATCACTAAGAACCATGACCAAGGTATGAACCCGAACCCAAAGAATTGGCTCACAATGGTTTGGGGGAACTACTTGGATTTTAGTCCGGAAAATGTGAGGTTGGCATTTAACTTGCCAATGATGCAAGGAGATCCTCACCCTTTCACTATAAGGGTCAACTTTTATCAAAGGTTGGACCAAGTCCTTAGGGACATTTGTGTGGAAGGCGCTCAATGGAAGAGAGACACAAGAGGCAAGCCGGTTCAACAAAGAAGGCTTGACCTCAAACCCGTGGCTAGTGGATGGTTGGAGTTCATCCAACGCTCTATCATTCCTACTAGCAACCGGTCTGAAGTTACTGTAGACCGGGCTATCATGATCCACAGTATCATGATTGGAGAGGAAGTAGAAGTTCATGAGATCATATCCTTAGAACTCTACAAGGTGGTGGACAAGCCCTCCACTTTGGTAAGGTTAGCTTTCCCTCATCTCATTTGTCACCTATGCAATTCAGCTGGAATTGCCATAGAGGAAGATATCCTCATTAAAGAGGATAAGCCCATCACTAAGAAAAGGATGGAGCAAACAAGAGAGCCCACTCAGGGACCTCAACAAGAGCATGAGGAAATTCCTCATCATGAAATCCCTGAGATGCCTCAAGGGATGCACTTTTCTCCACAAAACTATTGGGAGCAAATCAACACCTCCCTAGGAGAATTAAGTTCCAACATGGGAAAACTAAGGGTGGAGCACCAAGAGCATTCCATCCTCCTCCAATAACTTGGTGCACGAAATTGTGATTACACTTTTCACAATTCCGCACAACTAACCAGCAAGTGCACTGGGTCGTCCAAGTGATACCTTACGTGAGTAAGGGTCGATCCCACAGAGATTGTCGGCTTGAAGCAAGCTATGGTTATTTTGTAAATCTCAGTCAGGAGATTAATGATAATAGTAGTTATATTTATGAAAATAATTAACATGAAATAAACAGTACTTGTAATTCAGTAGTGAGAAACAGGTTGAGGTTCCGGAGATGCTCTGTCATCTGAATCTCTGCTTTTCTACTGTCTTCTTCTCCAAACATGCACGGCTCTTTCCATGGCAGGCTATATGATCCTCACAGATGAAAATAAATCCATATGCGTTGTCACCGCACGGCTAATCATCTGTCGGTTCCCGCTAGCGTCGGAATAGGACCATTGTCCTTTTGCACACTGTCACTTGTGCCCCACATTCGCAGGTTTGAAGCTCTTTACAGTCATCCCTTTCCAGATCCTACTCCGAATACCACAGACAAGGTTTAGACTTTTCGGATCCCAGGAATGCTGTCTATTGGTTCTAGCCTATACCACGAAGGTTCTAACCTCCGGACTCGGTCCATGGATTAGAAACCAAAGAGATACGCATTCAAGTTGTCGCCCAATGACTACGTTGAGCTCAAATAGAACGGAAGTGGTTGTCAGGCATGCGTTCATAGATTTGAGAATAATGATGAGTGTCACGGATCATCATCTTCTCTGGATTGAAGTACGAATGAGTATCTTAGAATAGAATCAAGCGTGATTGAATGGAAAACAGTAGTAATTGCATTAATTCATTGAAACACAGCAGAGCTCCTCACCTCCAACCATGGGGTTTAGAGACTCGTGCCGTCAGAAATACAATATGAAGTGTAAAAATGTCATAAGGTTCTCAATGAATCTCTAAAAGTAGTTTTTATACTAGACTAGTAACGTAGATTTACAGAAAATGAGTAACTAAGTGCAGATAGTGCAGAATTCCACTTCTGGGATCCACTTGGTGTCTGCCTGGGCTGAGCTTTCAAGCTTTCACGTTCATATGCCTAAAGTTGGCGTTAAACGCCACCCCAGGTGCCAGAATGGGAGTTTAACGCCAAAAAAGGTGCTAGTTCTGGCGTTTTACGCCAGACAATTTTAGGTTGACTTTGGACGCTGGTTTGGGCTATCAAATCTCGGGCAAAGTATGAACTATTATATATTTATGGAAAGCCCAGAATGTCTACTTTCCAACGCAATTGAGAGCGTGCCAGGTGGACTTCTGTAGCTCAAGAAAATCCATTTCGAGTGCAAGAGGATCAGAATCCAACAACATTTGCAGTCCTTTTTCAGCCTCTGAATAAGATTTTTGCTCAGGTCCCTCAATTTCAGCCAGAAAATACCTGAAATTACAAAAAAGTACACAAACTCATAGTAAAGCTCAGAAATGTGATTTTTGAATCAAAACTACTAAAAATATAATAAAAAGTAACTAAATTATACTAAAAACTACTTAAAAACACAACCAAAAATGGTATAAATTATCCGCTCATCACAACACCAAACTTTAATTGTTGCTTGTCCCCAAGCAACTAAAAACAAAATAGGATAAAAAGAAGAGAATATACAATGAATTCCAAACTTATCAATGAAGATTAGCTTCAATTAGATGAGCAGGACTTGTAGCCTTTTCGCTTCTGAACAGTTTTGGCATTTCACTTTATCCTTTGAAGTTCAGAATGATTGGCATCTATAAGAACTCAGAATTCAGACAGTGTCATTGATTCTCCTAGTTCAGTATGTTGATTCTTGAACACAGCTACTTTATGAGTCTTGGCCGTGACCCTAAGCATTTTATTTTCCAGTATTACCACCGGATACATAAATGCCACAGACACATAACTGGATGAACCTTTTCAGATTGTGACTCAGCTTTGCTAGAGTCCCTAGTTAGAGGTGTCCAGAGCTCTTAAGCACACTCTTTTTGTTTTGGACCACGACTTTAACCGCTCAGTCTCAAGTTTTTTTTTCACTTGACACCTTCACGCCACAAGCATATGGTTAGGGACAGCTTGGTTTAGCCGCTTAGGCCAGGATTTTATTCTTGTAGGCCCTCCTATCAATTAATGCTCAAAGCCTTGGATCCTTCTTACCCTTGCCTTTTGGTTTAAAGGGTTATTGGCTTTTTCTGCTTGCTTTTTTTTTTGTGAGCTTTTTTATTCACTGCTTTTTCTTGCTTTAAGAATCAATTTTATGATTTTTTAGATTATCAATAAGATTTCTCCTTTTTCATTATTCTTTCAAGAGCCAACAATTTTAACATTCATAAACAACAAATTCAAAAATATGCACTGTTCAAGCATTCATTCAGAAGACAAAAAGTATTGTCACCACATCAAAATAATTAAACTAATTTCAAGATATAATTTGAAATCATGTACTTCTTGTTCTTTTGTAATTAAAAATATTTTTCATTTAAGAAAGGTGAAGGATTCATAGGACAATCATAGCTTTAAGACATAGACTCTAAAATTTATTAATCATGAAATAAAATAAAATAAGACATAAAATAAACATAAAAGCAGACCAATAATAATAAAAGAAAGAAAATAAAAAACATAAAAATAAATGACTCTTAAAATAGATCCCTAAGAACAAAAGTTATCACAGAGTTAGGACTTAACGACCTGCATTGGGAGAGGCAAGTACTCCTTCAATTTGTGGAACGCCTGGCTCCTTAAGGGACAGCTTCTGGCGCTTTAGCTCCTGTATCTCATGCCCCTTGCTTCTCTTGTTCTATGAACAGTTTGCAAAGCATGCTGGTTTGATTCTGCTGCTCCTCTTTGAGTTGATTTACAGCTTCTTGCAGTTTGGTGACAGATGCTTCTAAGCGAGACCAATAGTCAAATTGAGGAATTTCTGGAAGGAGCTCATGCGCCCTCCTCTTGATGAGGTTTTCTTGAACTTGCTGTCCATCTATCACCCTTTTGGTGATTGGGTGTTCGACTGGGATATACTCATCAACACCTATTTGTACTCCTGCATCTTTACATAACAGACTGATCAAGCTTGGGTAGGCCAATTTGGCCTCAGTGGATTCCTTGTTTGCAATTGTGTAAATTTCACAAGGAATTAATTGATGGACCTCCACTTCTTTTCCCAGCATAATACAGTGGATCATCATTGCTCTTTTCACAGTGACTTCAGAGCGGTTACTAGTGGGGAATATAGATCGCCCAATGAAATCCAGCCAGTCCCTAGCAACTGGCTTGAGGTCTCCTCTCTTCAGTTGGTTTGGGACACCTTTTGAATTGGTTATCCACTTGGTTCCAGGGAGGCATATGTCCTCTAGAACTTGATCCAACTTTTTATCTTTAGCCATTCTCCTATTAAAGGATTTCGGATCATCCTGCAGTTGAGGAAGTTTGAGGACTTCTCTCACTTTGTCAAGATGGAAATAGATAATCCTGCCTCTGACCATGGTTCGAAAAGTGTTGAAGGTAGTTCCCTCCATTCTTTGCTTATTTGTCAGCCATAGATTTGCATAAAATTCCTAGACCATGTTTCTTCCCACATTCATCTCAGCATTAGCTAGGATTTCCCAGCCTCTGTTTTGAATCTGATCTTGGATCTCTGGATATTCGTCTTCTTTTAGATCGAACTTGACTTCTGGGATCACTAATCTTCTGCACACTATTTTGAAGTAATGATCTGCATATTCTTTAGTGCAGAAACTCTCATGCATCCATTGTGGTTTTGGATTGTTTTCTTTCTTGCCTCTTGGAGTGGTTTGTTTTCCTTTAGGAGCCATGATCTTGGTCAGTGATCACGGAAAATCACACCAAACTTAGAGGTTTGCTTTTCCTCAAGCAAAAGCACAGAAAAAAGATGAGTAGATGGAGAGAATGATTTGAATGATGGAGGAGGGGTGATGGCCGAATGTATAAATAGAGGGGAGGGAGGGTATGGTTTCAAAAATTTAAAAAGAAAAAGATATGATTGAAAGATATGATTGATAAAAGATAAACATGATATGCAAAAGAGAAGATTGTTTTCAAAATTTAAGAGATATGAAGAAGATATGAGGAAGTTAAATTTGAAAATTTTTTTGTTTATGTATCTAAAAAAATAAAAGATAATATGAATGAATTGAAAAGATTTGAAAAGAAATTGGGAAGATAAATGAGTTTTTGAAAAATATTTAAAAAGAATTTGAAGGAAAATTAAAAGGAATTTATAAGATTATGAATTTTTGTTAATGAAAGTTAGAAATTGAATGTTTGTAATGTTTAGATGCAGAAAATTTTGAATTAAAACAAGAAAATTTGAAAAAATTTGGATTGAAAACAAAATTACCTCTCCCCTGTCTGTTCTGGCGTTTAACGCCCATCTGGTGGCCATGTTGGGCGTTTAACGCCCAGTCAGGTACCCTGGCTGGCGTTAAACGCCAGAAATCCTTCTTCACTGGGCGTTTTTCTGAACACCCAGTATGCTGCCTATTCTGGCATTTAACGCCCAGAATGCTACCTTTTCTGGCGTTAAACGCCCAGAATGGTATCCATTCTGGCGTTTAACGCCCAGTTTGCCTCTTTACTAGCATTTTGACGCCAGTGAGCTCCTTTCCTTTGTGATTTTGCTGTTTTATGTCTTGAATCTCCATTTTCCTGACTTTTTCACTGAAAATATCCTAAATAACAAGAAAAACAAAATTAAAAAGACTTATCTAACTGTTACAAACATCTAATTATTGATAATGGCTGGGTTGCCTCCCAGCAAGCGCTTCTTTATTGTCTTTAGCTGGACTTTACTGAGCTTTTAACTCAGTCTCAACTTTGAGCATTCTTGCTCAACATTGCCTTCAAGATAATGTTTGATTCTTTGTCCCTCAACATTGCCATATGGTGACACACTTGTAATCACATATGGGCCCCTCCACCAGGATTTCAATTTCTCGGGGAACAATCTGAGCCTAGAGTTAAACAGCAGGACCTTCTGTCCTATCTCAAAGACTCTAGATGACAGAATTTTGCCATGCCATCTTTTTGCTTTCTCCTTATAAATCTTGGTATTTTCGAAAGCATTGAATCTGAATTCTTCCAGCTCATTCAACTGGAGTTATCTCCTCTCTCCAGCTACCTTAGCATCAAGGTTTAGAAATCTGGTTGCCCAGTAGGCCTTGTGTTCCAGTTCCACTGGCAGATGACAGGCTTTTCTATACACAAGCTGGTATGGAGAGGTCCCTATAGGAGTCTTGAATGCTGTTTTGTATGCCCACAGAGCATCATCTAGACCTCTTGCCCAATCCTTTCTACGGGCATTTACAGTCTGCTCTAGGATCCGCTTTAGTTCTCTATTTGAGACTTCAGCCTGCCCATTTGTCTGTGGATGATATGGAGTTGCTACTTTATGGTTGATTCCATATCAGACCAGAGCAGAGTCAAGCTGTTTATTGGAGAAATGAGTGCCTCTATCGTTGATTAGTATCCTAGGGACACCGAACCTGCTGAAGATATTCTTCTGGAGGAACTTCATCACTGTCTTAGTATCATTAGTGGGTGTTGTAATTACCTCTACCCATTTAGATACATAGTCTACTGCCACCAGAATATAAGTGTTTGAGTATGATGGTGGGAAAGGCCCCATGAAGTCAATACCCCATACATCAAACAACTCAATCTCTAAGATCCCTTGCTGAGGCATGGCATAACCGTGAGGCAGATTACCAGCTCTCTGGCAACTGTCACAGTTACGTACAAACTCTCGGGAGTCTCTATAGAGAGTGGGCCAGTAGAAGCCCCATTGGAGAACCTTTGTGGCTGTTCATTCACCTCCGAAATGTCCTTCATATTGTGATCCATGGCAATGCCATAGGATTTTCTGTGCCTCTTCTCTAGGCACACATCTACGGATCATTCCGTCTGCACACCTCTTAAAGAGATATGGTTCATCCCATA
>NC_029791.2:30405416-30420353 GCF_000816755.2 Arachis ipaensis
ATTGCCATATGGTGACACACTTGTAATCACATATGGGCCCCTCCACCAGGATTTCAATTTCTCGGGGAACAATCTGAGCCTAGAGTTAAACAGCAGGACCTTCTGTCCTATCTCAAAGACTCTAGATGACAGAATTTTGCCATGCCATCTTTTTGCTTTCTCCTTATAAATCTTGGTATTTTCGAAAGCATTGAATCTGAATTCTTCCAGCTCATTCAACTGGAGTTATCTCCTCTCTCCAGCTACCTTAGCATCAAGGTTTAGAAATCTGGTTGCCCAGTAGGCCTTGTGTTCCAGTTCCACTGGCAGATGACAGGCTTTTCTATACACAAGCTGGTATGGAGAGGTCCCTATAGGAGTCTTGAATGCTGTTTTGTATGCCCACAGAGCATCATCTAGACCTCTTGCCCAATCCTTTCTACGGGCATTTACAGTCTGCTCTAGGATCCGCTTTAGTTCTCTATTTGAGACTTCAGCCTGCCCATTTGTCTGTGGATGATATGGAGTTGCTACTTTATGGTTGATTCCATATCAGACCAGAGCAGAGTCAAGCTGTTTATTGGAGAAATGAGTGCCTCTATCGTTGATTAGTATCCTAGGGACACCGAACCTGCTGAAGATATTCTTCTGGAGGAACTTCATCACTGTCTTAGTATCATTAGTGGGTGTTGTAATTACCTCTACCCATTTAGATACATAGTCTACTGCCACCAGAATATAAGTGTTTGAGTATGATGGTGGGAAAGGCCCCATGAAGTCAATACCCCATACATCAAACAACTCAATCTCTAAGATCCCTTGCTGAGGCATGGCATAACCGTGAGGCAGATTACCAGCTCTCTGGCAACTGTCACAGTTACGTACAAACTCTCGGGAGTCTCTATAGAGAGTGGGCCAGTAGAAGCCCCATTGGAGAACCTTTGTGGCTGTTCATTCACCTCCGAAATGTCCTTCATATTGTGATCCATGGCAATGCCATAGGATCTTCTGTGCCTCTTCTCTAGGCACGCATCTATGGATCATTTCGTCTGCACACCTCTTAAAGAGATATGGTTCATCCCATAAGTAGTACTTTGCATCAGTGATTAATTTTTTCGTTTGCTGCTTATTGTACTCCTTTGGTATGAATCTCACAGCTTTATAGTTTGCAATGTCTGCAAACCATGGTACTTCATGAATGGCAAAGAGTTGCTCATCTAGAAAGGTTTCAGTGATCTCAGTAGAGGGGAGGGATGCTCATGCTACTGGTTCTATTCGGGACAGGTGATCTGCTACCTGGTTCTCTGTCCCTTTTTTGTCTCTTATTTCTATATCAAACTCTTGTAGAAGCAACACCCATCTTATGAGTTTGGGTTTTGAATCTTGCTTTGTGAGGAGATATTTTAGAGAAGCATGATCAGTATACACAATCACTTTTGATCCCACTAAATAGGATCTGAACTTGTCAATGGCATAGACCACTGCAAGTAACTCCTTTTCTGTGGTTGTGTAATTTTTCTGTGCATCATTTAAAACACGGCTGGCATAATAAATGACATGCAGAAGCTTGTTATGCTTCTGTCCCAATACTACACCAATGGCATGGTCACTGGCATCACACATTAGTTCAAATGGTAATGTCAAGTCTGGTGCAGAAATAACTGGTGCTGTAACCAGCTTAGCTTTCAGAGTTTCAAATGCCTGCAGACACTCTGTGTCAAAGACAAATGGGGTGTCAGCACCTAGCAGATTGCTCAGAGGTTTTGTAATTTTTGAAAAATCTTTTATAAACCTCCTAATGAATCCTGCATGTCCCAGAAAGCTTCTAATTACCTTAACATTGGCAGGTGGTGGTAATTTTTCAATTACCTATACCTTAGCTTGGTCCACCTCTATCCCCTTGTTGGAAATTTTGTGCCCAAGAACAATTCCTTCAGTCACCATAAAGTGACATTTCTCCCAGTTTAAAACCAAGTTAGTCTCTTGGCACCTTTTCAGAACAAGTGTTAGATGGTCAAGACAGGAGCTGAATGAGTCTCCAAATACTGAGAAGTCATTCATGAAGACATCTAGAAATTTTTCTACCATATTAGAGAAGATAGAGAGCATGCACCTCTGAAAGGTTGCAGGTGCATTGTACAGACCAAATGGCATTCTTCTGTAGGCAAATACTCCAGAAGGACATGTAAATGTTGTTTTCTCTTGGTCCTGAGGATCCACTGCAATTTGGTTGTAACCTGAATAGCCATCCAAAAAGTAGTAGTAATCATGACCTACTAGTCTCTCTAGCATCTGGTCTATGAATGGTAGAGAAAAATGATCCTTTCTGGTGGCTGTATTGAGTCTTCTGTAATCAATACACATATGCCACCCTGTAACTGTTCTTGTAGGAACCAGTTCATTCTTTTCATTATGAACCACTGTCATGCCTCCCTTCTTGGGGATAACTTGGACAGGGCTCACCCAGGGGCTATCAGAAATAGGATAAATAATCCCAGCCTCCAGTAACTTAGTAACCTCTTTCTGCACCACCTCCTTCATGGCTGGATTTATCCACCTCTGTGGTTGAACCACTGGCTTAGCATTATTCTCCAATAGGATTTTGTGCATGCATCTTGCTGGGATAATACCCTTAAGATCACTTATGGACCACCCAAGAGCTGTTTTGTGTGTCCTTAGCACCTGAATTAGTGCTTTCTCTTCCTGTGGAGTTAAAGCAGAGCTTATGATCACCGAAAAGTGTCACATTCTCCCAGAAATGCATATTTCAAGGATAGTGGTAGTGGTTTGTGCTCGGATTTAGGAGGCTTATCCTCTTCTTAAGGAATTTTCAAAGGTTCTTCTATTCTCTCTGATTCCTCCAGATCAGGCTGAACATCTTTAAAAATGTCCTCTAGCTCTGATTCGAGACTTTTAGTCATATTGACCTCTTCCACCAAGGAATCAATAACATCTGCACTCAGGCAGTCTTTTGGTGTGTCTGGATGCTGCATGGCTTTGACAGCATTCAACTTAAACTCATCCTCATTGACTCTCAGAGTTATCTCTCCTCTTTAGATATCAATGAGGGTTCGTCCAGTTACTAGGAAAGGTCTTCCTAGAATGAGAGTTGCACTCTTGTGCTCCTCCATTTCCAGCACTACAAAGTCAATAGGAAAGGCAAATGGCCCAACCTTGACAATCATGTCCTCAATTATGCCTGATGGAATTTTAATGGAGCCATCAGTAAGTTGGAGGCATATCTGGGTTGGTTTAACTTCATCAGTAAGACCAAGCTTTTTGATAGTGGATGCAGGTATTAGGTTGATACTTGCCCCAAGGTCACATAGAGCTGTCTTGGTACAAGCATCCTCTAATTTGCATGGTATCATAAAGCTTCCGGGATCTTTAAGCTTCTCTGGTAAGCTTTTCAGAATGACTGCACTGCATTCTTCAGTGAGAAAAACTTTTTCAGTTTCTCTCCAATCCTTCTTATGGCTTAAGATCTCCTTCATGAACTTAGCATAAGAGGGTATTTGCTCAAGTGCCTCTGCAAACGGAATCTTTATTTCAAGAGTCTTGAGATAGTCTGCAAAGCGGGTAAATTGTTTATCCTATTCCGCTTGGCGGAGTTTCTGAGAATAAGGCATTTTGGCTTTATATTCTTCAACCTTGGTTGCTGCAGGTTTACTTCCTACAGAAGTGGTTGGAGAAGCCTGCTTAAGGGGGTTGTTATCAGCACTTGCAAGTGTCTGACCCCTTTGTGGCGTTTGAACGCCTGAATTGGGGGTTGCATGGGCGTTTAACGCCAGATTGCCACCCTTTTCTAGCGTCTGGACGCTAGGATTGGCTGTCCCTTGGGCGTTTAACGCCACCTTTTCACCCTTTTCTGGCGTTTGAACGCCAGAATTATTCCTCTCTGGGCTCTTTCTGTCCTCAGAGGAATTTTAGGTAGTGGTTTGGTTATCCTTTATTAGCTGTTCCTTTCTTGGCTTCCTGCGACCTTGGATTGATACATTCAGTGTTTTTCCACTTCTTAATTGAACAGCTTGGAATTCTTCTGTTATCTGTTTAGATAGCTGCTGTCTTGTCTGATCCAATTGTGCATCCATATTCTGGTTAGCATTTTTAGTGTCTTGGAGCATCTCTTTGAATTCTGCGAATTGTTTTGTTATGATAAGCAATTGCTGATTGAGTTCAGCAACTTGTTCTTGAGGACCAAGTTCAGTGGATACTGCTTTAGCCTCTTCTTTCAGGGAGGACTCACTACTCCAGTACAGATGCTGATTTGTAGCAACTGTATCAATGAGCTCTTGAGCCTCTTCAATTATCTTTCTCATATGTATAGATCCACCAGCTGAGTGATCTAGAGATATTTGAGCTTTTTCTGTAAGCCCATAGTAAAAGATGTCTAACTGCACCCACTCTGAAAACATTTCAGAGGGGCATTTCCTTAGCATCCCTCTGTACCTCTCCCAGGCATTATAAAGGGATTCATCATCCTCTTGTTTAAATCCTTGGATGTCCAGCCTTAGCTGTGTCATCCTTTTTGGAGGGTAATATTGATTCAGGAATTTGTCTGATAACTGTTTCCATGTTTTTATGCTTGCTGTGGGTTGGTTATTTAACCACCTCTTAGCTTGATCTTTTACAGCAAATGGAAACAGTAATAATCTGTAGACATCCTGATCCACTTCTTTATCACGTACTGTGTCAGCAATTTGTAAGAACTGTGCCAGAAACTCAGTAGGTTCTTCCTGTGGAAGACCAGAATACTGGCAATTTTGCTGCACCATGATAATGAGCTGAGGATTTATCTCAAAACTGCTGGCCTTGATGGGGGGGGGTATACAGATACTACTCCCATAAGCAGCAGTAATGGGGTTAGCATATGACCCCAGAGTCCTTCTGGACTGTTCATTTTCACTAAGGTCCATGATGGAGAAAGGGAGATGATGTTGATTGCAAATAAAATATATTTTTGTTTTTATTTTATTTAATTAAAAACAAACTGAATAAATAAATAAAAAAATAAGATAAAATAAAATAATTAGAAAATAAAATATAAATTTCGAAAACTAAAAGAAAAAAAGGAAAAGAAATTCGAAAACTAAGATAATCAATTAATTAAGAGGAGTTGAAAAACTTTGGATATGATTTTTGAAGAAGATTTTGAAATTTGAAATTTTAAAGCTTAAGATAAGATAAAATAAAAAAAAATTTTAAAATAAAAATTTGAATTTTTAATTAAAATTTTCGAAAATTCAATTAAATAAATAGAAAAAATATTTTTGAATTTAATGAAGAAAGAGAAAAAAAATAAAATGACACAAAACTTAGAATTTTTAGATCAAAACAAAGAAAACAACAAGAAGATTTTGAAGGTCAAGATGAACACCAAGAACAAATTTTAAAATTTTTAAGAAAATAGAAACACAAAGGACACCAAACTTAAAAATTTTTATATTTTGGACACTAATAATTCGAAAATGTATAAGATAAACAGCAACAATTACCACACAAGAAATTTTAAAGATCAAATAAGGAAAATTATCAAGAACAATTTGAAGATCAATAAAGAACTAAGAACATATAATTCGAAAATTGAAAGAAAAATAAAATCATGCGATTGACACCAAACTTAAAATATGAAACTAAACTCAAACAGAAGACTAAATTATGAAGTTATTGGTTTTTTTTTTTAAAAATATTTCGAAAATAAATTAGAAAAAGAAAATAAGGATTTTAAAAATTTTTAACCAAAAACAATAATAGAAGACTCTAAACCAAAAAGATAAATTTTTCCTAATCTAAGCAACAAAATAAAACGTCAGTTGTTCAAACTCGAACAATCTCCGGCAATGGCGCCAAAAACTTGGTGCACGAAATTGTGATTACACTTTTCACAATTTCGCACAACTAACCAGCAAGTGCACTGGGTCGTCCAAGTAATACCTAATGTGAGTAAGGGTCGATCCCACAGAGATTGTCGACTTGAAGCAAGCTATGGTTATTTTGTAAATCTCAGTTAGGAGATTAATGATAATAGTGGTTATATTTATGAAAATAATTAACATGAAATAAACAGTACTTGTAATTCAGTAGTGAGAAACAGGTTGAGGTTCCGGAGATGCTCTGTCATCTGAATCTCTGCTTTCCTACTGTCTTCTTCTCCAAACACAAACGGCTCTTTCCAT
Organism: Arachis ipaensis; assembly: GCF_000816755.2. Classification (NCBI taxonomy): domain Eukaryota; kingdom Viridiplantae; phylum Streptophyta; class Magnoliopsida; order Fabales; family Fabaceae; genus Arachis; species Arachis ipaensis. Next base: position 30,411,572 of record NC_029791.2, read on the forward strand.
GGCAGGCTATATGATCCTCGCGGATGAAAACAAATCCATATGCGCTGTCACCGCACGGCTAATCATCAGTCGGTTCCCGCTAGCGTCGGAATAGGACCATTGTCCTTTTGCACACTGTCACTTGTGCCCCACATTCACAGGTTTGAAGCTCTTTATAGTCATCCCTTTCCAGATCCTACTCCGAATACCACAGACAAGGTTTAGACTTTCTGGATCCCAGGAATGCTGCCAATTGGTTCTAGCCTATACCACGAAGGTTCTAACCTCTGGACTCGGTCCATGGATCAGAAACCAAAGAGATACGCATTCAAGCTGTCGCCCAATGACTACGTTGAGCTCAAATAATTCTCCGGATTGAAGTACGAATGCGTATCTTAGAATAGAATCAAGCGTGATTGAATGGAAAACAGTAGTAATTGCATTAATTCATTGAAACACAGCAGAGCTCCTCACCCCCAACCATCGGGTTTAAAACTTGGTGCATGAAATTGTGATTACACTTTTCACAACTCCGCACAACTAACCAGCAAGTGCACTAGGTCGTCCAAGTAATACCTTACTTGAGTAAGGGTCGATCCCACGGAGATTGTCGACTTGAAGCAAGCTATGGTTATTTTGTAATTCTTAGTCAGGAGATTAATAATAAGAGTGATTGTATTTATGAAAAGTAAATAATATAAAATAAGTGGTACTTGTGATTCAGTAATGAGAAATAGGTTGGGGTTCCGGAGATGCTCTGTCATCTGAATCTCTGCTTTCCTACTATCTTCTTCTCCTAACACGCATGGCTTCCTTCCATGGCAGGCTGTATGATCCTCTCGGATGAAAACAAATCCATATGCGTTGTCACCGCACGGCTAATCATCTGTCGGTTCCCGCTAGCGTCGGAATAGGACCATTGTCCTTTTGCACACTGTCACTTGTGCCCCACATTCGCGAGTTTGAAGCTCGTCACAGTCATCCCCTTCCAGATTCTACTCAGAATACCACAGACAAGGTTTAGACTTTTCGGATCCCAGGAATGCTGCCAATGATTCTAGCCTATACCACGAAGGTTCTAACCTCCGGACTCGGTCCGTGGATTAGAAACCCAAGAGATACGCACTCAAGCTGTCGCCCAATGACTACGTTGAGCTCAGATAGAACGGAAGTGGTTGTCAGGCACGCGTTTATAGATTTGAGAATAATGATGAGTGTCACGGATCATCATCTTCTCCGGATTGAAGTACGAATGAGTATCTTAGAATAGAATCAAGCGTGATTGAATGGAAAACAGTAGTAATTGCATTAATTCATTGAAACACAGCAGAGCTCCTCACCCCACCTATGGGGTTTAGAGACTCATGCTGTTAGAAATACAATATGAAGTGTGAAAATGTCATGAGTTACAAAATGAATCTCTAAAAGTAATTTTTATACTAGACTAGTAACTTAGGTTTACAGAAAATGAGTAACTAAGTGCAGATAGTGCAGAAATCCACTTCCGGGACCCACCTTGTGTTAGCCTGGCCTGAGCTTTCAAGAATTCACGTTCATATGCCCAAAGTTAGCGTTAAACGCCACCCTGAGTGCCAGAATGGGCGTTTAACGACGAAAAAGGTGCCAGTTCTGGCTTTTTACGCCAGAAAGTTTTAGGCTAACTTTGGACGCCAGTCTAGGATATCAAATCTCATGAAAAGTATAGACTATTATATATTGATGGAAAGACCAGGATGTCTAATTTCCAACGCAATTGAGAGCGCGCCAATTGGACTTCTGTAGCCCGAGAAAATCTATTTCGAGTGCAGGAGGGTCAGAATCCAACAGCATCTGCAGTCCTTTTTCAGCCTCTGAATCAGATTTTTGCTCAGATCCCTGAATTTCAGCCAGAAAATATTTAAAATTACAAAAAATACACAAACTCATAGTAAATTCCAGAAATGTGATTTTTGAATAAAAACTAATAAAAATATAATAAAAAGTAACAAAAAACATACTAAAAACTATATAAAAACAATGCCAAAAAGGGTATAAATTATCCGCTCATCACAACACCAAACTTAAATTGTTGCTTGTCCCCAAGCAACTAAAAACAAAATAGGATAAAAAGAAGAGAATATACAATAAATTCCAAAATATCAATGAAGCTTAGTTCCAATTAGATGAGCGGGACTAGTAGCCTTTTTGCTTCTGAATAGTTTTGGCATCTCACTTTATCCTTTGAAGTTCAGAATGATTGGCACCTATAGGAACTCAGAATTCAGATAGTGTCATTGATTCTCCTAATTCAATATGTTGATTCTTGAACACAGCTACTTTATGAGTCTTGGCTGTGACCCTAAGCATTTTGTTTTCCAGTATTACCACCGGATACATAAATGCCACAGACACATAACTGGATGAACCTTTTCAGATTGTGACTCAGCTTTGCTAGAGTCCCCAGTTAGAGGTGTCCAGAGCTCTTAAGCACACTCTTTTTGTTTTGGACCACGACTTTAACCGCTCAGTCTCAAGTTTTTTTTTCACTTGACACCTTCACGCCACAAGCACATGGTTAGGGACAGCTTAATTTAGCCGCTTAGGCCAGGATTTTATTCCTTTGGGCCCTCCTATCCATTAATGCTCAAAGCCTTGGATCCTTCTTACCCTTGCTTTTTTTTGTGAGCTTTTCTATTCACAGCTTTTTCTTGCTTCAAGAATCAATTTTTATGATTTTTTAGATTATCAATAACATTTCTCCTTTTTTATTATTCTTTCAAGAGCCAACAATTTTAACATTCATAAACAACAAATTCAAAAATATGCACTATCCAAGCATTCATTCAGAAGACAAAAAGTATTGTCACCACATCAAAATAATTAAACTAATTTCAAGATATAATTCGAAATCATGTACTTCTTGTTCTTTTGTAATTAAAAATATTTTTCATTTAAGAAAGGTGAATGATTCATACGACATTCATAGCTTTAAGACATAGACTCTAAATTTTATTAATCATGAAATAAAATAAAATAAGACATAAAATAAACATAAAAGAAGACCAATAATAATAAAAGAAAGAAAATTAAAAACATAAAAATAAATGACTCTTAAAATAGATCCCTAATAACAAAAGTTATCACAGAGTTAGGACTCAACAACCTGCATTGGGAGAGGCAAGTGATGAGCGGATAATTTATACGTTTTTTGGCATTGTTTTTACATAGTTTTCAGTATAATTTAGTTAGTTTTTAGTATATTTTTATTAGTTTTTAAATAAAAATTATATTTCTGAACTTTATTATGAGTTTGTGTGTTTTTCTGTGATTTCAGGTAATTTCTGGCTGAAATTGAGGGACTTGAGCAAAAATCAGATTCAGAGGTTGAAGGACTGCAGATGCTGTTGGATTCTGACCTCCTTGCACTCAAAGTGAATTTTCTGGAGCTACAGAACTCCAAATGGTACGCTCTTAATTGCGTTAGAAAGTAGACATCTAGGGCTTTCCAGCAATATATAATAGTCCATACTTTTCTCGAGTTTAGACGATGCAAACTGGCGTTCAACGCCAGTTCCATGCTGCATTCTGGAGTTAAACGCCAGAAACAGGTTGCAAAGTGGAGTTAAACGCCAGAAACAGGTTATAAACTGGCGTTCAACTCCAAGAAAAGCCTCTACACATGTAAAGCTCAATGCTCAGCCCAAGCACACACCAAGTGGGCCCCAGAAGTGGATTTCTTCATCATTTACTCATTTCTGTAAACCATAGTAACTAGTTTAGCATAAATAGGACTTTTTACTATTGTATTTATATCCTGAGTTTTATCTTCGGATCTATCTTTAGTTTTCATCTTGAGATCACGTTTGGGGGCTGGCCATTCGGCCATGCCTGAACCTTCATCACTTATGTATTTTCAACGGTAGAGTTTCTACACACCATAGATTAAGGTGTGGAGCTCTGCTGTTCCTCATGAATTAATACAAAGTACTATCATTTTTCTATTCAATTCAAGCTTATTCCGATTCTAAGATATTCATTCGCACCTCAATATGAATGTGATGATCGTGACAGTCATCATCATTCCCAACCTATGAACGCGTGCCTGACAACTACTTCCGTTCTACCTTAGATTGAATGAGTATCTCTGGGATTCCTCAATCAGAATCTTCGTGGTATAAGTTAGAATCCATGGACGATCGTTCTTGAGATCCGAAAAGTCTAAACCTTGTCTGTGGTATTCCGAGTAGGATCTGGGAAGGGATGGCTGCGACGAGCTTCAAACTCGCGAGTGCTGAGCGTAGTGACAGACGCAAAAGGATCAATGGATCCTATTCCAGCATGATCGAGAACCGACAGATGATTAGCCATGCAGTGACAGCGCATTGGACCATTTTCACTGAGAGGACAGGATGTAGCCATTGACAATGGTGATGCCTAACATACAGCTTGCCATAGAAAGGAGTATGAATGATTGGATGAAGACAATAGGAAAGCAGAGGTTCAGGAGGATCCGCCTGACTGAGATTTACAAGGTGACCATAGCTTGCTTCAAGCCGACAATCTCTGCGGGATCGACCCTTACTCACGTAAGGTTTATTACTTGGACGACCTAGTGTACTTGCTGGTTAGTTGTGCGAAGTTGTAACAAAGAACTAAGATTACGAACGTGCGTATTGAGTTTTTAGCGCCGTTACCAAGGAATGGAACTGTCACGATTTCCGTGCACCAAGTTTTTGGCACCGTTGCTGGGGATTGTTCGAGTTTGGACAACTGACGGTTCATCTTGTTGCTCAGATTAGGTAATTTTATTTTAATTTTAAGCTTTTTGTTTTTACTATTTTTATTTTCGAAAAAATTTAAAAAAAAAAATTTATTCTATGTTCTTCAGAATTTTTAAGAATGAATTCTAGAGTTTCATGAAGTACGTTGAAGCCTGGCTAGCTGTAAAGCCATGTCTAATTCATTTGGACCGAGGCTTCCACTTATCAGCATATGAAGTTGGATGAAGTATCAGCTGTTGTATGTTTGATTTGTATCTGCTGAAGCTTGGCTGGCCATTGGCCATGTCTAGTATTTTGGACCGGAGCTTTCACTGAAAGCTTGGCTGGCTAGTAAGCCATGTCTAATTCCTGGACTGGAGCTTTAGACTAACATTGCAAGATTCCTGGAATTCTTATTAAAAATTTTGAAATCCTTATTTTTCCTTTTCCAATTAATTTTTGAAAAATACAAAAAAATTAATAAAATCATAAAAACCAAAAATTTTATGTTTCTTGTTTGAGTCTAGTGTCAATTTTTAAGTTTGGTGTCAAATTGCATGTTGTTATTTCTCTTGCATTTTCAAAAATTCATGCATTGCATTCTTCATGATCTTCAAGTTGTTCTTGGTAAGTCTTCTTGTTTGATCTTTAAAATTTCTTGTTTTGTGTCTTTTCTTGTTTTTCATATGCATTTTCAATTTGTTAGTGTCTAAAAATTAAAAATCTTTAAGTTTGATGTCTTGCATGTTTTTCTTCTCTTCAAAATCTTCAAAAAGAAGTTCTTGGTGTTCATCTTGACATTCAAAGTGTTCTTGGTGTTCATCTTGACATTCATGGTGTTCTTGCATGCATCATGAGTTTTGATCCAAAATTTTCATGCATTGAGTCCTTTTGATGTTTTTCTCTTTCATCATTAAAAATTCAAAAATCAAAAAAATATCTTTCCCTTTTTCACTCATAAATTTTCGAAAATTTGAGTTGACTTTTTCAAAACTTTTTAAAATTTAGTTGTTTCTTATGAGTCAAATCAAATTTTCAATTTAAAAATTCTATCTTTTTCAAAAATCAAATCTTTTTTATTTTTTCTTTCATGTTTTCGAAAACTTTATGATTGATTTTCAAAATCTTTTTCTTATTTCTAATTCATATTTTCGAAATTAATGCTAACAATTAATGTGATTGATTCAAAATTTTTAAGTTTGTTACTTGCCTAGTAAGAAAGGTTCAATCTTTAAACTCTAGAATCATATCTTTTTAGTTTCTTGTTAGTCAAGTAATCAACTTTAATTTTCAAAATCAAATCTTTTTAAATTTCTTTTTCAAATCTTTTTCAAAATAAATTTCAATCACATCTTTTTCGAAATCAATTTCAAAATCTTTTCTAACTTCTTATCTTTTCAAAATTGATTTTCAAATCTTTTTCAACTAACCACTTAACTTTTTGATTGATTTTAAAAGTTTACTATTTCAATCATATCTTTTTCAAAACTATCTAACTAATTCTTTCTTTAATTTTCGAAAATCACCTTCATCTTTTTTTCAAAATTCCTTTTTAAATTAACTAATTATTTTAAATTTAATTTAATTTGATTTAATTTTTCTTTCTTAATTTTCGAATTTTTTATTTTAATTCTAATTTAAAAACAAAAATACTTTTATTTTAATTTATCTAATTTTTGAAAATTCTTCTCCCTCATCTCTTTCTAATTATTTATTTATTTACTAACACTCCTCTTCATCTAAGAATTCGAACCCACTCCTCACCCTTGTGTTTGGATTCTCATCTTTTCCTTCTTCTATTCTTATCTTCTTCTACTCACGTAAAGGAATCTCTATACTGTGACATAGATGATTCCATATTTTCTTTTCTGTTTTCTTCTTTTTTATATGAGCAGGAACAAGGATAAGAACATTCTTGTTGAAGCTGATCCTAAACCTGAAAGGACTTTGAAGAAGAAGCTAAGGGAATCTAAAGCACAACTCTCTGGAGAAAATCTGACAGAAATTTTCGAAAAAGAAGGAGACATGGCCGAAAATAATAACAATACAAGGAAGATACTTGGTGACTTTACTGCACCAAATTCCAATTTACATGGAAGAAGCATCTCAATCCCTGCCATTGGAGCAAACAATTTTGAGCTGAAACCTCAATTAGTTTCTCTGATGCAACAGAACTGCAAGTTTCATGGACTTCCATCAGAAGATCCTTTTCAGTTCTTAACTGAATTCTTGCAGATCTGTGATACTGTTAAGACCAATGGGGTTGATTCCAAGGTCTACAGGCTTATGCTTTTCCTGTTTGCTGTAAGAGACAGAGCTAGAATATGGTGGGACTCTCAACCTAAGGATAGCCTGAACTCTTGGGATAAGCTGGTCACGACTTTCTTAGCCAAGTTCTTTCCTCCTCAAAAGCTTAGCAAGCTTAGAGTGGATGTTCAAACCTTCAAACAGAAAGAAGGTGAATCCATCTATGAAGCTTGGGAGAGATACAAGGAACTGACCAAAAGGTATCCTTCTGACATGCTTTCAGAATGGACCATCCTGGATATATTCTATGATGGGTTGTCTGAATTATCAAAGATGTCATTGGACCATTTTGCAGGTGGATCCATTCACCTAAAGAAAACACCTGCAGAAGCTCAGGAACTCATTGACATGGTTGCAAATAACCAGTTCATGTACACTTCTGAAAGGAATCCTGTGAGTAATGGGACGCCTCAGAGAAAGGGAGTTCTTGAAATTGATACTCTGAATGCCATATTGGCTCAGAACAAAATATTGACTCAGCAAGTCAATATGATCTCTCAGAGTCTGAATGGTTTGAAGGAATCACCCAACAGTACTATAGAGGCATCTTCTGAAGAAGAAGCTTATGATCCTGAGAACCCTGCAATAGCAGAGGTGAATTACATGGGGGAACCCTATGGAAACACCTATAATCCCTCATGGAGAAATCATCCAAATTTCTCATGGAAGGATCAACAAAAGCCTCAACAAGGCTTTAATAATGGTGGAAGAAACATGTTTAGCAATAGCAAACCTTTTCCATCATCCACTCAGCAACAGACAGAGAATTCTGAGCAAAATTCATCTAGCTTAGCAAATATAGTCTCTGATCTATCTAAGGTCACTGTGAGTTTCATGAATAAAACAAGGTCCTCCATTAGGAATTTGGAGGTACAAGTGGGCCAGTTGAGTAAAAGAGTCACTGAAATCCCTCCAAGTACTCTCCCAAGCAAAACAGAAGAAAATCCAAAAAGAGAGTGCAAGGCCATAGCCTTACATGATGTGGCCGAACCCAAAGAGGAGGAGGAGTGATGAGACGCAGAAGCTGGTGAATTAAAAATTATTAAAATGGTTATGTTGCAAGTATAGTTCTTAACTCACTGAAAATCTGCCTATCAATTTAGAAATATGTCACAGAGAATTAAATTAAAAATTACTGGGAGTTTTAAGTCCCAGGTCGTCTCCCAACGAGTTGCAGAAAAGTGTGCTATCTTATTAATCAGATGTTCCAAGAAGTTGAGCTAAGTAAATTGGGATGTAAATTGAGGAAAGTTAAATAATATGAATAAAAGCCTTGACTGGGTGTTGATTGGTTGGAATTTCTATTATTGGTGGAGTGAATGTAAGATTAATTTATAATTAATGGTTGTTCTGTTTGGTTATCCTTTACTAAGTAAAGGAAAGTCAAACAAGCTGGAATGCCAGATTTGTTCACAAGTTGCAACCCACTTAGTTAAAAGGGATTGGCGTTGGTGACAAGATAGCAATCCAACATTTAACCCAATTACAAATTTCTCCTTCAATCCCTCCAACTCAAGAGTTCCTTTTAATCAACTCCCCATCAAGTAAGGAAACTACTCACGCATTATAAATAAGGAATCCATAGCATATGAAAGGGAATTAAAAGAAGACATGATTATTGGAATTGAAATTAAATTAAAAGGAAATAATCCTTGCATTAAATAATCACAAAAGTATCTGAATGACAAAATTGAACAAAGCAAAGGACATGGAAGAATGAAACCAAGTTAAGAAAACAAACTAGAATGATGAAGTCT
>NC_029791.2:30423635-30445155 GCF_000816755.2 Arachis ipaensis
TAAGGAAACAGGAAACTACTCACGCATTGTAAATAAAGAATCCATAGCACATGAAAGGGAATTAAAAGAAGACATGATTATTGGAATTGAAATTGAATTAAAAAGAAATAATCCTTGCATTAATTAATCATTAAAGTATACAAAATTGAAAGGGATTGGTGTTGGTGACAGGATAGCAATCCAACATTTAACCCAATTACAAATTTTTCTTTCAATCCTTCCAACTCAAGAATTCCTTTTAATCAACTCTCCATCAAGTAAGGAAACTACTCACGCATTGTAAATAAAGAATCCATAGCACATGAAAGGGAATTAAAAGAAGACATGATTATTGGAATTGAAATTGAATTAAAAAGAAATAATCCTTGCATTAATTAATCATTAAAGTATTCAAATAACAAAATTGAACAAAATAGGGAACATGGAAGAATGAAACCAAGTTAAGAAAACAAACTAGAATGATGAAGTCTTGATGAGAAAATAATTCTTCTCAATGTTCCAATGCTAAGACCAATTGAAAATTAAAATTCTAAAACCTAGAGAGAAAAACCTAAGAGAGTAAAACTAGATCTGAAACTGTCTCTGAATGAATGTGTTAATTGTTTCTACATGTTCTGTGACTCTAGTCTGCTGTTCCGGGCCAAAAACTGGGTCGAAATAGGGCCCAAAATTGCACCCAACGAATTCTGCAGATTATGCAGATCGCACATGTCACGCGATCGCGTCATCCATGCGGACGCGTCATTCGCGCTTTTCCTCGCCACGCATTCGCGTCGTCCACGCTACCGCGTCGCCAGAGCTTTTCCAATTCGTGCGGCCGCGTGAGCCATGCGGCCGTGTCACTGCGATTTGCTCTCCTTCACGCGGTCGCGTGAGCCACGCGACCGTGTCACTTCTCGCTGGTTATCTCCTCAAATTCTTGTGTTTCTTCCATTTTTGCTGGCTTCCTTTCCAATCTCCAACTCATTCATGCCCTATAAAGTCTGAAACACTTAACACACAGATCATGGCATCGAATGGAATAAAGGAGAATTAAAAATAAATAATTAAAGTCTCTAGGATGCAGTTTTCAAACATGTAATAAATTCAGGAAGGAAATCTAAATGCATGCTAATTTAATGAATAAGTGGGTAAGGATCATGATAAAACCACCCAATTGAACACAATATAAACCATAAAATAGTGATTTATCAACCTCCCCACACTTAAACATTAGCATGTCCTCATGCTTAATTGAAGGAGATAAGGAAATAAGTATGAACATGTAAAAATTCATGAAATGCAATGCAAACTCATATATATATAAATAAATGCAACTATATGATTCTTCTCCACTTGATCAAAAATAAATAAGCTCTTCAAAACAATTACAAATCAAATCCCACTAATTTTATCATTACACAGTAAAATGGATAAAAGTGCAAGAAGATAGCTCATGAAAGCAGGGAACTTGAAAATTCAAGTGATTCACTTGGGATTTTTAATTTGTTTTTCTGCTTAAGGCTAGTAATGTGGTTATAGAACAAGAGGGGATTAAAAGCTCAAGGGGCTAACAAAGGTGATGTAAAAGGTAGGCTTATTTGGGATAAGTGAGTTAATAACAAATGATGGCCTCAATCATGTGCAAGCATGTAAATATAATAAATATTGGACATATAAGATAAAACAAAATATAGATTACAATCATAGAGAAGTAAACACACAAGAATGAAATAATTATGGTTAAATAATGTAACCATTCATAAAGGCTCAAATCTTTCACATGTTGTGTGTTCTTTAACTCAAATATCATGTTCCAAATACAACTCAAGCAAATTTATCATAAAAATTTTGAAAAATTAGTGAAAGTTTGTTCCAAAGATAGATTTTTAAAAGAAACTTATTGTCTTTTCAATCAAGTAGAACATGCATGCAACTATCCTAACCTATGCAATTTATTCTATTCTATAAAGGAAAGAAAATCTAACTAAAATATCCTAATTATTGGTGCCAGAGAAGAGAATTTACCTCCAGAAGTCAGGTACTGACCGACCTCCCCACATTTAAGGCTTTGCACCGTCCTCGGTGCCATCTGTCAGAAACAAGGGTGGGCTGGTAGCAGTATCTCCACAGGCGGGGCCGTCATGGCTCCCTGTGCTGGTGAAGGAAGTGGAGTCTGGGGTGTCTGAGTCTCTAAAATGTCCCTTGAGTAGCTCCTTGAGGTGTTTGAATCGGTGCTCGTTACGACACTCTCTCATCTTTGCTTTCTGTTCTTGCCGATCCAACCGTTCGATTATCCGCTGGAGCAATTTCTCAGTTGTAGATGCTTGTGGTGTTGAGGAAGGATTATCTTCAACTGGAGCAGTAGAAAGGCTTGTAGTGGCTGCTGAGAGTCTGAGATATTTCCCGTTAGGGACATACTGATCGTCCCGTGGAAGCATGGCTTTGGTGTCCCCAGCTCTGTAGGAGACTCTGGCTGCTGAGACAAGATCTGAGACCAGGGCGGGAAAAGGTAAGTTGCCCGCAATTTGTACGTGTTCCATAGCATTCCAGATATATCTTGAGAGATTCAGAGGTTGGTCTGTAAGGATGCACCATAGTAGAACAGCCATGTCCGCAGTGAAGGAGGACTCATGAGTGCTCGGAAAGACATAATGGGACATGATCTATGCCCATACGCGAGCCTCCAAGGTAAGTGCGGAAGCCAAGATTCCCTTAGGGCGGGTACGGTGGTATCCGTAGATCCAACGACTGCCAGGTAATGCGATGACTCCGAGAACGGAGTCCCAGTTGAATTGGTATCTCTGGTGCTGAAGAGTGGCTTCTTGAAAAGCGTCCATTCCTACTGGAATAGGGGGAAGACTCAGAGCTTGCTGAATGGCCTCTTCTGTGATGGGGACTTGCTTTTGCCGGATATAAACAGACTACAAGGTCGGCATGTATAAGTTGGAGTAGAACTCAACTACCCAAGAAAGATTGACCTGCCTCGGCTGTCTCCGTAGGAAACCCCATTGTCTTCGCTCAAGTTGCGGCTCAACAAAGGTGGCAATATTGGACGGGAGGATAAGAAGGTATTCATTGTTATAATTCTTTTCTGCCATGATAGGGAACATCTGCTCACAGTAGCGATTGGGAAATCGCGCAGTGTCCTTTGCTGGAAAGGCTTTCTCCTTTTTGTCAACTTTTATTATCCGCTTAACTCTTTTTGTTGAGGGCTTGACGGTGAACCTCGTTAATGGTGGTGGGAGGGATAGAGAGTGAGAGGTGAGATAGAAGGGGGAAGGAAGAAATAAAGAGGGAAAAGAAAAATTAGGATTTGGGGGAGAGAAAGATAAGATAATTTGGCAATTTAGGTTGAGCTGTGCGGCGCATGCGACGCGGCTGCGTGGGGCACGCGTTTGCGTGGGTGCGCCTCAGGTAAGGGGACGCGATCGCGTCAATCACGCGGTCGCGTGATCCGTGTTACGCTGCTGGCGCGAGTGCAGCCTCGCTCCAGCACAACTCTCTGTTCGATTTATTTTAATTACCAAATTAGGGTGACGCGATCGCGTGGGTCACGCGATCGCATGAGTGTGCGTTATAAAATGGGTGACGCGGTCACGTGAAAAGGATTGTGCTTCCAGCACCAATCCAGCACTACTCTTGCACAATATCTCAGTGTGCACCCTTTTACGTCGAAAATTCAGGGCACGCGGCCGCGTGGGGCACGCGGTCGCGTGGGAGGCCAGGATTCCCATGCGACGCGAACGCGTCAGGTACGCGGTCGCGTGGGTCGATTTGTGCCATTGGCACGCTCCAGCTAGACTCCAGCCGAACTCTCTGTTCGTTTATTTGTTTTCTCCACCCTTTTTGCGACGCGGACGCGTCGCTGATGCGATCACGTCGCGTGGCGAAAATTTTTTTTTTGAAAATATAAAGACATGTAAATGAAAGAGTACGAAAGCACTAATAAAGAGAAGAGTTATTAAAGAAGAAAAACTAAAAGTGAAGAAAAGAACGATCATACCGCGGTGGGTTGTCTCCCACCAAGCACTTTGCTTTAACGTCCGTAAGTTGGACGCTCCACTAGCTCAATCGGCTGCTATGTGGGGATCTTCCAGGCAGAAGATCTCAAGCTCCTTATTTTTCTGCACCTTCTCACCATGGTACAGCTTCAGGCGTTGTCCATTAACCTTAATAAGTTCAGAGCTTGAAGGATGGCTTAGGTGATAAACTCTGTACGGTTCAGCCTTCTCTACTCTGTATGGACCTTCCCATTTTGATCTCAACTTACCGGGCATGAGCCTTAGTCGAGATTTGTAAAGGAGGACAAAATCTCCAGGTTGAAACTCTTTCTTCTTGATGTTCTGATCATGCACAGCTTTCATCTTTTCCTTGTAAATTCTGGAATTCTCATAAGCTTCTAGGCGAAGGTTCTCCAGTTCCTGCAGTTGCAACTTCCTTTCAGCTCCGGCGTTCTCAATTCCCATGTTGCACTCCTTAACTGCCCAGAAGGCTCTGTGTTCTATTTCAACTGGGAGATGACAAGCTTTTTCATAAACCAAGTGGAAGGGACTCATCCCAATGGGCGTCTTGTATGCTGTTCTATATGCCCACAGTGCATCTTGTAGCCTGGTGCTCCAGTCTTTTCTGTGAGGCTTTACTATCTTTTGCAAGATACGCTTAACTTCTCTGTTTGATACCTTGGCTTGCCCATTAGTTTGGGAATGGTAAGCTGTTGCAACTTTATGGATTATCCCATGCTTCTTCATCAATCCTGTTAGTCTCCTGTTACAAAAATGGGTGCCTTGATCGCTCATGATTGCTCGTGGTGATCCAAAGCGACATATAATATGGTTTCTCACAAAGGAAACAACAGTGTTAGCATCATCAGTGCGGGTAGGAATTGCTTCTACCCATTTGGAAATATAATCCACAACTAACAATATATAAAAATATCCATTAGAATTTAGAAATGGACCCATGAAGTCAATGCCCCAAACATCAAAAATTTCACAGAAGAGCATATATTGTTGAGGCATCTCATCCCTCCTGGATATATTACCAAATTTCTGGCATGGGAGGCAGGATTTACAAAACTCAGCAGCATCTCTAAAAATGTTCAAGGCGACTCAAGTGGTCTGCTACTAAATTCTGATTACCACTCCTATCCTTTATTTCTAAATCAAATTCTTGTAACTGCAGTATCCAACGTATAAGTCTTGGTTTGGATTCCTTTTTAGCTAATAGATACTTTAGAGCTGCATGGTCCGAATACACTACTACTCTAGTACCAAGTAAATAGGCTCGGAATTTATCCAGTGCAAAAACAATAGCCAGAAGCTCTTTCTCAGTAGTAGTATAATTGGACTGGGCAATGTCTAAAATTCTTAGACGCATAGGCAATAACAAAAGGATCCTTAACTTCGCGCTGAGCCAGCGCTGCTCCTACTGCGTGGTTGGAAGCATCGTACATGATTTCAAACGGCTGACTCCAGTCTAGTCCTCTCACAATTGGGGCTTGAGTTAGAGCAGTCTTCAGCTTATCAAACGCTTATTCGTAATCCTCACTTAACTCGAACTCAATATCCTTCTGCAGTAATCTGGACAAGGGAAGTGCCACCTTACTAAAGTCCTTAATAAATCTCCTGTAGAAACCTGCATAGCCAAGGAACGAACGGACTTCCCTCTCAGAAGAGGGGTAAGGTAAACTAGAAATAACATTCACCTTTGCTGGGTCTACAGAAATACCATTATTAGATAACCGGAAGCTTCTGTTCATCCTCAAGATAAGCGTATTTGAGATGTGGAGGGAGAGGTTTCAATTCTAACTTTTGATCATGGGCAGGCTCTGGATTATCTGGGGCTTGTGAAAATGGTGAAGTGCCCTCACTGTCAGTTAAGAGGGTCCCTACACTGGGACCTTGTCCAGTGTGCCTCTCTTCAAACTCTTCCTCTTGAATTTCAGCCACACTTTCATCTATGACATCACACTGGAAGATAGAACGATCTTCTGGGGGATTGTCAATGACTCCATTCAGATTGAAGATTACTATGCGGCCATCTATTTCAAAGGAGTATGTTCCTGAAAAAGCATCTAATTTGAATTTTGATGTCTTCAGGAATGGTCTTCCAAGTAGGATTGATGATGGCTTATCTGAATCATTGTGGGGCATCTCCAAGATATAAAAATCAGTGGGAAATGTGAGCCCTTTAATGTTCACCAAAACATCTTCAGCAACTCCAGCCACTGTAATAATGCTTTTATCTGCTAACACAAAATGAGCTGCCGACCTTTTTAAGGGAGGGAGCCTCAAAACATCATATATAGACAAATGCATTATACTGACACATCCTCCTAAATCACACATGCAGTCATAAATTACTACACCACCAATAGTACAACTAACTATGCAAGGACCTGGATCACTACATTTTTCAGGTAATCCTCCCATTAAAGCAGATATAGAACTACCTAAAGGAATAGTTTCTAATTCATTAATTTTGTCTTTATGGATACATAAGTCTTTTAAAAACTTTGCATATTTAGGTACCTGCTGAATAACATCAAAAAGGGGAACAGTTACCTCAACCTTTTTGAATATCTCTACCATTTTAGGATCGGGGTCCAGCTGTTTCCTGGGCTTCCTTGCAAGTTGTGGAAATGGAACGGGAGTAGTGTTTTCTGTGGTGCCTGCGCTTTTTGGTGCTTTCTCCTGTGGTTGAGCTATCTCTTCTTCAGCTATGTCCTGTATATCCTCTTCCTGTTCAACATCTTCGATTTCTACCACCTCTTCAGCTGAGGCGTATTCTGGTGAGCTTGGTTCCTCCTGAATCCTCTCCTGCAGTGTGGTTCCAGACCTCAGGGTGATAGCATTAATGCCTCCCTTTGGGTTGGGTAATGGTTGAGAGGGGATCCCAGTGGTGCTTGAAGGTTGGTTATTGGAATTTTGTGCTGGTACAAACTGTGTCATAAAATCTTGCATAGTAGAGGTGAGACCATTCAGACTGGCATTAATACTATTCATGATGTTACTTTCCATGGTCTGTTGTCTTTTCTCAAAAGATTGCAGTAGGTCTTCAGTAGAAGGTGAAGAAGAATGGATAAATTGAGAGGTCTACTGCTGATTGTTCTGTGGTCCTTGGTTCTGCCTCAGGTGAGGTGCTCTGTAAGGTTGATTTTGCTGCCTGTTGTTGTTATTGTTCCACCTCTGATTTCCCTGATTATCTCTGCCTCCTCTGTTATTGTTGTTCTTCCAATTCTGGTTTGAATTGTCCTGCCATCCCTTGGTTGGGGCGGTCATAGAAGTTGTGAGTGGATGCCACCATGTTGTCTTCTTGTTGGAGCTGTGGACATTCATCAGTGTAATGGCTGTAATCAGCACAGATTCCGCAAATTCTTTGTGGGACTAGTTGTTGGTTTTGCTGTGGTGGAGGTACAGTTTATCAGTGACTTCTGATGGAAAGAATTTCTCCAGAAACTCCTTTCTGAGTGTATCCCAGTTGGATACATTTGCTAGAGGTTGAGTGTAGTACCACTCTCTTGCTTTTCCCTCAAAGAGAAAACGGAAAAGCTTTCAGCAGTATTGAAGTTTCATCAGTGCCATCACGCCTGACAGTAGAACAGGCTGCCTGAAAATCTCTCAAGTGCTTGATAGGCTCTTGAGCAGGTAGGCCATGAAACCTGGGCATCAAATTTAGCAGTGCGAGCTTTATTTCAAAATCTGTAGCTACCGCTGGATGATGCGCTTAAAACGGTTGCATTGTAAAATTAGGGGCTCCTTCCTCCTGGATGGTAACTCTCCTAGCTGCCATGTTTTCTGCACGTAAAACAACCAAATCAGTAGAACGGGGGCTGGTTTCTTCCTCAGATTCACTTTCAGATCCGCCCTCAGAGCGGGCTAACCGACGCTGTTCTCGCCTTATTCGTGAAATTGTCCTTTCAATTTTGGGATCGAATATTAGCAAGCGCGGATCAGGAAGTGAACGCGTCATTTAACGGAAGAAACATGCAGCTCATAGTAGAAAAATAAAATAAAGTGCAAATAAATAAATTCTAATTAATAAAATTAGCACTCTGTTGCACCTCCCCGGCAACGGCGCCAAAAATTGATGAGACGCAGAAGCTGGTGAATTAAAAATTATTAAAATGGTTACGTTGCAAGTATAGTTCTTAACTCACCGAAAATCTGCCTATCAATTTAGAAATATGTCACAGAGAATTAAATTAAAAATTACTAGGAGTTTCAAGTCCCAGGTCGTCTCCCAATGAGTTGCAAAAAAGTGTGCTATCTTATTAATCAGATGTTCCAAGAAGTTGAGCTAAGTAAATTGGGATGTAAATTGAGGAAAGTTAAATAATATGAATAAAAGCCTTGACTGGGAGTTGATTGGTTGGAATTTCTATTATTGGTGGAGTGAATGTAAGATTAATTTATAATTAATGGTTGTTCTGTTTGGTTATCCTTTACTAAGTAAGGAAAAGTCAAACAAGCTGGAATGCCAGATCTGTTCACAAGTTGAAACCCACTTAGTTCAAAGGGATTGGCGTTGGTGACAGGATAGCAATCCAACATTTAACCCAATTACAAATTTTTCTTTCAATCCTTCCAACTCAAGAATTCCTTTTAATCAACTCCCCCATCAAGTAAGGAAACTACTCACGCATTGTAAATAAAGAATCCATAGCACGTGAAAGGGAATTAAAAGAAGACATGATTATTGGAATTGAAATTGAATTAAAAAGAAATAATCCTTGCATTAAATAATCATAAAAGTATTCAAATAACAAAATTGAACAAAACAGGGAACATGGAAGAATGAAACCAAGTTAAGAAAACAAACTAGAATGATGAAGTCTTGATGAGGAAATAATTCTTCTCAATGTTCCAATGCTAAGACCAATTGAAAATTAAAATTCTAAAACCTAGAGAGAAAAACCTAAGAGAGTAAAACTAGATTTGAAACTGTCTCTTAATGAATGTGTTAATTGTTTCTGCATGTTCTTTGACTTTAGTCTGCTGTTTCGGGCCAAAAACTGGGTCGAAATAGGGCCCAAAATCGCACCCAACGAATTCTGCAGATTATGCAGATCGCACATGTCACGCGATCGCGTCATCCATGTGGATGCGTCATTCGCGCTTTTCCTCGCCACGCGTTCACGTCGTCCACGCTACCGCGTCGCTAGAACTTTTCCAATTCGCGCAGCCGCGTGAGCCATGCGGCCGCGTCACTGCGATTTGCTCTCCTTCGCGTGGTCGCGTGAGCCACGCGACCGCGTCACTTATCGCTGGTTATCTCCTCAAATTCTTGTGTTTCTTCCATTTTTTGCTAGCTTCCTTTCCAATCTCCAACTCATTCATGCCCTATAAAGTCTGAAACACTTAACACACAGATCACGGCATCGAATGGAATAAAGGAGAATTAAAAATAAATAATTAAAGTCTCTAGGAAGCAGTTTTCAAACATGTAATAAATTCAGGAAGGAAATCTAAATGCATGCTAATTTAATGAATAAGTGGGTAAGGATCATGATAAAACCACACAATTGAACACAATATAAACCATAAAATAGTGGTTTATCAAGGAGAACGTGAATCCTAGTGAGAAAGACCTCCTGGGACGTTCAGTGACCAATAAGGAGTATCCCTTTGAGGAACCAAAGGAATCTGAGGCTCTTCTAGAGACCATAGAGATTCCATTGAACCTTCTTCTGCCCTTCATGAGCTCGGATGAGTATTCTTCCTCTGAAGAGGATGAAGACATTACTGAAGAGCAAGTTGCTAAATACCTTGGTGCAATCATGAAGCTGAATGCAAAATTATTTGGTAATGAGACTTGGGAAGATGAACCTCCCTTGCTCACCAATGAACTAAATGCATTGGATAGGCAGAAATTACCTCAAAAGAAACAGGATCCTGGCAAATTCTTAATACCCTGTACTATAGGCACCATGACCTTTGAGAAGGCTCTGTGTGACCTGGGGTCAGAAATAAACTTAATGCCACTCTCTGTAATGGAGAAACTTAGGATCTTTGAGGTGCAAGCTGCCAGAATCTCATTAGAGATGGCAGACAACTCAAGAAAACAGGCTTATGGACAAGTAAAGGACGTGTTAGTAAAGGTTGAAGGCCTTTACATCCCTGCTGATTTCATAATCCTAGACACTGGGAAGGATAAGGATGAATCCATCATCCTTGGAAGACCCTTCCTAGCCACAGCAAGAGTTGTGATTAATGTGGACAGAGGAGAATTGGTCCTCCAACTGAATGAGGACAACCTTGTGTTTAAGACTCAAGAATCTCCTTCTGTAACCATGGAGAGGAAGCATGAAAAGCTTTTCTCACTGCAGAGTCAACCAAAGCCCCCACAATCAAACTCTAAGTTTGGTATTGGGAGGCCACAACCAAACTCTAAGTTTAGTGTTGAACCCCCATATTCAAACTCTAAGTTTGGTGTTGGGAGGTTCCAATAATGCTCTGAACATCTGTGAGGCTCCAGGAGAGCTCACTGTCAAGCTATTGACATTAAAGAAGTGCTTATTGGGAGGCAACCCAATGTTATTTAATTATATCTATTTTATTTTCCTTTTGTTATTTCGTGTTTTAGTAGGTTGAAGATCATGTGAAGTCACAAAAACTACTGAAAAATCAAAAATAGAATGAAAAACAGCATTGAAAATAGCACACCCTGGAGGAGAGCAGTCTGGCGTTTAAATGCCAGAAACAAGCATCTGTCTGGCGTTTAACGCCAGAAACAAGCAGCAGTCTGGCGTTAAACGCCAGGATTGCACAGCAAGGGCATTTTACACGCTTAATTGGAGCAGGGATGTTAAGTCCTTGACCCCACTGGATCTGTGGACCCCACAGGATCCCCACCTACCACACCTCTTTTTCTCTCCTCTTCACACCTTCTCATAACACTCTTCCCCCAAAATAACCTCCACCAATCACCTCCATTACTCCTCCAAAACCATCATACAACCCACCTACACCTACCCACTCAAATTTAGACCATCACTCCTTCCTTTTCACACATCACAACCCACCTACAACCCCCCTTGGCCGAACCACTCCCTCCTCTTCATCTCATCTATTTTCTTCTTCTTCTACTCCCTCCTCTCTTCTTTTGCTCGAGGACGAGCAAATCTTCTAAGTTTTGTGTGGTAAAAGCGTTGCTTTTTATTTTTCCATAACCATTTATGACACCTAAGGCCAGAGAAACCTCTAGAAAGAGGAAAGGGAAGACAAAAGCTTTCACCTCTGAGTCATGGGAGATGGAGAGATTCATCTCAAGGGTCCATGGCTCAGTAGTAGAGCATTTGACTGCACAACAAGAGAGCCCACTCATGAACCTCAACAAGAGCATGAAGAATTCCCTCACCAAGAAATCCCTGAAATGCCTCAGGGGATGCACTTTCCTCCACAGAATTATTGGGAGCAAATCAACACCTCCCTAGGAGAATTAAGTTCCAACATGGGACAACTAAGGATGGAGCACCAAAGAGCACTCCATCATCCTCCATGAAATTAGAGAAGATCAAAGAGCTATGAGGGAGGAACAACAAAGACAAGGAAGAGACATAAAGGAGCTCAAGAGCACCATTGGTTCTTCAAGAAGAGGAAGACGCCACCCTCACTAAGGTGGACCCGTTCCTTAATCTCCTTGTTCTTATTTCTCTGTTTTTCATTTATTATGCTTTATGTTTTATTTATGTTTGTATCTTTACTATATGATCATTAGTATTTAAGTGTCTATGTCTTAAAGCTATGAATGTCCTATGAATCCATCACCTCTCTTAAATGAAAAATGTTTTAATTACAAAAGAACAAGAAGTACATGGTTTTGAATTCATCCTTGAAACTAGTTTAATTATTTTGATGTGGTGACAATATTTTTTGTTTTCTGAATGAATGCTTGAACAGTGCATATGTCTTTTGATATTGTTGTTTATGAATGTTAAATATGTTGGCTCTTGAAGAATAAGGAAAAAGGAGAAATGTTATTTGATAATCTGAAAAATCATAAAAATGATTCTTGAAGAAAGAAAAAGCATTGAATACAAAAGCTTGCAGAAAAAAAAAAGAAAAAAAAATAGCAAAAAAAAAGAAAGAAAAAGAAAAAGCAAGCAGAAAAAGCCGAAAGCTCTTTAAACCAAAAGGCAAGAGCAAAAAGCCAATAGCCCTTAAAACCAAAAGGCAAGGGTAAATAAAAAGGATCCAAGGCTTTGAGCATCAGTGGATAGGAGGGCCTAAAGGAATAAAATCCTGGCCTAAGCGGCTAAACCAAGCTGTCCCTAACCATGTGCTTGTGGCGTGAAGGTGTCAAGCCAAGAGCTTGAGACTGAGCGGTTAAAGTCAAGGTCCAAAGCAAAACAAAAAGAGTGTGCTTAAGAACCCTGGACACCTCTAATTGGGGACTTTAGCAAAGCTGAGTCACAATCTAAAAAGGTTCACCCAGTTATGTGTCTTTGGCATTTATGTATCCGGTCGTAATACTGGAAAACAAAGTGCTTATGATTGGAGCTAAGTTTCATTGATATTTTGGAATTTATAGTATATTCTCTTCTTTTTATCCTATTTGATTTTCAGTTTCTTGGGGACAAGCAACAATTTAAGTTTGGTGTTGTAATGAGTGGATAATTTATACGCTTTTTGGCATTGTTTTTACATAGTTTTCATTATAATTTAGTTAGTTTTTAGTATATTTTTATTAGTTTTTAAATAAAAATCACATTTCTGGACTTTACTATGAGTTTGTGTGTTTTTCTGTGATTTTAGGTAATTTCTGGCTGAAATTGAGGGACTTGAGCAAAAATCAGATTCAGAGGTTGAAGAAGGACTGCAGATGCTGTTGGATTCTGACCTCCCTGCACTAAAAGTGGATTTTATGGAGCTACAAAACTTCAAATGGCGCGCTCTTAATTGCGTTGGAAAGTAGACATCCAGGGCTTTCCAGCAATATATAATAGTCCATACTTTGTCCGAGTTTAGACGATGCAAACTGGCGTTCAACGCTAGTTCCATGCTGCATTCTGGAGTTAAACGCCAGAAACAGGTTGCAAAGTGGAGTTAAACGCCAGAAACAGGTTACAAACTGGCGTTCAACTCCAAGAAAAGCCTCTACATGTGTAAAGCTCAATGCTCAGCCCAAGCACACACCAAATGGTCCCTAGAAGTGGATTTCTTCATCATTTACTCGTTTCTGTAAACCCTAGTAACTAGTTTAGCATAAATAGGACTTTTTACTATTGTATTTATATCCTGAGTTTTATCTTTGGATCTATCTTTAGTTTTCATCTTGAGATCACGTTTGGGGGCTGGCCATTCGGCCATGCCTGAACCTTCATCACTTATGTATTTTCAACGGTAGAGTTTCTACACACCATAGATTAAGGTGTGGAGCTCTGCTGTTCCTCATGAATTAATACAAAGTACTATCATTTTTCTATTCAATTCAAGCTTATTCCGATTCTAAGATATTCATTCGCACCTCAATATGAATGTGATGATCGTGACAGTCATCATCATTCCCAACCTATGAACGCGTGCCTGACAACCACTTTCGTTCTACCTTAGATTGAATGAGTATCTCTGGGATTCCTCAATCAGAATCTTCGTGGTATAACTTAGAATCCATGGACGGCCATTCTTGAGATCCAGAAAGTCTAAACATTGTCTGTGGTATTCCGAGTAGGATCTGGGAAGGGATGGCTGCGACGAGCTTCAAACTCGCGAGTGCTGGGCGTAGTGACAGACGCAAAAGGATCAATAGATCCTATTCCAGCATGATCGAGAACCGACAAATGATTAGCCATGCAGTGACAGCGCATTGGACCATTTTCACTGAAAGGACAGGATGTAGCCATTGACAACGGTGATGCCTAACATACAGCTTGCCATAGAAAGGAGTATGAATGATTGGATGAACAGTTTGCAAAGCATACTGGTTTAATTCTACTGCTCCTCTTTGAGTTGATTTACAGCTTCTTGCAGTTTAGTGACAGATGCTTCTAAGCGAGTCCAATAGTCAAATTGAGGAATTTCTGGAAGGAGCTCATACGCCCTCCTCTTGATGAGGTTGTCTTGAACTTGCTGTCCATCCATCACCCTTTTGGTGATTGGGTGTTCAACTGGGATATACTCATCAACACCTATTTGTACTTCCGCATCTTTACATAACAGACTGATCAAGCTTGGGTAGGCCAATTTGGCATCAGTGGATTCTTTGTTTGCAATTGTGTAAATTTCACAAGGAATTAATTGATGGACCTCCACTTCTTTTCCCAGCATAATACAGTGGATCATCACTACTCTTTTGACAGTGACTTCAGAGCGGTTAGTAGTGGGGAGTATGGATCGCCCAATGAAATCCAGCCAACCCCTAGCAACTGGCTTGAGGTCTCCTCTCTTCAGTTGGTTTGGGACACCTTTTGAATTGGTTATCCACTTGGTTCCAGGGAGGCATATGTCCTCTAGAACATGATCCAACTTTTTATCTTTAGCCATTCTCCTGTTAAAGGATTCCAGATCATCCTGCAGTTGAGGAAGTTTGAGGACTTCTCTCCCCTGTCTGTTCTGGCATTAAACGCCCAGAATGATATCTATTCTGGAGTTTAACACCCATCTGGTGGCCATTTTGGGCGTTTAACGCCCAGACAGGTACCCTGGCTGGCGTTAAACGCCAGAAATCCTTCTTCACTGGGTGTTTTTCTGAACACCCAGTATGCTGCCTATTCTGGCGTTAAACGCCAAAAATGCTGCCTATTCTGGCGTTTAACGCCCAGTTTGCCTCTTTACTGGCATTTTGACGCCAGTGAGCTCCTTTCCTCTGTGATTTCGCTGTTTTATGTCTTGAATCTCCATTTTCCTGACTTTTTCACTGAAAATATCTTAAATAACAAGAAAAATAAAATTAAAAACACTTATCTAACTGTTACAAACATCTAATTATTGATAATGGATGGGTTGCCTCCCAGCAAGCGCTTCTTTATTGTCTTTAGTTGGACTTTACTGAGCTTTTAACTCAGTCTCAGCTTTGAGCATTCTTGCTCAATATTGCCTTCAAGATAATGTTTGATTCTTTGTCCATTAACAATGAACTTTTTCTCAGAATCAATATCTTGAAGTTCCACAGAGCCATATGGTGACACTTGTAATCACAAATGGGCCCCTCCACTGGGATTTCAATTTCCCGGGGAACAATCTGAGCCTAGAGTTAAACAGCAGGACCTTCTGTCCTGTCTCAAAGACTCTAGATGACAGCCTTTTGTCATGCCATCTTTTTGCTTTCTCCTTATAAATCTTGGCATTTTCGAAAGCATTGAGTCTGAATTTTTCTAGCTCATTCAGCTGGAGTAATCTCCTCTCTCCAGCTACCTTAGTATCAAGGTTTAGGAATTTGGTTGCCACTAAATAGGATCTGAACTTGTCAATGGCATATACCACTGCAAGTAACTCCTTTTCTGTGGTTGTGTAATTTTTTTGAGCATCATTTAAAACACAGCTGGCGTAATAAATGACATGCAGAAGCTTGTTATGCCTCTGTCTCAATACTGCACCAATGGCATGGTCACTGGCATCACACATTAGTTCGAATGGTAATGTCCAGTCTGGTGCAGAAATAACTGGTGCTGTGACCAGCTTAGCTTTCAGAGTTTCAAACGCCTACAAAAACTCTGTGTCAAAGACAAATGGCGTGTCAGCAGCTAGCAGATTGCTGAGATGTTTTGCAATTTTTGAAAAATCCTTTATAAACCTCCTATAGAATCCTGCATGTCCCAGAAAGCTTCTGATTGCCTTAACATTAGCAGGTGGTGATAATTTTTCAATTACCTCTACCTTAGCTTGGTCCACCTCTATTCCCTTGTTTGAAATTTTGTGCCCAAGAACAATTCCTTCAGTCACCATAAAGTGACATTTCTCCCAGTTTAAAACCAGGTTAGTCTCTTGGCACCTTTTCAGAACAAGTGTTAGATGGTCAAGACAGGAGCTGAATGAGTCTCCAAATACTGAGAAGTCATCCATGAAGACTTCTAGAAATTTTTCTACCATATCAGAGAAGATAGAGAGCATGCACCTCTGAAAAGTTGCAGGTGCATTGCACAGACCAAATGGCATTCTTCTGTAGGCAAATACTCCAGAAGGACATGTAAATGCTATTTTCTCTTGGTCCTGAGGATCCACTGCAATTTGGTTGTAACCTGAATAGCCATCCAAAAAGCAGTAGTATTCATGACCTGCTAGTCTCTCTAGCATCTGGTCTATGAATGGTAGAGGAAAATGATCCTTTCTGATGGCTGTATTGAGTCTTCTGTAATCAATACACATACGCCACCCTGTAACTGTTCTTGTAGGAACCAGTTCATTCTTTTCATTATGAACCACTGTCATGCCTCCCTTCTTGGGGACAACTTGGACAGGGCTCACCCAGGGGCTATCAGAAATAGGATAAATAATCCCAGCCTCAAGTAACTTAGTGACCCCTTTCTGCACTACCTCTTTCATGGCTGGATTTAGCCGCCTCTGTGGCTGAACCACTGGCTTAGCATTATCCTCCAATAGGATTTTGTGCATGCATCTTGTTGGGCTAATACCCTTAAGATCACTTATGGACCACCCAAAAGCTGTTTTGTGTGTCCTTAGCACCTTAATTAGTGCTTTTTCTTCATGTGGTGTTTGAATGCCAGAATTGGGGGCTGCATGGGCGTTTAACGGTAGATTGCCACCCTTTTCTGGTGTCTGGACGCCAGGATTGGCTGTCCCTTGGGCGTTTAACGCCACCTTTTCACCCTTTTCTGGCGTTTGAACGCCAAAATTATTCCTCTCTGAGCTCTTTTTGTCCTCAGAGGGATTTTGGGTATTGGTTTGATTATCCTTTATTAGCTATTCCTTTCTTGGCTTCCTGCTACCTTGGATTGATACATTCAGTGTTTTTCCACTCCTTAATTGAATAGCTTAGCATTCTTCTGTTATCTGTTTAGATAGCTACTGTCTTGTCTGATCCAATTGTGCTTCCATATTCTGGTTAGAATTTTTAGTGTCTTGGAGCATCTCTTTGAATTCTGTGAATTGTTTTGTAATGATAAGCAATTTCTGATTGAATTCAGCAACTTGTTCTTGAGGACTAAGTTCAGTGGATACTGCTTTAGCCTCTTCTTTCAGGGAGGACTCACTACTCCAGTATAGATGCTGATTTCTAGCAACTGTATCAATGAGCTCTTGAGCCTCTTCAATTGTCTTTCTCATATGTATAGATCCACCAGCTGAGTGATCTAGAGATATTTGAGCTTTTTCTGTAAGCCCATAGTAAAAGATGTCTAACTGCACCCACTCTGAAAACATTTCAGAGGGACATTTCCTTAGCATCCCTCTGTACCTCTCCCAGGCATTATAAAGGGATTCATCACCCTCTTGTTTAAAGCCTTGGATGTCCAGCCTTAGCTGTGTTATCCTTTTTGGAGGGTAATATTGATTCAGGAATTTATCTGATAACTGTTTCCATATTTTTATGCTTGCTGTGGGTTGGTTATTTAACCACCTTTTAGCTTGATCTTTTATAGCAAATGAAAATAGTAATAATTTGTAGACATCTTGATCCACTTCTTTATCACGTACTGTGTCAATAATTTGTAAGAACTGTGCCAGAAAATCAGTAGGTTCTTCCTGTGGAAGACCAGAATACTGGCAATTTTGCTACACCAAGATAATGAGCTGAGGATTTAGCTCAAAACTGCTGGCCTTGATGGGGGGTATACAGATACTACTCCCATAAGCAGCAGTAATGTGGTTAGCATATGACCCCAAAGTCCTTCTGGACTGTTCATTTCCACTAAGGTCCATGATAGAGAAAGGGAGATGATGTGGATTGTAAATAAAATATATCTTTATTTTTATTTTATTTAATTAAAAACAAACCAAATAAATAAATAAAAAAATAAGATAAAATAAAATAATTGGAAAATAAAATATAAAATTCAAATTCAATTAAATAAATAGAAAAGATATTTTTGAATTTAATGAGGAAAGAGAAAAACAATAAAATGACACCAAACTTAAAATTTTTAGATCAAAACAAAGAAAACAACAAGAAGATTTTGAATGTCAAGATGAACACTAAGAATAAATTTTAAAAATTTTTAAGAAAATAGAAACCCAAAGGACACCAAACTTAAAAATTTTTATATTTTGGACACTAATAATTCGAAAATGTATAAGATAAACAGCAATAATTACCACACAAGAAATTTTAAAGATCAAATAAGGAAAATTATCAAGAACAATTTGAAGATCAATAAAGAACTAAGAACATATAATTCGAAAATTTAAAGAAAAATAAAATCATGCGATTGACACCAAACTTAAAATATGAAACTAAACTCAAACAGAAGACTAAATTATGAAGTTATTGGTTTTTTTTAAAAAAATTTCAAAAATAAATTAGAAAAAGAAAATAAGGATTTTAAAATTTTTTAACCAAAAACAATAATAGAAGACTTTAAACCAAAAAGATAAACTTTTTCTAATCTAAGCAACAAAATAAACCGTCAGTTGTTCAAACTCAAACAATCCCCGGCAACGGTGCCAAAAACTTGGTGCACGAAATTGTGATTTCAACTGCGCCAACATCTTAGTACGCACGATTGTAATCTCAATTATTCTTCACAACGCCGCACAACTAGCCAGCAAGTGCACTGGGTCATCCAAGTAATAAACCTTACGTGAGTAAGGGTCGATCCCACGGGGATTGTCTGAATAGGATCTGGGAAGGGATGACTGTGACGAGCTTCAAACCTGCGAATGTGGGGCACACGTGACAGTGTGCAAAAAGACAATGGTCTTATTCCGACGCTAGCGGGAAACGACAGATGATTAGCCCTGCGGTGACAGCGTAGATGGATTTGTTTTCATCCGAGAGGATCATATAGCTTGCCATGGAAGGAGGTAACGCATGGTTGGAAGAAGGCAATAGAAAAGCAGAGGTTCTGAAGCAACGTAACAAAGCATCTCCAGACGCTTATCTAAAATTCCTACATATGAATTACATAAGTATTTCTATCCTATTTTATATTTTATTTATCTTTTAATTATCAAAACCTTACAACCGTTTGAATCCGCCTGACTGAGATTTACAAGGATGACCATAGCTTGCTTCAAGCCGACAATCTCCGTGGGATCGATCCTTACTCGCGTAAGGTTTATTACTTGGACGACCCAGTGTACTTGCTGGTTAGTTGTGCGGAGTTGTGAAGAATAATTGAGATTACAATCATGCGTACTAAGATGTTGGCGCAGTTGAGATCACAATTTCGTGCACCAAGTTTTTTATGTGATGAGCGGATAATTTATACCCTTTTTGGCAGTGTTTTTAAGTATTTTTAGTATAATTTAGTTATTTTTTATTATATTTTTAGTAGTTTTTATTCAAAAATCATATTTCTGGGCTTTACTATGAGTTTGTGTGTTTTTCTTTAATTTCAGGTATTTTCTGGCTGAAATTGAGGGACCTGAGCAAAAATCTGATTCAAAGGCTGAAAAAGGACTGCAGATGCTGTTGGATTCTGACCCTCCTGTACTCGAAATGGATTTTCTCGAGCTACAAAAGTTCAATAGGCGCACTTTCAATTGCGTTTGAAAGTAGACATCCTGGGTTTTCCAGCAATATATAATAGTCTATACTTTTCCCGAGATTTGATGGCCCAAACCAGCGTCCAAAGTCAACCTAAAACTGTCTGGCGTAAAACGCCAGAACTGGCACCTTTTTCGTCGTTAAACGCCCATTCTGGCACCTGGGGTGGCATTTAACGCCAACTTTGGGCATATGAACGTGAAAGCTTAAAAGCTCAGCCCAAGCACACACCAAGTGGGTCCCAAAAGTAGAATTCTGCACTATCTGCACTTAGTTACTCATTTTCTGTAAACCTAGGTTACTAGTCTAGCATAAAAACTACTTTTAGAGATTCATTGAGAACCTTATGACATTTTTACACTTCATATTGTATTTTTGTCGGCATGAGTCTCTAAACCCCATGGTTGGGGATGAAGAGCTCTGCTGTGTTTCAATGAATTAATGCAATTACTACTATTTTCCATTCAATCACGCTTGATTATATTCTAAGATACTCATTCGTACTTCAATCCGGAGAAGATGATGATCCATGACACTCATCATTATTCTCAAATCTATGAACGCATACCTAAAAACCATTCCGTTCTATTTGAGCTCAACGTAGTCATTGGGCGACAGCTTGAATGCGTATCTC
Source organism: Arachis ipaensis (assembly GCF_000816755.2). NCBI lineage: Eukaryota > Viridiplantae > Streptophyta > Magnoliopsida > Fabales > Fabaceae > Arachis > Arachis ipaensis. Next base: position 30,443,854 of record NC_029791.2, read on the forward strand.
TTTGGTTTCTGATCCACAGACCGAGTACGGAGGTTAGAACCTTCGTGGTATAGGCTAGAACCAATTGGCAGCATTCCTGGGATCCAGAAATTCTAAACCTTGTCTGTGGTATTCCGAGTAGGATCTGAAAAGGAATGACTGTAAAGAGCTTCAAACCTGCGAATGTGGGGCACAAGTGACAGTGTGCAAAAGGACAATGGTCCTATTCCGATGCTAGCGGGAACCGACAGATGATTAGCCGTGCGGTAACAGCGCATATAGATTTGTTTTCATCCTCGAGGATCATATAGCCTGCCATGGAAAGAGCCGTGCATGTTTGGAGAAGACGACAGTAGGAAAGCAGAGATTCAGATGACAGAACATCTCCGAAAGCTCAACCTGTTTCTCACTACTGAATTTCAAGTACTGTTTATTTCATGTTAATTATTTTCATAAATATAACCACTATTATCATTAATCTCCTTATTGAGATTTACAAAATAACCATAGCTTGCTTCAAGCTGACAATCTCTGTGGGATCGACCCTTACTCACGTAAGGTATTACTTGGACGACCCAGTGCACTTGCTGGTTTGTTGTGCGGAATTGTGAAAAGTGTAATCACAATTTCGTGCACCAAGTTTTTGGCGCCGTTGCCAGGGATTGTTCGAGTTTGAACAACTGACGGTTTATTTTGTTGCTTACATTAGGAAAAATTTATCTTTTTGGTTTAGAGTCTTCTATTATTATTTTTGGTTAAAAATTTTTAAAATCCTTATTTTCTTTTTCTAATTTATTTTCGAAATTTTTTTTAAAAAAAAACCAATAACTTCATAATTTAGTCTTCTGTTTGAGTTTAGTTTCATATTTTAAGTTCGGTGTCAATCGCATGATTTTATTTTTCTTTCAATTTTCGAATTATATGTTCTTAGTTCTTTATTGATCTTCAAATTGTTCTTGATAATTTTTCTTATTTGATCTTTAAAATTTCTTGTGTGGTAATTATTGCTGTTTATCTTATACATTTTCGAATTATTAGTGTCCAAAATATAAAAATTTTTAAGTTTGGTGTCCTTTGTGTTTCTATTTTCTTAAAAATTTTTAAAATTTGTTCTTGGTGTTCATCTTGACATTCAAAATCTTCTTGTTGTTTTCTTTGTTTTGATCTAAAAATTCTAAGTTTGGTGTCATTTTATTGTTTTTCTCTTTCCTCATTAAATTCAAAAATATCTTTTCTATTTATTTAATTGAATTTTCAAAAATTTTAATTAAAATTTCAGATTTTTATTTTAAAAAAAAATTTATTTTACCTTATCTTATACTT
>NC_029791.2:30445850-30456892 GCF_000816755.2 Arachis ipaensis
TGTTTCCATTTGCTGTAAAAGATCAAGCTAAGAGGTGATTAAATAACCAACCCACAGCAAGCATAAGAACATGGAAACAGTTATTAGACAAATTCCTGAATCAATATTACCCTCCAAAAAGGATAACACAGCTAAGGCTGGACATCCAAGGCTTTAAACAAGAGGATGATGAATCCCTTTATAATGCCTGGGAGAGGTACAGAGGGATGCTAAGGAAATTCCCCTCTGAAATATTTTCAGAGTAGGTGCAGTTAGACATCTTTTACTATGGGCTTACAGAAAAAGCTCAAATATCTCTAGATCACTCAGCTGGTGGATCTATACATATGAGAAAGACAATTGAAGAGGCTCAAGAGCTCATTGATACAGTTGCTAGAAATCAGCATCTGTACTGGAGTAGTGAGTCCTCCCTGAAAGAAGAGGCTAAAGCAGTATCCACTGAACTTAGTCCTCAAGAACAAGTTGCTGAACTAAATCAGCAATTGCTTATCATAACAAAACAATTCTCAGAATTCAAAGAGATGCTCCAAGACACTAAAAATGCTAACCAGAATATGGAAGCACAATTGGATCAAACAAGACAGCATCTATCTAAACAGATAACAGAAGAATGCCAAGCTGTTCAATTAAGGAGTGGGAAAACACTGAATGTATCAATCCAAGGTAGCAGGAAGCCCAGAAAGGAACAACTAATAAAGGATAACCAAACCACTACCCAAAATCCCTCTGAGGACAGAAAGAGCCCAGAGAGGAATAATTCTGGCGTTCAAACGTCAGAAAAGGGTGAAAGGGTGGCATTAAACACCCAAGGGATAGCCAATCCTGGCGTCCAGACGCCAGAAAAGGGTGGCAATCTGGCGTTAAATGCCCATGCAGCTCCCAATTTTGGCGTTCAAACGCCACAAAGGGGTCAGACACTTGCAAGTGCTGATAACAACCCCCTTAAGCAGGCTTCTCTAACCACTTCTATAGGAAGTAAACCTGTAGCAACCAAGGTTGAATAATATAAAGCCAAAATGCCTTATCCTCAGAAACTCTGCCAAGCAGAACAGGATAAACAATTTGTCCGCTTTGCAGACTATCTCAAGACTCTTGAAATAAAGATTCCGTTTGCAGAGGCACTTGAGCAAATACCCTCTTATGCTAAGTTCATGAAGGAAATCTTAAGCCATAAGAAGGATTGGAGAGAAACTGAAAAAGTTTTCCTCACTGAAGAATGCAGTGCAGTCATTCTGAAAAGCTTACCAGAGAAGCTTAAAGATTCCGGAAGCTTTATGATACCATGCACATTAGAGGATGCTTGTACCAAGATAGCTCTATGTGACCTTGGGACAGGTATCAACCTAATACCTGCATCCACTATCAAAAATTCTTTGTCTGACTGATGAAGTTAAACCAACCCGGATATGCCTCCAACTTGCTGATGGCTCCATTAAAATCCCATCAGGCATAATTGAGGACATGATTGTCAAGGTTGGGCCATTTGCCTTTTCTACTGACTTTGTAGTGCTGGAAATGGAGGAGCATAAGAGTGTAACTCTCATTCTAGGAAGACCTTTCCTAGCAACTGGACGAACCCTCATTGATGTCCAAAGAGGAGAGATAACTCTGAGAGTCAATGAGGATTGAGTTTAAGTTGAATGCTGTCAAAGCCATGCAGCATCCAAACACACCAAAAGACTGCCTGAGCGCAGATATTATTGATTCCTTGGTGGAAGAGGTCAATATGACTGAAAGCCTCGAATCAGAGCTAGAGGAATCAGAGAGAATAGAAGAACCTCTGAAAATTCCTCAGGAAGAGGATAAGCCTCCTAAACCCAAGCTCAAACCACTACCACCATCCTTGAAATATGCATTTCTGGGAGAAGATGACACTTTTCCGGTGATCATAAGCTCTGCTTTAACTCCACATAAAGAGAAAGCACTAATTCAGGTGCTAAGGACACATAAAACATCTCTTGGGTGGTCCATAAGTGATCTTAAGGGTATTAGCCCAGCAAGATGCATGCATAAGATCCTATTGGAGGATAATGCTAAGCCAGTGGTTCAACCACAGAGGCAGCTAAATCCAACCATGAAGGAGGTAGTGCAGAAAGAGGTCACTAAGTTACTGGAGGCTGAGATTATTTATCCTATTTCTGATAGCCCCTGGGTGAGCCTTGTCCAAGTTGTCCCCAAGAAGGGAGGCATGACAGTGGTTCATAATGAAAAGAATGAACTGGTTTCTACAAGAACAGTTACAGGGTGGCGTATGTGTATTGATTACAGAAGACTCAATACAGCCACAAAAAAGGATCATTTTCCTCTACCATCCATAGACCAGATGCTAGAGAGACTAGCAGGTCATGAATACTACTGCTTTTTGGATGGCTATTCAGGTTACAACCAAATTGCAGTGGATCCTCAGGACCAAGAGAAAATAGCATTTACATGTCCTTCTGGAGTATTTGCCTACAGAAGAATGCCATTTGGTCTGTGCAATGCAAATGCAACCTTTCAGAGGTGCATGCTCTCTATCTTCTCTGATATGGTAGAGAAATTTCTGGAAGTCTTCATGGATGACTTCTCAGAATTTGGAGACTCATTCAGCTCCTGTCTTGACCATCTAACACTTGTTCTGAAAAGGTGCCAAGAGACTAACCTGGTTTCAAACTGGGAAAAATGTCACTTTATGGTGACTGAAGAAATTGTTCTTGGGCACAAAATTTCAAACAAGGGGATAGAGGTGGACCAAGCTAAGGTAGAGGTAATTAAAAAATTACCACCACCTGCCAATGTTAAGGCAATCAGAAGCTTTCTGGGACATGCAGGATTCTATAGGAGGTTTATAAAAGATTTTTCAAAAATTGCAAAACTTCTGAGCAATCTACTAGCTGCTGACACGCCATTTGTCTTTGACACAGAGTGTCTGTAGGCATTTGAAACTCTGAAAGCTAAGCTGGTCACAGCACCAGTTATTTCTGCACAGACTAGACATTACCATTCGAACTAATGTGTGATGCCAGTGACCATGCCATTGGTGCAGTATTGGGACAGAGTCATAACAAGCTTCTGCATGTCATTTATTACGCCAGCCGTGTTTTAAATGATGCACATAAAAATTACACAACCACAGAAAAGGAGTTACTTGCAGTGGTCTATGCCATTGACAAGTTCAGATCCTATTTAGTGGGATCAAAAGTGATTGTGTATACTGTAACATCCCGCGTTTTTGGAAACCTAAATATGAATAAATTGTGAATTTATCTTATTAAGTTTAAACTTTTATTATAATTAGATATTTTGTAAATTGAAATTAAAGTTTCGGTGATAGAAAAATAATAAAAAGTTATATTATTTAATTTGTGTAACAGCCCAGACCACCCGCTAGCACGATATTGTCCGCTTTGGCACACAAGGCCTCACGGTTTTGCCTTTGACGATAGGGATGTTAGCCAAAGCCCCTCACACTCACTCGTCAAAACGCGTCATGCTAGGGAGAGGTATCCACATCCTTATAAGGCATGCTTCGTTCCCCTCCCCAACCGATGTGGGACCTTACAATCCACCCCCCTAAAGGAGTCCAGTGCCCTCGCTGGCACATCGATCCGGTTTCTAGCTCTGATACCATCTGTAACAGCCCAGACCACCCGCTAGCACGATATTGTCCGCTTTGGCACACAAGGCCTCACGGTTTTGCCTTTGACGATAGGGATGTTAGCCAAAGCCCCCACACTCACTCGTCAAAATGCGTCATGCTAGGGAGAGGTATCCACATCCTTATAAGGCATGCTTCGTTCCCCTCTCCAACCGATGTGGGACCTTAAAATGATGACGGTGGAAGTACTGTGTATGCCATGAGCCGAAGGGCTATATTTATTGATAAATGGCTGGTTCTTGATTGAACCATGAGCCGGATGGCTGAGTTATTGCCGGGTTATGACAAAGCCATTATTGGTTATGGCTGAGTATAAAAGCATATATGATTAATGAATGAATGTGTTAAATGGATAATAATGGAGAATATTGAAATGTGATGTGTGACCCCGGGTAGTAGGTAGTGGCGTTGTCCACTTGCTCCGGGTATGAGACGGGAAAGGATGTTTATGATAAATGAGTTAAATTATGGAGTTTTGAATAAATGAGTATTTGTGATACATGGGTAGTAGTAAGAGTGGTGGTTCATCACGCTTGCTCCAGGTTAATATTTGAGATTTGATAACAATGATGATTGCTTTTAAACTGAACGAATATATGTTTTGAGATCCTGGGCAGTAGCAAGGGTTGTGGTTCGTCCTACTTGCTCCAGGTCAGAGATTGTGATGCCTGGGTAGTAGCGGCAGTAGTGGTGAATCCACTCGCTCCAGGTTGAGCTTTTAGACACCCACCTGGGTAGTAGCCGCAATGATTATTTCACTGGCTCTGGGTTGAGCGGGCAGTAGCAAGGGGGTTGTAGCTCAAACCTACTTGCTCCGCAAGGGGTGTTTATGTCCAATGGTTAGCTACCAGGACATGTCGGGTTGGCTATATAACCGACAGATGATATCATCAGCCATAGGGCAGGCATTCATCATTTGCATATGTTTGAATTGTTTGGGTTTGCCTGTTTGTTTTGGATTTCTACATCATATATGCCATGTTACCTGACTATGTGCTACTTGTTCTACTTGTACCATATTTGTGTATTACTTGCCTGTATTGCTTGTGTTTGTACAACTGAGAGGCCCCTCATGCTGGTGTCGGTGGATGTTGAGGCTGTTCTTGATGAGATGAATTGATGATGCGATTGCATGATGATGATGATTATTGAATGAGATAATTTGAACTCCCTGGGTAGACGCAGTGATGTGGTTTCACTTGCTCCAGGTGAAGGTATGATGTATTGATATAGAATTGTTGAGATAGAACAACTGGTGATGGTTTTGCTTATGATTCTGAGTCTGATTCGTGGAAGAGTCAGCGAGTTGGGAAACATGTGAAACATGAATTAGATTTAGCACTCCCTTATGACAGTTGCCTATTCATGGATTAGCGAGAACCTAGGATGGATAATTGGTGAAGAAGTTTAGGATGCTTAGTGAGTTTTTATTGCAGTGCATTGTATTTATTTGACACTTTTACCGTACTGGGAACCCATGGGCCCGGGGTTCTCATTCCGTATATATCTCTTGTTTTTCAGATACAGATCCAAGTGCTCAGAAGTGAGTTGTGGGTCGTCTGAGAGACGGCAAAGATCTTTATTTTCTCTCCTTTGTATTTTGGATAGAATCTCTCCACCTTTGTTTTGAAAAGATTATATTATGTATTGAACTCTTTTGAATTTGCCTATAGAGGCTCTCATGTTTCCTTCGAGAGAGATTAGGATATACTGTTGTCACCTACTTTCATACTGTATCCTAGCCGGCCTAAACTTCGCGGGTCGCGACTAGTGGCTATTTACTTATGTTATATATATCTATCTGTTATCTACCTCTTAATATCCTCTACGCCTTATCCGTATATCGCTTTCGGCTTCACGGTTTATCTTTTGTTGTCGAAACGTGAGTGACACGTCTTCGCGATTTTATTTCTACTCTTTTCAGGCTTCTCAATTAATACTCCTTTTGAAATTACCTACTTTTATATATTAAAAATCCACCTGAAAGTCGTACCACCGTAATATCATTGACTTATGACTCCAGCATAAGGATTTGAATACTAGGGTGTTACATTATGGTATCAGAGCAGTTCTTCCTCGTGAGCCTGAGGGATGGAACTGCTTATGCTTCAATGCATACTCTGAGTCTGTGCCTGTGCTAGTTAGGGTATCTAACCGATACATCTAGCATGAAGTCCATGAGTGTACCTTTGGTACTTTGAAGCACTATACTTCCGATATTGAGACTGATCAACTTGATATCGATTGTTTGGTGTGTATAAGAACCAAATGGCGCCTCGTGGACCCGGTCGGGGACGTGAGAGAGATCGTACTAATACGCAGGAATCGAAAATCAACCCGAATAACACGGTAAACCTTATGGCGGCGTTGGAGAATATGGCTGCTGCTATGCAGGCCACCGCGGAGGCTCTTGGGCAACAGATAAACAATAATGGCAATGGCGGAAGGGAAGCTCAGGGCCCGATGACACTGGCAACCTTCTTAAAGGTTAATCCACCTAAGTTCAAGGGAACCACCAATCCGACTGAAGCTGATACTTGGTTTCAGGCCATGGAGCGAGCACTGCAAGCGTAGTTGGTGCCTGAAGAGCAGTGTGTTGAATTTTCTACCTATCTGCTCACGGGGGAAGCATCGCATTGGTGGCAAGGGGCTTGACGTCTCCTGCAACAGGGGAATGATCCTATCACTTGGGATGCCTTCCAGGTGGAATTCTATAAGAAGTACTTTCCGAATTCTGCCAGGACAGCCAAGGAATTGGAGTTACTGCAGCTGAAGCAAGGTGCTATGTCTGTATCTGAGTATACAGACAAATTCGAGGAGCTATTCAGGTTTTCCCGCATGTGTCAGGGAGCTCCGAGAGACTTCGAGGAATGGAAATGCATTAAGTATGAAGGAGGACTCCGGAGCGACATCTTAAGTTCGGTGGGACCAATGAAGATCCGAACTTTTTCAGAGTTGGTGAATAAGAGCAAAATTGCTGAAGAGTGTGTGAAAAGGAGGGTTGCAGAGAAAGGAAGTCATAGAAAGCACAACGAAGGATGCGCACCAAGGGGTCGAGAGTTTAAGGAGAGAGGATACGTACAACACTTTCCCCAAGGACAGAATAACTTTGCGACGAGTGAGGAGTCCCAAAGGAATGGTAAGGGAAAACGGGCAGCGGCTGCTTCTGATGTTTCAAGCTGTCAGAGATGTGGAAGTCATCACCCAAATAGGCCGTGCCGATTGGGGTTAGGTGTATGTTACAAGTGCGGGTTACCAGGGCATGTATCAAGAAATTGCCAACAAGGAGAGAGTCAGGATGCGGGCCGATTGCAACAGTAAGATTGAGGTAATTGCCTTAATACAAATGGATAAATGCCTGTGATGTAAATGACTTTCTGTTGAGAATGATGTGTTGTGTTTGTTATGTAGTTGGTTGATTTCTGGATTTTTGGTGAAATGGATTGAACCCGTGACTTTTAGTTCCTTTGATTTAAATAGATAAGGGATCGTCCTAAATGATGGATTTGGAAACGTTGATTTGAATTGTCGGTCAAGTTAAATGGTGGTTTAGTACTTGAGGAAATAAGTGATGGAACTAATACTTGACGAGAAATCAAGGTGGCATAGCGGAAGCTTGCTAAAGCGTTAGCATAGTATGGTAATAATAAGGAAAAGTGGAGTATGATTGGAGATGCTTTATGCTTTGAGTACTTAAAAGTTTAGTGAGCTTATGCAGATAATGATTCTAGGTAATTGGAATTAATTGCGGCTGTGAGCCTTGATGGTTCTGAAACGGATGAGGAAATTATCATTGATGCGTAATCGGATTTAGATGATGATTGAGTGCAAGTTGTCGTGTTCGAGAGATGAGTGCTATGATGTTTGGTCATGGTGACCTTGGATTTAAATCAAGATTTATAATGATCGGTTTTAGAGGAATAGTTTGGAAACCTTTAAATTGCAATGCTGATGCGGTACTGAGATTAGTTTGAGGGAACCCGTGACGGGTGGTAAACTCCAATTTTTGGGGAGGTGCTGTTAAAATTTTTTTTTCTTTTTTCCAAGAATTTGAAGGAGTGTTGGTTATAGTTTCGAGAAGGACCTTTGATTTGAATAACTTTAACAAAAGAGATGTGTTTCAAATGCTTTTAAAGATTATTAAAGTAAGCCAGATTCTTAAGATTTTGTCAGCTTGTTAGTCCAAACTCATTTGAATTCTAAAAATGAAGAAGGCTTTGATTAATTATAGTGATGTGGGATGATGTCTATGATTAACAATGATGGCAATATTATTGATGACATGATTTGAGATTTAATAGGGTGTGAGTTGATGAGACGATAAAAGTAAGGAACGAGGCTGTTGGTCGGCGTTGAACGAATGACCGAGACCCTCGGAGATAGAGAAATCAGAGCGTGGCAACGGAAGTGCACAGAGTAAAAGGACCTTGGAACTGTTATGCGTTGGATATAAAGGCAGACTACGCTCGCGTACTCGCAGTGATCGATGGAATTTTCGAGGTCAAAAATTTCTGTTAGGGGGGTAGAATGTAATACCCGGTCTAACCGAAATTAATTAAATAATGAGTTAAATAGGAGCGAATATGGTTGGAAGATTTGGCAATTGAAATTTGATAATTTAAATATGATATTTGGATTCAGTGAATTTTTCCGAGTCGGAAAACATAGTTTTCTGCGTAAAAGCGCGCAGTAGAATTTTGACCGGCAGTATCGGCTAAGATCTGTCTGGTACTACAGCTGAGGAAATTGATTATGAGTAAATAAGATTAAGGAATGAGGAATTATAATTAGGGGAGGTAGAAATTTTTAAAGTGCGATTTAGAGCGCTAATCTTAAAGGGTTTTGGCCCAAAATTGGGCCAACGGACAAAAATAAGTGAACCGGGCCTAAGTGGGCCCAAGACCTAACATATATAAACATTAGTTATGAGTATTTCAGCTCATTTTACCCTAAAAGGAAGGGTTGGGGCGCTGATTTGGGAAGAGAGAAGAGAAGAGAGAAAACCTAACTCTCTTTGATCTTCAAACCACCATAACTTGAGCTACGGAGCTCCGATTGACGAGCCGTTTACGGCCACACGTCGCTCTTCTCATCCTCTACAATTCTATCTAAGTTTTGTGGTGAGTATTCCATTCATCTCTGCCCAGTTTTTGAAATTCTCCACTGTTACACGTTTTTGGGTAGTTAGTGTTGAAATCTTGTGATTTTGGATGTTTAGGGATACTCCAACATAGATTCTAAGCGGGTTATATCCCAACTTCATATGGGCTGAGGTAAGAAGTGCTCAAACCCTTGTGATTTGTCATTTTTATGAGCCCTATGTTGATGTATGTATGTGATATTGGTTATGTTAGTGTATTTGGTGATGTTGGTGCACAATTGGGAGATTGGTATTGCTTGAGGAGCTTTGGTGAGGCTTGGAGCTAAGGTTGGTGAAGACTTCCAAAGAAGAGGCTCAATTGGTTTGGCTACAAGAGGTACGGTTTAAGTTTCATTTAAGTACCGTGTGGTGTGATGAGAATTTCTAGGCTAGATGCCCCTAGGATTAAGTTTGGATTGTGTAAATGGTTGGTGCTAATATGCATAGTTGGTATGTAATATGAATTAATGATTGGGTTGAGAATTGTGTGGCCTTGTATGCTTGGTGTATTGAAAATTTGATGTATTAGGTAATGAGTATTGATTTGTGGTTTATGCATTTAAATTGTGAAATTGGGCCGGAGGCCGTGAATTTTAGGCCGGAGGCCGGAAAGAGGTAAGGAAGGTAAGTTAACGTGTGCATTATATGATGACACAAGTGATTGGATAAATTTCAGATACTGAATATATGAATGATTGGGTTGGTTATTGAATAATAAGGTTTGGGGAGTTAGAGTGTGGAATTTGGTAATTTTGGGTGAAATTATGTAGATGAGGTATGTTTGGTTTTAGTTGAGATATATTATGTGGTCATATATGTGATTATGATTATTGATGCCTTAGCTTGATGGTATGATGATGCATTAGAGGTACGTATGTTGTGATATATGCTTGAGGAATGATTAAGGTTGATTTGTGGGTGAAACCACGTGATAGTGAGTATGATATTGATTATGTATAATGATGGTTGATTGGAAATAGTGTTGTTAAAATTTGGCATGAGGAAGAGTATATGATGTGTAAATGTGTTTGAGTTTGAACCACTTGGGTGAAGTGGGTTAAAATGGTGGGATGATATTTTGTGAATTGTGGTAAAGTGTTAATGTGTGAGTTGAGGAGGCTTGATGTTGATTTTGGTATATTTTGATTGATTTCAAAGAAAGGGATGAAATTGGCATGTTTTGGTTGATTTTGAAAAGAGTTGGAAATGGCTTGTTTTGAAAATGGCACTTTGTAGTTTTGTGTGAAAACATGGTTTTTGGGCATACTTTGACGGGACATAACTTGGACTGCGGATTTCTGTTTTGTGCCAAACTTGTTTAAAAGTGAAATTGGATCCGCGATGTCCATGCCGTTCGAAGAACGGACAAAAAACGATTTAAAATGAGAAAGTTATGTCCGTCAGAAGATTGAGGGTTGAATCTGTGAATTCTGCAGCTTTTAACTTAGAAACTTTTTAGCAGAATGACCCTCCACGCGTAGGCGTACTTGGCGCGTACGCGTCGTTCTTCAAGAAGGCACCATCCACGCGTGCGCGTGGTGTGCACGGGCGCATCGATGCGCTGCACCAAATGCCCAGCCATTTTTCCGAGAGTTGTGCCAGAATCGTGCCAGTTTTGTGCCTGGGGCGCAAGTGCACCCACGCGTACGCGTGGCTGACAAATACGTGCCGTTTGGCTATTTTTCAATCTGTGCGTCCGCGCGTATGACGCTTGCGCGTCGATGAGTTTTGTGGCCATCCACGCGTGCGCGTGGAGTGCGCGTACGCGTGGCCCTGTTTTCATGCCAAAGTTGATTTTTGAGTTTTAAAAGCCAAATCTCATGCTTCTAAGCCTCCGATCTCACCCCTTATGTATTAAATCATTATGATATGCCTAGCAATGAGAAAGGAGCTAGGGGATGTGGTAACTTGCGAGTGAAGCAAGGGGAAAAGTTATGATCAATGATGATCAAAGATGATTATATATGAGATATGGAGGATGACGGTGGAAGAACCGTGTATGCCATGAGCCGAAGGGCTATATTTATTGATAAATGGCTGGTTCTTGATTGAACCATGAACCGGATGGCTGAGTTATTGCCGGGTTATGGCAAAGCCATTATTGGTTATGGCTGAGTATAAAAGCATATATGATTAATGAATGAATGTGTTAAATGGATAATAATGGAGAATGTTGAAATGTGATGTGTGACCCCGAGTAGTAGGCAGTGGCATTGTCCACTTGCTCCGGGTATGAGACGGGAAAGGATGTTTATGATAAATGAG
>NC_029791.2:30458204-30464494 GCF_000816755.2 Arachis ipaensis
GCCTGGGTAGTAGCGGCAGTAGTGGTGAATCCACTCGCTCCAGGTTGAGCTTTTAGACACCCGCCTGGATAGTAGCCGCAGTAGTGATTATTTCACTGGCTCTGGGTTGAGCGGGCAGTAGCAAGGGGGTTGTAGCTCAAACCTACTTGCTCCGCAAGGGGTGTTTCTGTCCAATGGTTAGCTACCAGGACATGTCGGGTTGGCTATATAACCCACAGATGATATCATCAGCCATAGGGCAGGCATTCATCATTTGCATATGTTCGAATTGTTTGGGTTTGCCTGTTTGTTTTGGATTTCTACATCATATATGCCATGTTACCTGACTATGTGCTACTTGTACCATATTTGTGTATTACTTGCCTGTATTACTTGTGTTTGTACAACTGAGAGGCCCCTCATGCTGGTGTTGGTGGATGTTGAGGGCTGTTCTTGATGAGATGAATTGATGATACGATTGCATGATGATGATAATTATTGAATGAGATAATTTGAACTCCCTGGGTAGACGCAGTGATGTGGTTTCACTAGCTCCAGGTGAAGGTATGATGTATTGATATAGAATTGTTGAGATAGAACAACTGGTGATAGTTTTGCTTATGATTCTGAGTCTGATTTGTGGAAGAGTCAGTGAGTTGGGAAACATGTGAAACATGAATTAGATTTAGCACTCCCTTATGACAGTTGCCTATTCATGGATTAGCGAAAACCTAGGATGGATAATTGGTGAAGAAGTTTAGGATGCTTAGTGAGTTTTTATTGCAGTGCATTGTATTTATTTGACACTTTTACCGTATATTTTTTAATAAAATCCTAATTTCAAACCTTAATTCCCAAATTGAAAATCAGAAACCCTAACCTAATTTCATCCAACCCTCAGCAGCTGCCAGCCACACTTTCTTACCCCAACGGTCACACAACGCATAGCAGAGAAAGAGATTTGCGGGAAGAAGAGAAAGAAGACGCCGCTGCTGTCGCGCTTGACTGCCGCTGCCGTCGTCCTCATCGCACACCGCCACCGTCCAGCAGGTCGTCACACCGAGCCCGTTCCACCACCGTCAACACTGCCACGCAGAAGAGAAGACGACGTCGTAACGTGAGCCAAGGCCGAGAGGAAGGGGACGTCACTGTGCCTGCAACGCGACCGATCCGCCGCTGCCACTGGTAGGGTTTTGTCGCCGCCGTCCATGGAGTTTCGATTAGTGCCACTGTCATCGCATACCAGAGGAGAGGGGAGCTCGTGTGTGAAGAGTAGCGCCGCTGTGCCTCCGTCGTGCCTTCATCACCATCGAACTGTCTTGCTGTTGCTAGCCTCATAGCTACTTCTGAGGCTGCGCCGCCGTGCCTCTGGTCATGGGTGGAGTCCACTCCAAGCTGTCACCATCGCAGAATACACACAGATGAGAGGGAGAAAGGACCTCCGCCGCTGTCAGGGTCGTTGGTGAGTCGTGCACTGTCACCAGAGTTTAAAACAGCACCAGCCTTCGTGTTCTGGTTCTGATTCTCCTATTCTTGAACTTGTAAGCTTTAATCCTTACTCTGATTTCATTTTATTTCTTAGTCTTCTCTGTTATGAGTAAGGAAAACCTATGTCTCTGTTTAACGCTGCTGCTATGCCTTCCCTGTTTGCTGATGAAATTATCAAAGGTGATAGTGTTGGTGATAATAAAGAACTGTAAGAGTTGCTGCTGCTGCTGTTGCTAGCTTGGTTCGAGTCAGTTGCTGCTACGAATTAAGATGAAAGAGGAGTTGGCTACGCTTAATTATCGAATTTCGGCTAATCGAGGTAGGGGGTTTAAAATGATTTTAATTTAGGAATTCCAATAAGGTTTACTGAATAACTGCAAATAGTATTAATAGTTGTGAGTAATTAATTGATTATATGAATGTTGGATTGTGATTGCGATTGCTTGGTGATGTGATTGAATTGATTGTAATTATGTGTGGTAGATGATTGAATTATTGATTATTGGTTGTTGAAATGGTTGTTTGGTATATTGCTATGGCTGTGAAAGTGACTTGAGATAGTAGAGGATTGTGGTTTTGAATGATTATGTATAAATGGTTGAGACTAAGATAAACATTTGATATATTTGATATTGGATTGAGAATTGTTGAAGAATTAGGGCCTAAAAGGCTAAACTATTATTAAGAATCTGGTTTTCAAAATAGAATGGTTACTTTGAGGACGGCCTAGTAATTTGGTAGTGATCGAAATGGTATGAGATTAAAATCTGAGTAAACTTTAACAAGTGTAGTTGTTAGGATTTAAATATGAAGGTTTCGTATTAACTGAAGATTTAGTTATGATTTTTCAAAATTAAGCCGTAAAATCTGATTTTCTGCATTACCTTTAAGTGAAAATAGTAACTTTGAAAGACTGTAACTAATTCTGTGATGATCGGAATTGCATTGAAATAAGTCCTGGTTAAACTTGGGAATAATTGGGACTGAATTGGAGAGTTTGAGATCTTTTCATTAAATATAAGATTTATGGTGAATTTTTGAGTAATGGTTGTGGGATCTGATTTTTACTGCAGAATTTTTGGAACAGCAGTAACTTGTTGGCTCTTCTTTGAATGTTCCGAATTGAATTTTGAAGCAAAACTAATTTTAAATGAAACGTTAGTTCTATTATTTTAAAGTCGTAAAATTTCAGAACTATTGAACTTGCTGTTTAAAAGATATGAATTTTTGAAATACGATGTATTATGCAGTAAAGGCCAGATTCTGTTTTCTCAAATCAGTAAATTTGGAAGTTTATAACTTTTGAACCTGGTTGGATATCGAGGTGCAATCAATTGGAAGTGAAAATTAAGTATGTTTAGCATATGTGACTTAAATTTCAGGGCTATCCATATTTTAATGAGTAAGTTATGGGACTTGGAAGAAGATAAGTTCTTTAAGTTTTAAAACAGAATTTTGCAGAAAATTAGTCAACTTCTAGGTTATATAACTTCTTCATTAAAAATGATATTGACCTGGGATAAATTGGAAAAGAAACCTGGATGAGTAAAGTTAAACTATATTAATTTTTAAAGTCATTGGATTTAACTTGGATTTTATATTGAATTTTGAATATCACATGCTGCTGCTGTTTTTCTGGTTTTACACACTGCAGAGCAGTAATAGTTTTTCCTCTATTCCTAAGGCTAGAGAAATTAGAAAATTATGATCTTTTGTTTGTTAGAAACCTTATTTCAAGATGAACGCCTGGACATAAAGTTTGCGTAATTCCATATTTTTAAGAGAGTATATTTGGTTTTAAAATTACTCTACCTTTCAATTTTATCAAAATATCTATTCATATCTATCTATATTTTTTTATAAAATCCTAATTTCAAACCCTAATTCCCAAATTGAAAATCAGAAACCCTAACCTAATTTCCTCCAACCCTCAGCAGCTGCCAGCCACACTTCCTTACCCCAACGGTCACACAACGCAGATCAGAGAAAGAGATTTGCGGGAAGAAGAGAAAGAAGACGCCGCTGCTGTCGCGCTTGACTGCCGCTGCCGTCATCCTCATCGTGCACCGCCACCGTCCAGCAGGTCGTCACGCCGAGCCCGTTCCACCACCGTCAACACTGCCACGGAGAAGAGAAGACGACGTCGTAACGCGAGCCAAGGCCGAGAGGAATGGGACGTCACTGTGCCTCCAACGCGACCGATCCGCCGCTGCCACTGGTAGGGTTTTGTCGCCGCCGTCCATGGAGCTTCGATTAGCGCCACTGTCATCGCATACCAGAGGAGAGGGGAGCTCGTGTGTGAAGAGTAGCGCCGCTGTGCCTCCGTCGTGCCTTCATCACCATCGAACTGTCTTGCTGTTGCTAGCCTCATAGCTACTTCTGAGGCTGCACTGCCGTGCCGCTGGTCATGGGTGGAGTCCACTCCAAGCTGTCACCATCGCAGAATACACGCAGATGAGAGGGAGAAAGGACCTCCGCCACTGTCAGGGTCGTTGGTGAGTCGTGCACTGTCACCAGAGTTTAAAACAGCACCAGCCTTCGTGTTTTGGTTCTGATTCTCCTATTCTTGAACCTATAAGCTTTAATCCTTACTCTGCTTCCATTTTATTTCTTAGTCTTCTCTGTTATGAGTAAGGAAAACCTATGTCTCTGTTTAACGCTGCTGCTATGCCTTTCCTGTTTGCTAATGAAACTATCAAAGGTGATAGTGTTGGTGATAATAAAGAACTGTAAGAGTTGCTGCTGCTGCTGCTGTTGCTAGCTTGGTTCGAGTCAGTTGCTGCTACGAATTAAGATGAAAGAGGGGTTGGCTACGCTTAATTATCAAATTTCGGCTAATCGAGGTAGGGGGTTTAAAATGATTTTAATTTAGGAATTCCAATAAGGTTTACTGAATAACTGCAAGTAGTATTAATAGTTGTGAGTAATTAATTGATTATATGAATGTTGGATTGTGATTGCGATTGTGCTTGGTGCTGTGATTGAATTGATTGTAATTATGTGTGGTAGATGATTGAATTATTGATTATTGGTTGTTGAAATGGTTGTTTGGTATATTGCTATGGCTGTGAAAGTGACTTGAGATAGTAGAGGATTGTGGTTTTGAATGATTATGTATAAATGGTTGAGACTAAGATAATCATTTGATATATTTGATATTGGATTGAGAATTGTTGAAGAATTAGGGCCTAAAAGGCTAAACTATTATTAAAAATCTGGTTTTCAAAATAGAATGATTACTTTGAGGACGGCCTAGTAATTTGGTAGTGATCGAAATGGTATGAGATTAAAATCTGAGTAAACTTTAACAAGTGTAGTTGTTAGGATTTAAATATGAAGGTTTCGTATTAACTGAAGATTTAGTTATGATTTTTCAAAGTTAAGCCGTAAAATCTGATTTTCTGCATTACCTTTAAGTGAAAATAGTAACTTAGAAAGACTGTAACTAATTCTGTGATGATCGGAATTGCATTGAAATAAGTCCTGGTTAAACTTGGGAATAATTGGGACTGAATTGGAGAGTTTGAGATCTTTTCATTAAATATAAGATTTATGGTGAATTTTTGAGTAATGGTTGTGGGATCTGATTTTTACTGCAGAATTTTTGGAACAGCAGTAACTTGTTGGCTCCGCTGTGAATGTTCTGAATTGAAATTTGAAGCGAAACCAATTTTAAATGAAACTCTAGTTCTATTATTTTAATTTCATAAAATTTCAGAACCGTTGAACTTGCTGTTTAAAAGATATGAATTTTTGAAATACGATGTATTATGCAGTAAAGGCCAGATTCTGTTTTCTCAAATCAGTAAATTTGGAAGTTTATAACTTTTGAACCTGGTTGGATATCGAGGTGCAACCAATTGGAAGTGAAAATTAAGTATGTTTAGCATATGTGACTTAAATTTCAGGGCTATCCATATTTTAATGAGTAAGTTATGGGACTTGCAAGAAGATAAGTTCATTAAGTTTTAAAACAGAATTCTGCAGAAAATTAGTCAACTTCTAGGTTATATAACTTCTTCATTAAAAATGATATTGACCTGGGATAAATTGGAAAAGAAACCTGGATGAGTAAAGTTAAACTATATTAATTTTTAAAGTCATTGGATTTAACTTGGATTTTATATTGAATTTTGAATATCACATGCTGCTGCTATTTTTCTGGTTTTACGCACTGCAGAGCAGTAACAGTTTTTCCTCTATTCCTAAGGCTAGAGAAATCAGAAAATTATGATCTTTAGTTTGTTAGAAACCTTATTTCAAGATGAACGCCTGGACATAAAGTTTGTGCAATTCTGAGTTTATTTGCTATACTAAACAGAAAAGAAGATAGAGTGCTGAGAATGTCTGAGTGAGAGTTATGAGTTCATAAAATTAAAGATGAACCTTAGCGTCATAGGACTGATTCAATGTTGGAATTTGTTTGATTCTGAATTGATTTGATATTGGAGAGGTTGAAAAGAGTTTGGTAAATTGTTTGGTTGGGACCCGTAAGGGTGGCTAAGTCCTATTTTTAAAGGAGATTATGTCCAAATTTTTATAAAAGTATAAGGACTTAATCAAAATCGACATTTAAGGCTTATTTAATGATAATAACTTCAATGATTATTTTAAGAAAAGATTATTTGGTATACGAGATTGTTGGCAAGGGCATGGGTCTTGTCCCGCTTGTGTACTTGCAATTATGAAAGAAAAAGGAAAGAGTAAAGTACTTATTGTATGATTATCTGTTGCTTGAGGCAACCCAAGAGATATTTGTTTATTTGTTTGTTGCTTGAAGCAACCCAAGAGATGTTTGTTTGTTGCTTGAGGCAACCTAAGAG
>NC_029791.2:30464532-30495689 GCF_000816755.2 Arachis ipaensis
CCTACAGCAATTTTCCGTTCCCAAGAGTCCTACGAGTAGAAAGCAGAGGCTGTCTCAATAGAGCTGCTAATAATTATATGCACATTTATTTGAATGGAAAATCGTATTCGGGAAATCGTGAACTCGTGACCGGATAAATGTCGGGAATGTAGGTGCTAACCGACACATGAGCTCATGGCCTGCACTACGACTAGACATTCATCATATGCATCTATGTGACATTGTTTGGGTGTGTATATTGTAATTAGTTTGCCTAAGTGAATAATTCTGTTTAATTGCTAATTACTATACTTGATGTAATTACTCTTGATTGTGTTTGAACCTCATTACCTGTGCTTGTAACTGATTGTTTGGATTGTGGTGATTGGATGTTGATTGAGTTGTTTAGGCCTGAGGTCGTGACTGGTATGTTTGAGGTCTAGTTCTGTATAAAGTATCTGACTGGTTCAGCATAGATTTAATGAACCTATGCTTGGAGCATGATGATCATTTATACCGCATAGGTAACTTCTTTTATGTTGTGGTCTAGTAAAGTATGAAAAAATCAAACTGGTTCAGCATAGACTTAATGAACCTATGCTTGGAACAGGTTGGTCATTCATACAGTCTAGGAAACTTTTAAGAGTTTTATAAAGAAAATATGGTTCTAGGATTTTGAATAATTAACTAATGCTTTTAAACAAGGTTAATTTTCTTTTAGATGTCTCCGAATGAAATTAACTATTTACGGTTTATTCTTTACTTTCACGGCATTCTCGACCTCTACTGAGAACATGTGGTTTGGTTCTCACCCCCAAATTTTTAACCCTTTTAGCGACACTGGTTTGAAGACGCAATTTGAAGCTGTGAGCGATTAGTAGGTTTTCTTTATGGTTTTAATTGCTTTCATAGAGTCCCCTCGCTCTTGTCGTTTGAGGTTTTATTTTAACAGAGGGGTAAGTGTTGTATTTGGGTTTATATGACTTCTTATGTATAAGAATTACTATTAATAATACTATGTGATTGTTATTATTATTTGTAAATATTTGAATTATGACTTTAATGAATAAAAAACAAAATTTTCTGGCATTTTCTTAAAACTGAAACGTGAAATCGATACAAAGGCTCAGTAATTAAGTAGTTATTATTAGAAAAGTTCACGTAACGTTCTTTCTAGTAGAAATACCCTGACTTAAGCAAGGTATTTTGCTAGAAGGGATGTTACAATATGGTATCAGAGCAGTCTTTCCTGTAGAGCCTTGGGAACGGATTGACTATGCTTCATTGCATACTCTGAGTGTCTGTCATGCCTTAAGACTTGTCTTGGTGACGAGAGTTTTTGTTTTATATACATGACTGTCTGATGATTAACGTTATTAGTTTACCTTTGCATACCTCATGGTATCAAGTTTGGCCAACTTAATACTAATGATTTATGTATATGGAACACTAATGGATTATCATAGACGAAATAGAAATGATAGGTTAATGCGAATTACGAGGTTTTGGGGACGTTAGAAACTAAATTCTAGAGATTAGTTCCATTTCGACGTATGCTCTTTATTCACGCTTAGCGTTATCTCTTTTTCTACTATTTGTATTGGAATTTCTAGTTTCTGATCTCTTTCTTGCTAACCTTGTATTATTATTCGTGCATGTCCTTGCTTGACTCTGTATCTGGCTGTTGTTTGAATCTTTTGAAACATTTATCCTTACCTTACAAACTCTATGCTCCTTGCTCTGAATTCGGAATTATTTCGGTGCAGCATACTATTTCTTGAAATTTCCTTCTTAAGTACTTGTTTCAGATTCTCTTCGAGAAAAAATTCAATTTAAATCTTTTCTTACTTGACTGTATCCACAACCCTTGCTTAAATTTTGATGGGATTGTTTTTAATTCAGCCTAGACTTTCTTACATAAACTCTGAAACTTCTTTATATAGTTTAATTTTGTTTAGTTGTGATATACCACTTTTCTTTTATTGATTTATAGAAATTTTTATTTTAGAATTTATTCTTTGAATAGAAGCTGATTTTCTTCCAACTTTATTATAATTTTATAGCTATTCTTACCTAATTATGTACTTAAGTATCCTCCAAGATTTTTAAAGAAAATGTTTTGCCTTTAACCTCAAACAAGCTTTAATTTACAAACCCTGCATGATTTGTTTTGATTTAAAAATTAAATCGATATAACATATTATTTATACTAAGTTTAGTACATTGAAAAATATTAGATTTATATATATTCTTTTGAAAAAGATAAACTAATTCCCTCTATTTCAAATTGAAGTTGTTCAAAATTTTGTACTATTTTCCCTAATGATGTTCATATTGAAACTATTCGATTCAAAATTTCTTCCTAAGCTTTAAATTAACTCCCTTTATGCTCCATTTCATTGCTTATATATATATATCCTTGTTTGTTGACGATCTCACGTATTCCTTCAAAATCTTGCGAAATACTATCTTGTGCAATTGCAAACTTGAGTATTCTTCCAATTTCTCGCATAAACCTTTCGTGCCGTTTGTCTTTCTCTTCTCATGTTTCGTATTCCTTATATGCGCTAGTTCCTAGGGACACGATTTGTGCGTACGGAAAGTGAATCTGGTTAGTCTACGAAGTTATAAGGAGTTATGGAGTTTTGAGGCGACGAGAGGAAGTGATCATGCTTTGTTAAAAGTTGTGAACGAATATTGTGTCTATTTGATTTTGGATTTTAAAATTTTTCTTGTGTTAAGTTATTTTATCAACTCTTGCATTACTTAGTATATTTTCTTCTATGTTTATGTGATACGATTTTCTTTGAACCTTTTTTTTTTGGTGTCTTTTTCTTTGAACCTTTAAAATATTCAAAAGGGGATGTGAATATAAATCTTTTCTTCATTTTATATCAATTTTCGAGGGTGAAAATTTTTGTAAGTTGGATAGAATGTAACATCCCGCATTTTTGGAAACCTAAATATGAATAAATTGTGAATTTATCTTATTAAGTTTAAACTTTATAATTTTAGAAATTATTTTATTAGAAATAATTAAATAGATTCGGAGATAAATTTATTTTGAACCAATTAATATTCTTAGGTAATTTTATTTTAATGGATTGCTATACTTGATGTAATTGCTCTTGATTGTGTTTGAACCTCATTACCT
Organism: Arachis ipaensis; assembly: GCF_000816755.2. NCBI lineage: Eukaryota > Viridiplantae > Streptophyta > Magnoliopsida > Fabales > Fabaceae > Arachis > Arachis ipaensis. The sequence continues at coordinate 30,467,666 of NC_029791.2, forward strand.
GTGTTTGTAACTGATTGTTTGGATTGTGGTGATTGGATGTTGATTGAGTTGTTTGGGCCTGAGGCCGTGACTGGTACGTTTGAGGTCTAGTTCTGTATAAAATATTTGACTAGTTCAGCATAGATTTAATGAACCTTTGCTTGGAGCAGGATGATCATTTATGTTGTGGTCTAGTAAAGTATAAAAAAATCAAACTGGTTCAGCATAGACTTAATGAACCTATGCTTGGAACAGGTTGGTCATTCATACAGTCTAGGAAACTTTTAAGAGTTTTATAAAGAAAATATGGTTCTAGGATTTTGAATAATTAACTAATGCTTTTAAAGGAGGTTAATTGTCTTTTAGATGTCTCCGAATGAAATTAACTATTTACGCTTTATTCTTTACTTTCACGGCATTCTCGACCTCTACTAACATGTGGTTTGGTTCTCACCCCCAAATTTTCTACCCTTTTAGTGACACAGGTTTGAAGATGCAATTTGAAGCTGCAAGCGATTAGTAGGTTTTCTTTATGGTTTTAATTGCTTTCATAGAGTCCCTTCGCTCTTGTCGTTTGAGGTTTTATTTTAACAGAGGGGTAGGTGTTGTATTTGGGTTTATATGACTTCTTATGTATAAGAATTACTATTAATAATACTATGTGATTGTTATTATTATTTGTAAATGTTTGAATTATGACTTTAATGAATAAAAAACAAAATTTTCTGGCATTTTCTTAAAACTGAAACGCGAAATCGATACAAAGGCTCAGTAATTAAGTAGTTATTATTAGAAAAGGTCACATAACGTTCTTTCTAGTAGAAATACCCTGACTTAAGCAAGGTATTTTGCTGGAAGGGATGTTACATATACTAATCATGCTGCTCTAAAATATCTCCTCACAAAGCAGGATTCAAAACCCAGACTTATAAGATGGTTGTTGCTTCTGCAAGAGTTTGATATAGAAATAAGAGACAGAAAAGGGACAGAGATTCATACCCAAAGAGTACAGTAAGTAGCAAACGAAAAAATTAATCACTGATGCAAAGTACTACTTGTGGGATGAACCATATCTCTTTAAGAGGTGTGCAGACGGAATGATCCGTAGATGTGTGCCTAGAGAAGAGGCACAGAAGATCCTATGGCATTGCCATGGATCACAATATGGAGGATATTTCGGAGGTGAGCGAATAACCACAAAGGTTCTCCAATGCGGCTTCTACTGGCCCACTCTTTATAGAGACTCCCGAGAGTTTGTACGTAACTATGACAGTTGCCAGAGAGCTGGTAATCTGCCTCACGGTTATGCCATGCCTCAGCAAGGGATCTTAGAGATTGAGTTGTTTGATGTATGGGGTATTGACTTCATGGGCCTTTCCCACCATCATACTCAAACACTTATATTCTGGTGGCAGTAGACTATGTATCTAAATGGGTAGAGGCAATTGCAACACCCACTAATGATACTAAGACAGTGATGAAGTTCCTCCAAAAGAATATCTTCAGCAGTTTCGGTGTCCCTAGGATACTAATCAGCGATGGAGGCACTCATTTCTGCAATAAACAACTTGACTCTGCTCTGGTCCGATATGGAATCAACCATAAAGTAGAAACTCCATATCATCCACAGACAAATGGGCAGGCTGAAGTCTCAAATAGAGAACTAAAGTGGATCCTGGAGCGGACTGTAAATGCCCGTAGAAAGGATTGGGCAAGAGGTCTAGATGATGCTCTGTGGGCATACAGAACAGCATTCAAGACTCCTATAGGGAACTCTCTATACCAGCTTGTGTATGGAAAAGCCTGTCATCTGCTAGTGGAACTGGAACACAAGGCCTACTGGGCAACCAACAAATCCATATGCGCTGTCACCGCACGGCTAATCATCTGTCAGTTCCCACTAGCGTTGGAATAGGACCATTGTCCTTTTGCACACTGTCACTTGCGCCCCATATTCGCAGGTTTGAAGCTCTTTACAGTCATCCTTTTCTAGATCCTACTCGGAATACCACAGACAAGGTTTAGACTTTCCAGATTCCAGGAATGATGCCAATTGGTTCTAGCCTATACCACGAAGGTTCTAACCTTTGGACTCGGTCCGTGGATCAGAAACCAAAGAGATACGCATTCAAGTTGTCCCCCAATGACTATGTTGAGCTCAAATAGAACAGAATGGTTGTCAGGCATGCGTTCATAGATTTGAGAATAATGATGAGTGTCATGGATCAACATCTTCTCCGGATTGAAGTACGAATGAGTATCTTACAATAGAATCAAGCGTGATTGAATGGAAAACAGTAGTAATTACATTAATTCATTGAAACACAACAGAGCTCCTCACCCGCAACCATTGGGTTTAGAGACTCATGCCGTCAGAAATACAATATGAAGTGTAAAAATGTCATAAGGTTCTCAATGAATCTCTAAAAGTAGTTTTTATGCTAGACTAGTAACCTAGGTTTACAGAAAATGAGTAACTAAGTGCAAAATTCCACTTCTGGGACCCACTTGGTGTGTGCTTGGGCTGAGCTTTCAAACTTTCACGTTCATATGCCCAAAGTTGGCATTAAACGCCACCCCAGGTGCCAGAATGGGCGTTTAACGCCGAAAAAGGTGCCAGTTCTGGCGTTTTACCCCTGACAGTTTTAGGTTGAATTTGGACGCTGGTTTGGAACATCAAATCTCAGGCAAAGTATAGACTATTATATATTGATGGAAAGCCCAGGATGTCTACTTTCCAACGCAATTGAGAGCGCGCCAATTGGACTTCTGTAACTCAAGAAAATCTATTTCGAGTGCAGGAGGGTTAGAATCCAACAGCATCTGCAGTTCTTTTTCAGCCTTTGAATCAAATTTTTGCTCAGGTCCCTCAATTTCAGCCATAAAATATTTGAAATTACAGAAAAACACACAAACTCATAGTAAAGTCCAAAAATATGATTTTTGAATAAAAACTACTAAAAATATAATAAAAAGTAACTAAATTATACTAAAAATTACTTAAAAACACTGCCAAAAGGGTATAAATTATCCGCTCATCATAACACCAAACTTAAATTGTTGCTTGTCCCCAAGCAACTAAAAACAAAATAGGATAAAAAGAAGAGAATATACAATAAATTCCAAACTTATCAATGAAGATTAGCTTCAATTAGATAAGCGGGACTTGTAGCATTTTTGCTTCTAAACAGTTTTGGCATTTCACTTTATCCTTTGAAGTTCAGAATGATTGTCATCTATAGGAACTCAGAATTCAGATAGTGTCATTGATTCTCCTAGTTCAGTATGTTGATTCTTGAACACAACTACTTTATGAGTTTGGCCGTGACCCTAAGCATTTTGTTTTCCAGTATTACCACCGGATATATAAATGCCACAGACACATAACTGGATGAACCTTTTTTCAGATTATGACTCAGCTTTGCTAGAGTCCCCAGTTAGAGGTGTCCAGAGCTCTTAAGCACACTCTTTTTGTTTTGGACCACGACTTTAACCGCTCAGTCTCAAGTTTTTTTTTTCACTTGACACTTTCATGCCACAAGCACATAGTTAGGGACAGCTTGATTTAGCCGCTTAGGCCAGGATTTTATTCCTTTGGGCCCTCCTATCCATTAATGCTCAAAGCCTTGGATCCTTCTTACCCTTGCCTTTTGGTTTAAAGGGTTATTAGCTTTTTCTGCTTGCTTTTTTTTGTGAGCTTTTCTATTCACTACTTTTTCTTGCTTCAAGAATCAATTTTATGATTTTTCAGATTATCAATAACATTTCTCCTTTTTCATTATTCTTTCAAGAGCCAACAATTTTAACATTCATAAACAACAAATTCAAAAAAAAATATGCACTGTTCAAGCATTCATTCAGAAAACAAAAAGTATTATCACCACATCAAAATAATTAAACTAGTTTCAAGGATGAATTCGAAATCATGTACTTCTTGTTCTTTTGTGATTAAAACATTTTTCTTTTAAGAAAGGTGATGGATTCATAGGACATTCATAGCTTTAAGATATAGACACTAAGACACTAATGATCATGTAATAAAGACACAAACATAAATAAACATAAAGCATAGAGAATGAAAAAAAAATAAATAGACAAGGAGATTAAGAAACGGGTCCACCTTAGTGAGGGTGGCATCTTCCTCCTCTTGAAGAACCAATGGTGCTCTTGAGCTCCTCTATGTCTCTTCCTTGCCTTTGTTGCTCCTCCCTCATGGTTCTTTGGTCTTCTCTAATTTCATGGAGGAGGATGGAATGCTCTTGGTGCTCCACCCTTAGTTGTCCCATGTTGGAACTTAATTCTCCTAGGAAGGTGTTGATTTGCTCCCAATAGTTTTGTGGAGGAAAATGCATCCCTTGAGGCATCTCAAGGATTTCATGATGAGGATTTTCCTCATGCTCTTGTTGAGGTCCATGAGTGGGCTCTCTTGTTTGCTCCATCCTTTTTTTAGTGATGGGCTTGTCCTCTTCAATGAGGAGTCTTGGCCACAACTTCATAGAAGTGGTCTTGATGGACCTTTGAGATGAATCTCTCCATCTCCCATGACTCGAAGGTGGAAGCAATTGCCTTTTCTTTCCTCTTTCTAGAGGTTTCTCCGGCCTTAGGTGCCATAAATGGTTATGGAAAAATAAAAAAGCTGAGCTTTTCCACACCAAACTTAAAAGGTTTGCTCGTCCTCGAGCAAAAGAATAAAGAAAGGAGGAGAAGAAGAAGAGATGGAGGAGATGGAGGTGTGTGAATTGTTTGGCCAAGGGGGGTTTTAGGTGGTTATGATGTGGAAAAGGAAGGAGTGATGGTTTTAATTTGAGTGGGTGGGTGTAGGTGGGTTGTATGATGGTTTTTGAGGAGTAATGAAGGTGATTGGTGGAGGTTATTTAGGAAAGAGTATTATGAAAAAGTGTGAAGAAGTGAGAGAGAGTGAGTCGAGGTTGGTGGGGATCCTGTGGGGTCCACAGATCTTGAGGTGTTAAGGATTTCTCATCCCTGCACCAATTAGGCGTGCAAAACGCCCTTAGAGTGCAATTCTGGCGTTAAACGCCCAAAATGGTGCCAGACTAGGCGTTTAACGCCCATTCTGCTACCCTTACTGGCGTTTAAACGTCTCCTCCAGGGTATGCTGTTTTTAATACTGTTTTCATTCTGTTTTTGCTTTTTCAATTATTTTTGTGACTTCACATGATCATCAACCTACAGAAAACATAAAATGACAATGGAGAATAAATAGATATAATTAAATAAAATTGGTTTGCTTCCCAACAAGCGCTTCTTTAATGTCAATAGCTTGACAGTGAGCTCTCATGGAGCCTCATAGATAATCAGAGCAGGGTTGGAGCCTCTCAACACAAAACTTAGAGTTTGGTTGTGGCCTCCCAATACCAAACTTAGAGTTTGAATGTGGGGGTTTTGTTTGACTCTGTATTGAGAGAAGCTTTTCATGCTTCCTCTCCATGGTTACAGAAGGAGATCCTTGAGCCTTAAACACAAGGTAGTCCCCATTCAATTGAAGGACCAATTCTCCTCTGTCAACATCAATCACAGCTTTTGCTGTGGCTAGGAAGGGTCTTCCAAGGTACTTAACAACTTGCTCTTCAGAGACATATTCATCCTCTTCAGAGGAGGAATATTCATCAGAGCTCATGAATGGTAACAGGAAGTTCAAAGGAATCGCTATGGTTTCTGTATGAGCCTCAGATTCCTTTGGTTCCTCAAAGGGAAACTCCTTAGTGGTCAGTGGACGTTCCCTGAGGTCTTCCTCACTGGGAATCACTGCCTTTTCACTCTCTCCAGGTTTGGCCACACCAAGTAAGGTTATGGCCTTGCACTCTCTTTTGGGATTCTCTTTTGTATTGCTTGGGAGAGTGCTAGGAAGATTTTCAGTAATCTTCTTACTCAGCTGACCCACCTGTGCCTCCAAATTTCTAATGGAGGACCTTGTTTCATTCATGAAACTTAGTGTGGTCTTAGATAGATCAGAGACTATGGTTGCCAGGCTAGAATGGCTCTATTCAGAATTCTCTATCTGTTGCTGAGAAGATGATGGAAAAGGCTTAAGAATATATCCAGGATGGTCCATTCTGAAAGCATGTCAGAAGGACACTTTTTGGTCAGTTGCTTGTATCTCTCCCAAGCTTCATAGAGGGATTCACCTTCTTTCTGTCTGAAGGTTTGAACATCCACTCTAAGCTTGCTAAGCTTTTGAGGAGGGAAGAACTTGGCTAAGAAAGCTGTGACCATCTTATCCCAAGAGTTTAGGCTATCTTTAGGTTGAGAGTCCAACCATATTCTAGCTCTGTCTCTTACAGAAAACGGGAAAAGCATAAGCCTGTAGACCTCGGGATCAACCCCATTGGTCTTAACAGTATCACAGATCTGCAAGAATTCAGTTAAGAACTGAAAAGGATCTTCTTATGGAAGTCCATGAAACTTGCAATTCTATTGCATCAGAGAAACTAATTGTTTGCTCCAATGGCAGGGATTGAGATGCTTCTTCCATGGAAGTTGGAATTTGGTGCAGTAAAGTCACCAAGCATCTTCCTTGCACCTCCACCATTGTTATTGGTTTCGGCCATCTCTACTTCTTTTTTTTCGAAAATTTCAGTAAAGTCCTCTTCAGAGTGTTGTGTTTTAGCTTCTCTTAGCTTCCTCTTCAGAGTCCTTTCAGGTTCTGGATCAGCTTCAACAAGAATGTTCTTATCCTTGCTCCTGATCATGTGAAAAAGAAGAGAACAGAAAAGAAGAGAAATCCTCTATGTCACAGTATAGAGATTCCTTTATGTGAGTAGAAGAAGAAAAATTCGAACACAGAGAGGAAAAGAGGGTTTGAATTTTGAGATGAAGAGAAGTGTTAGTAAATGAATAAATAAATAGAAAGAGAGGGAGGGAAATTCGAAAATTATTTTTGAAAAAAAAGGTTAGTGATTTTCGAAAATTAAGAGAAGAAATAAAATTAAAATTAAAATTTGAAACAGTTAGTTAATTAAAAAAGAGAATTTTTGAAAAAGAGGAAGGTGATTTTCGAAAATTAGAGAGAGAAAAGTAGTTAGGTGGTTTTGAAAAAGATAAGAAATAGTAAAACACACAAAAAGTCAATTAGTTAATTGAAAAAGATTTGAAAATCAATTTTGAAAAGATAAGAAGTTAGAAAAGATTTTGAAATTGATTTTTGAAAAAGATATGATTTGAAAAAGATACGTTTGAAAAGATATGATTTAAAAGATATGATTGAAATTTATTTTGAAAAAGATTTGGAAAGGAAATTAAAAAGATTTGATTTTTAAAATTAAAATTGATTACTTGACTAACAAGAAACTAAAAGATATGATTTTAAAATTTAAAGATTGAACCTTTCTTAATAGGCAAGTAACAACTTGAAAAATTTTTGAATCAAAATATTAAATGCTAGTAGTAATTTCGAAAATTATGAAGCAAAATAAGGAAAAGATTTTGAAAATCAATTTTTAAAATTTTCGAAAAGCATTAAAGGAAAAAATGAAAAAGATTTTGAAAAATTTTAAGCAAGAATTCGAAAATATAAAAAGGAAATTGAAAAAGATTTGATTTTGAAAAAGATTTGAAAAGATAGAATTTTTAAATTAAAATTTATGAGTAAAATAAGGAAAGATATATTTTTTATTTTTGACTTTTTAATGAGGAGAGAGAAAAACAACTAAATGATGCAAAACATAAAAATTTAAGATCAAAACTAATAATGCATGCAAGAGCACTTAGAATGTCAAGATGAACACCAAGAACACTTTGAATGTCAAGATGAACACCAAGAACTTATTTTTGAAAATTTTTTGAGAAAAGAAAAACATGCAAGACACCAACTTAGAAATTTTCAATGTTTAGACTCTAATAAATCTAAAATGCATATGAAAAGCAAGAAAAGACACAAAACAATAAAAATTAAAGATCAAACATATAAAATCATCAATACAACTTGAAGATCATGAAGAACACATGCATGAATTTTCGAAAATTTTTAAGAAAAGTTAAAAAGATGCAATTGACACCAAACTTAAAAATTGACACAAGACTCAAACAGAAAACACAAAATATTTTTGGTTTTTATGATTTTATTGATTTTTTTTTTTGGAAAATTATTTTGGGAAGAACGAAAAAGAAGAAAAATTTTTCTGTATTTTTCGAAAATAAGAAGTAAAAAGCTTAAAAATAAAATAAAATTACCTAATCTGAGCAACAAGATGAACCGTCAGTTGTCCAAACTCGAACAATCCCCGGCAACGGCGCCAAAAACTTGGTGCACGAAATTGTGATCATCAATGGCACCAACAACTTGGTACGCACAATTGTAATCTCAACTCTTTGTCACAACTCCGCACAACTAACCAGCAAGTGCACTAGGTCGTCCAAGTAGTAAACCTTACGTGAGTAAGGGTCGATCCCACGGAGACTGTCGGCTTGAAGCAAGCTATGGTCATCTTGTAAATCTCAGTCAGGCGGATTCAAATGGTTATGGAGAATTGATAATTAAAATATGAATAAAACATAAAATAGGATAGAAATACTTATGTAATTCATTGGTGAGAATTTCAGATAAGCGTATGAAGATGCTTTGTTCCTCCTAAACTTCTGCTTTCCTATTGCCTTCTTCCAATCATTCATACTCCTTTCCATGGCAAGCTTATGTTGGGTTTCACCGTTGTCAATGGCTACCTCTCATCCTCTCAGTGAAAATGGTCCAAATGCGCTGTCACCGCACGGCTAATCAGCTGTTGGTTCTCGATCATGTTGGAATAGGATCCATTGATCCTTTTGCGTCTGTCACTACGCCCAACACTCGCGAGTTTGAAGCTTGTCACAGTCATCCCTTCCTAGATCCTACTCGGAATACCACAGACAAGGTTTAGACTTTCCGGATCTCAAGAATGCTGCCAATTGATTCTAGCCTATACCACGAAGACTCTGATCTCATGGAATGGAAGGCTCGGTTGTCAGGCGAGGCAACCATGCGTCATGAACCAGGAGGCTAAGAGATACGCACTCAAGCTATTGCAAGTAGAACGGAAGTGGTTGTCAGGCACGCATTCATAGGTGAGAATGATGATGAGTGTCACGGATCATCACATTCGTCAGGTTGAAGAACGAGTGGATATCTTAGAACAGAAATAGGCTTGAGTAAACAATAGTACTTGGCATTAATTCATGAGGAATAGCAGAGCTCCACACCTTAATCTATGGTGTGTAGAAACTCCACCGTTAAAAATACAAAAGTGATAATGGTGATCATTGGCTTCAGTCCCAGATAGGGAACCAGAAGAACCAAGATGAAAATACAATAGCAAAAGGTCCTATTTATAGAAAACTAGTAGCCTAGGGTTTACAGAAATGAGTAAATGATGCAGAAATCCACTTCCAGGCCCATTTAGTGTGTGCTTGGGCTGAGCATTGAAGCTTTCACGTGTAGAGACTTTTCTTGGAGTTAAACGCCAGCTTTTATGCCAGTTCTGGCGTTTTGACGCCAGAATTTCTATGCTGACTTAGAACGCCGGTTTGAGCCATCAAATCTCGGGAAAAGTATGGACTATTATATATTGCTGGAAAGCCCAGGATGTCTACTTTTCAACGCAATTAAGAGCGCACCAATTGGGTTTCTGTAGCTCCAGAAAATCCACTTCGAGTGCAGGAAGGTCAGAATCCAACAGCATCTGCAGTCCTTTTTCAGCCTCTGAATCAGATTTTTGCTCAGGTCCCTCAATTTCAACCAGAAAATACCTGAAATCATAGAAAAACACACAAACTCATAGTAAAGTCCAGAAATGTGATTTTTATTTAAAAACTAATAAAAACATAATAAAAACTAACTAAAATATACTAAAAACATACTAAAAACAATGCCAAAAAGTGTATAAATTATCCGCTCATCAATTCCTTGTTTGCAATTGTGTAAATTTCACAAGGAATTAATTGATGGACCTCTACTTCTTTTTCTAGCATAATACAGTGGATCATCACTGCTCTTTTGACAGTGACTTCAGAGCGGTTACTAGTGGGGAGTATGGATCGCCCAATGAAATCCAGCCACCCCCTAGCAACTGGCTTGAGGTCTCCTCTCTTTAGTTGGTTTGGGACACCTTTTGAATTGGTTATCCACTTGGTTCCAGGGAGGCATATGTCCTCTAGAACTTGATCCAACTTTTTATCTTTAGCCATTCTCCTGTTAAAGGATTCCGGATCATCTTGCAGTTGAGGAAGTTTGAGGACTTCTCTCACTTTGTCAAGATGGAAATAGATAATCCTGCCTCTTACCATGGTTCGAAAAGTGTGGAAGGCAGTTTCCTCCATTCTTTGCTTATCTGTCAGCCACAAATTTGCATAAAATTCCTGGACTATGTTTCTTCCCACATTCATCTCAGGATTAGCTAGGATTTCCCAGCCTCTGTTTCAAATCTACTATTGGATCTCTGGATATTCGTCTTCTTTCATATCGAACTTGACTTCTGGGATCACTGATCTTCTGCACACTATTTTGAAGTAATGATCTGCATGTTCTTTAGTGCAGAACCTCTCATGCATCCATTGTGGTTTTTGATTGTTTTCTTTCTTACCTCTTGGAGTGATTTGTTTTCCTTTAGGGGCCATGATATTGGTCAGTGATCACGGAAAATCACACCAAACTTAGAGGTTTGCTTGTCCTCAAGAAAAAGTACAGAAAGAAGATGAGTAGATGGAGAGAATGATTCGAATGATGGAGGAGGGGTGATGGCCGAATGTATAAATAGAGGGGAGGGAGGGTATGGTTTCGAAAATTTAAAAAGAAAAAGATATGATTGAAAGATATGATTGATAAAAGATAAACATGATATGCAAAAGAGAAGATTATTTTCAAAATTTAAGAGATATGAAGAAGATATGAGGAAGTTAAATCTGAAAATTTTTTTTGTTTATGTATCTAAAAAAATAAAAGATAATATGAATGAATTGAAAAGATTTGAAAAGAAATTGGGAAGATAAATAAGTTTTTGAAAAAGATTTGAAAAGAATTTGAAGGAGAATTAAAAGGAATTTATAAGATTATGAATTTTTGTTAATGGAAGTTAGAAATTGAATGTTTGTAATGTTTAGATGCAGAAAAATTTGAATTAAAACAAGAAAATTCGAAAAAATTTGGATTGAAAACGAAATTACCTCTCCCCTGTCTGTTCTAGCATTAAACACCCATAATGAAATCCATTCTGGCGTTTAACTCCCATCTGGTGGCCATTTTGGGCATTTAACGCCCAGCCAGGTACCCTGGCTGGTGTTAAATGCCAGAAATCCTTCTTCACTGGGAGTTTTTCTGAACGCCCAGTATGCTACCTATTCTGGCGTTAAACGCCCAGAATGCTGCCTATTCTGGCGTTTAATGCCCAGAATGCTACCTTTTCTGGCGTTAAACACCCAGAATAGTATCCATTCTGGCGTTTAACACCCAGTTTGCCTCTTTACTGGCGTTTTGATGCCAGTGAGCTCCTTTCCTCTGTGATTTCGCTGTTTTATGTCTTGAATCTCCATTTTCCTGACTTTTTCACTGAAAATATCTTAAATAACAAGAAAAACAAAATTAAAAAGACTTATCTAACTGTTACAAACATCTAATTATTGATAATGGCTGGATTGCCTCCCAGCAAGCGCTTCTTTATTGTCTTTAGCTGGACTTTACTAAGCTTTTAACTCAGTCTCAGCTTTCAGCATTCTTGCTCAACATTGCCTTCAAGATAATGTTTGATTCTTTGTCCATTAACAATGAACTTTTTCTCAGAATCAATATCTTGAAGTTCCACATAGCCATATGGTGACACACTTGTAATCACATATGGGCCCCTCCACCGGGATTTCAATTTCCTGGGGAACAATCTGAGCCTAGAGTTAAACAGCAGGACCTTCTGTACTATCTCAAAGACTCTAGATGACAGCCTTTTGTCATGCCACCTTTTTGCTTTCTCCTTATAAATCTTGGCATTTTCGAAAGCATTGAGTCTGAATTCTTTCATCTCATTCAACTGGAGTAATTTCCTCTCTCCAGCTACCTTAGTATCAAGATTTAGGAATCTGGTTGCCCAGTAGGCCTTGTGTTCCAGTTCTACTGGCAGATGACAGGCTTTTCCATACACAAACTGGTATGGAGAGGTCCCTATAGGAGTCTTAAATGCTGTTCTGTATGCCCACAGAGCATCATCTAGACCTCTTGCGCAATCCTTTCTACGGGCATTTACAGTCCACTCCAGGATCCGCTTTAGTTCTCTATTTGATACTTCAGCCTGCCCATTTGTCTGTGGATGATATGGAGTTGCTACTATATGGTTGATTCCATATCGGACCAGAGCAGAGTCAAGCTGTTTATTGCAGAAATGAGTGCCTCCATCGCTGATCAGTATCCTAGGGACACCAAACCTGCTGAAGATATTCTTCTGGAGGAACTTCATCACTGTCTTAGTATCATTAGTGGGTGTTGTAATTGCCTCTACCCATTTAGATACATAGTCTACTGCCACGAGAATATAAGTGTTTGAGTATGATGGTGGGAAAGGCCCCATGAAGTCAATACCCCATACATCAAACAACTCAATCTCTAAGATCCCTTGCTGAGGCATGGCATAACCATGAGGTAGATTACCAGCTCTCTGGCAACTGTCACAGTTACGTACAAACTCTCGAGAGTCTCTATAGAGAGTGGGCCAGTAGAAGCCGCATTAGAGAACCTTTGTGGCTGTTCGCTCACCTCCGAAATGTCCTCCATATTGTGATCCATGGCAATGCCATAGGATCTTCTGTGCCTCTTTTGTAGGCATGCATCTACGGATCATTCCGTCTGCACACCTTTTAAAGAGATATGGTTCATCCCATAAGTAGTACTTTTCATCAGTGATTAATTTTTTGTTTGCTGCTTACTGTACTCCTTGGGTATGAATCTCACAGCTTTATAGTTTGTAATGTCTACAAACCATGGTACTTTCTGAATGGAAAAGTGTTGCTCATCCGGAAAGGTTTCAGAGATCTCAATAGATGGGAGTGACGCTCCTGCTACTGGTTCTATCTTGGACAGGTGATCAGCTACCTGGTTCTCTATCCCTTTTCTGTCTCTTATTTCTATATCAAACTCTTGCAGAAGCAACACCCATCTTATGAGTCTGGGTTTTGAATTCTGCTTTGTGAGGAGATATTTTTGAGCAGCATGATCAGTATACACAATCACTTTTGATCCCACTAAATAGGATCTGAACTTGTCAATGGCATAGACCACTGCAAGCAACTCTTTTTCTGTGGTTGGGTAATTTTTCTGTGCATTATTTAAAACACGGATGGCATAATAAATGACATGCAGAAGCTTGTTATGCCTCTGTCCTAATACTGCACCAATGGCATGGTCACTGGCATCACACATTCGTTCGAATGGTAATGTCCAGTCTGGTGCAGAAATAACTGGTGCTATGACCAGCTTAGCTTTCAGAGTTTTAAATGCCTGCAGACACTCTGTGTCAAAGACAAATGGCATGTCAGCAGCTAGCAGATTGCTCAGAGGTTTTGCAATTTTTGAAAAATCCTTTATAAACCTCTTATAGAATCCTGCATGTCCCAGAAAGCTTCTGATTGCCTTAACATTGGCAAGTGGTGGTAATTTTTCAATTACCTCTACCTTAGCTTGGTCCACCTCTATCCTTTTGTTTGAAATTTTGTGCCCAAGAACAATTCCTTCAGTCACCATAAAGTGATATTTCTCCCAGTTTAAAACCAGGTTAGTTTCTTGGCACCTTTTCAGAATAAGTGTTAGATGGTCAAGACAGGAGCTGAATGAGTCTCCAAATACTGAGAAGTCATCCATGAAGACTTCCAGAAATTTCTCTACCATATCAGAGAAGATAGAGAGCATGCACCTTTGAAAGGTTGCAGGTGCATTGCACGGACCAAATGGCATTCTTCTGTAGGCAAATACTCCAGAAGGACATGTAAATGCTGTTTTCTCTTGGTCCTGAGGATCCACTGTAATTTGGTTGTAACCTGAATAGCCATCCAAAAAGTAGTAGTATTCATGACCTGCTAGTCTCTATAGCATCTGGTCTATGAATGGTAGAGGAAAATGATCCTTTCTGGTGGCTGTATTGAGTCTTCTGTAATCAATACACATACGCCACCCTGTAACTGTTCTTGTAGGAACCAGTTCATTCTTTTCATTATGAACCACTGTCATGCCTCCCTTGTTGGGGACAACTTGGACAGGGCTCACCCAGGGGCTATCAGAAATAGGATAAATAATCCCAGCCTCCAGTAACTTAGTGACCTCTTTCTGCACCACCTCCTTCATGGCTGGATTTAGCCGCCTCTGTGGTTGAACCACTGGCTTAGCATTATCCTCCAATAGGATCTTGTGCATGCATCTTGCTGGGCTAATACTCTTAAGATCACATATGGACCACCCAAGAGCTGTTTTGTGTGTCCTTAGCACCTGAATTAGTGCTTTCTCTTCATGTGGAGTTAAAGCAGAGCTTATGATCACCGGAAAAGTGTCACCTTCTCCCAGAAATACATATTTCAAGGATGGTGGTAGTGGTTTGAGCTCGGGTTTAGGAGGCTTATCCTCTTTCTGAGGAATTTCCAAAGGTTCTTCTATTCTCTCTGATTCCTCCAGATCAGGCTGAACATCTTTAAAAATATTCTCTAGCTCTGATTCGAGACTTTCAGTCATATTGACCTCTTCCACCAAGGAATCAATAACATATGCGCTCAGGTAGTCTTTTGGTGTGTCTGGATGCTGCATGGCTTTGACAGCATTCAACTTAAACTCATCCTCATTGACTCTCAAAGTTATCTCTCCTCTTTGGACATCAATGAGGGTTCATCCAGTTGCTAGGAAAGGTCTTCCTAGAATGAGAGTTGCACTCTTGTGCTCCTCCATTTCCAGCACTACAAAGTCAGTAGGAAAGGCAAATGGCCCAACCTTGACAATCATGTCCTCAATTATGCCTGATGGGATTTTAATGGAGCCATCAGCAAGTTAGAGGCATATCCGGGTTGGTTTAACTTCATCAGTCAGACCAAGCTTTTTGATAGTGGATGCAGGTATTAGGTTGATACTTGCCCCAAGGTCACATAGAGCTGTCTTGGTACAAGCATCCTCTAATGTGCATGGTATCATAAAGCTTCCTGGATCTTTAAGCTTCTCTGGTAAGCTTTTCAGAATGACTGCACTACATTCTTCAGTGAGAAAAACTTTTTCAGTTTCTCTCCAATCCTTCTTATGGCTTAAGATCTCCTTCATGAACTTAGCATAAGAGGGTATTTGCTCAAGTGCCTCTGCAAACGGAATCTTTATTTCAAGAGTCCTGAGATAGTCTACAAAGCGGGCAAATTGTTTATCCTGTTCCGCTTGGCAGAGTTTCTGAGGATAAGGCATTTTGGCTTTATATTCTTCAACCTTGGTTGTTGCAGGTTTACTTCCTATAGAAGTGGTTGGAGAAGCTTGTTTAAGGGGGTTGTTATCAGCACTTGCAAGTGTCTGACCCCTTTGTGGCGTTTGAACGCCAGAATTGGGGGCTACATGGGCATTTAACGCCAGATTGCCACCCTTTTCTGGCGTATGGACGCCAGGATTGGCTATCCCTTGGGCGTTTAACGCCACCTTTTCACCCTTTTCTGGCGTTTGAATGCCAGAATTATTCCTCTCTGGGCTCTTTCTGTCCTCAGAGGGATTTTGGGTAGTGGTTTGGTTATCCTTTATTAGCTGTTCCTTTCTTGGCTTCCTGCTACCTTGGATTGATACATTCAGTGTTTTCCCACTCTTTAATTGAACAGCTTGGCATTCTTCTGTTATCTGTTTAGATAGCTGCTGTCTTGTCTGATCCAATTGTGCTTCCATATTCTGGTTAGCATTTTTAGTGTCTTGGAGCATCTCTTTGAATTCTGCAAATTGTTTTGTTATGATAAGCAATTGCTAATTGAGTTCAGTAACTTGTTCTTGAGGACTAAGTTCAGTGGATACTGCTTTAGCCTCTTCTTTCAGGGAGGACTCACTACTCCAGTACAGATGCTGATTTCTAGCAACTATATCAATGAGCTCTTGAGCCTCTTCAATTGTCTTTCTCATATGTATAGATCCACCAGCTGAGTGATCTAGAGATATTTGAACTTTTTCTGTAAGCCCATAGTAAAAGATGTCTAACTACACCCACTCTGAAAATATTTCAGAGGGGCATTTCCTTAGCATCCCTCTGTACCTCTCCCAGGCATTATAAAGGGATTCATCATCCTCTTGTTTAAAGCCTTGGTTGTCCAGCCTTAGCTGTGTCATCCTTTTTGGAGGGTAATATTGATTTAGGAATTTGTCTGATAACTGTTTTCATATTTTTATGCTTGCTGTGGGTTGGTTATTTAACCACCTCTTAGCTTGATCTTTTATAGCAAATGGAAACAGTAATAATCTGTAGACATCCTAATCCACTTCTTTATCACGTACTGTGTCAGCAATTTCTAAGAACTGTGCTAGAAACTCAGTTGGTTCTTCCTGTGGAAGACCGAAATACTGGCAATTTTGCTGCACCATGATAATGAGCTGAGTATTTAGCTCAAAACTGCTGGCCTTGATGGGGGGTATACAGATACTACTCCCATAAGCAGCAGTAATGGGGTTAGCATATGACCCTAGAGTCCTTTTGGACTGTTCATTTTCACTTAGGTCCATGATGGAGAAAGGGAGATGATGTGGATTGCAAATAAAATATATTTTTATTTTATTTTATTTAATTAAAAACAAACCAAATAAATAAATAAAAAAATAAGATAAAATAAAATAATTGGAAAATAAAATATAAATTTCGAAAACTAAAAGAAAAAAAGAAAAAGAAATTCAAAAACTAAGATAATCAATTAATTAAGAGGAGTTGAAAAACTTTGGATACGATTTTTGAAGAAGATTTTGAAATTTGAAATTTTAAAGCTTAAGATAAGATAAAATAAAAAAAATTTAAAAAATAAAAATATGAATTTTTAATTAAAATTTTCGAGAATTCAATTAAATAAATAGAAAAGATATTTTTGAATTTAATGAGGAAAGAGAAAAACAATAAAATGACACCAAACTTAGAATTTTTAGATCAAAACAAAGAAAACAACAAGAAGATTTTGAATGTCAAGATGAACACCAACAACTAATTTTAAAAATTTTTAAGAAAATAGAAACACAAAGGATACCAAACTTAAAATTTTTATAATATTATTGCTCAAATTAGGTAATTTTATTTTATTTTTAAGCTTTTTTATTTTCAAAAAAAATTTCAAAAAAATACAAAAAAAAATTTATTTTGTTCTTCAGAATTTTTAAGAATGAATTTTAGAGTTTAAGATGATACTTTTATCATCACAGGAGCTAGTTGATTCCCATCAAAGCTTGGCTGGCTAGTAAGCCATGTCTAATTCCTGGACCGGAGTTTTAGGCTGACATTGCATGATTCCTGGAATTCTTATTAGAAATTTTATTTTTCTTATTTTTCTTTTTTCCAATTAATTTTCGAAAAATTACAAAAAAAATAATAAAATCATAAAATCAAAAATATTTTGTGTTTCTTGTTTGAGTCTAGTGTCAAATTTTAAGTTTGGTGTCAATTGCATGTTTTAAATTTTATAAAAATTTTCGAAAAATTTCATGCATTGAGTTCTTCATGATCTTCAAGTTGTTCTTGATGATCTTCATTATTTGATCTTTGCATTTTCTTGTTTTGTGTCTTTTCTTGTTTTTCATATGCATTCTTGAATTATTAGTGTCTAGAGAATAAAAATTTTTAAGTTTGGTGTCTTGCATATTTTTCTTTTCTTAAAAATTTTCAAAAATAAGTTCTTGATGTTCATCATGATCTTCAAAGTGTTCTTGGTGTTCATCTTGATATTCAAAGTGTTCTTGCATGCATTATTAGTTTTGATCTTAATTTCTTGTGTTTTGCATCATTTTTATGTTTTTCTCTTTCCTCATTAAAATTCAAAAATAAAAAAATATATATTTCCCTTATTTCACTCATAAATTTCGAAATTTGAATTGATTTAATCATAAAGTTTTAAAATTTAGTTGTTTCTTATTAGCCAAGTCAAATTTTCAATTTAAAAATTCTATCTTTTCAAATCCTTTTCAAAAATCAAATCTTTTTCAATTTTCTTCTTAATAATTTCGAAATTTTCAAATTGATTTTCAAAATTTTTTTCCTATTTTATCTCATATTTTCGAATTCTTTGCTAACAATTAATATTTTGATTCAAAAATTTTAAGTTGTTACTTGCCTATTAAGAAAGGATCAATCTTTAAATTCTAGAATCATATCTTTTAGTTTCTTGTTAGTCAAGTAATCAACTTTAATTTTCAAAATCAAATCTTTTTAATTTCCTTTTCAAATTTTCTTTTCAAATCTTTTTCAAAATAAATTTCAAATCATATCCTTTCAAAATCAATTTCAAAATCTTTTTTAACTTCTTATCTTTTCAAAATTGATTTTCAAATCTTTTTCAATTAACCACTTGACTTTTTGTTTGATTTTAAAAGTTTACTATTTCAATCATATCTTTTTCAAAACCACCTAACTACTTTTCTCTCTCCAATTTTCGAAAATCACTAACCACTTTTTCAAAAATCTTTTTAATTAAGTAATTTATTTAATTTTCAAATTTATTTTATTTCTCTTTTTAATTTTCGAATACTAACCAATAATTAAAATAAAAATAAAAATATTTTTCTTTTATTTTAATTTGAAATTCGAATTCTCTCTCTCTCTCATCTCTTTTTATTTATTTATTTATTTACTAACACTTCTCTTCTTATAATTTGAACCCTCTCCCCCTCTCTGTGTTCGAATTCTTCTTCTTCTCCCTTCTTCATTCTATTTCTTCTATTCTTCTACTCACATAAAGGAATCTCTATACTGTGACATAGAGGATTCCTATTCTTTTCTGTTCTCTTTTTTTTCATATGAGCAGTAGCAAGAGTAAGAACATTCTTGTTGAAGCTGATCCTGAACCTGAAAGGACTCTAAAGAGAAAGCTAAGAGAAGCTAAAGTACAACACTCTGGAGAGGATCTGACAGAATTTTTTGAAAAAGAAAGAAGACATGGCCGAACCCAACAATAATGGTGGAGATGCAAGAAAGATGCTTGGTGACTTTATTGCACCCTCTTTCTGACTTCTGTGGAAGGAGCATCTCAATTTCTGCAATTGGAGCAAACAAATTTGAGCTTAAGCCTCAATTAGTTTCTCTGATTCAGCAGAATTGCAAGTTTCATGGACTTCCATTGGAAGATCCTCATCAGTTCTTAGTTGAATTCTTGCAAATCTGTGACACTGTTAAGACCAATGGGGTTAATTCTAAGGTCTACAGACTTATGCTTTTCCCCTTTGCTGTAAGAGACAGAGCTAGGACATGGTTGGACTCACAACCTAAAGATAGCCTGAACTCTTGGGAAAAGTTGGTCAATACCTTCTTGGCCGAATTCTTTCTACCTCAAAAGTTGAGCAAGCTTAGAGTGGAAGCCTGAACTCTTGGAAAAAGTTGGTCAATGCTTTCTTGGCCATGTTCTTTCCACCTCAAAAGTTGAGCAAGCTTAGAGTGGAAGTCCAAACCTTCAAACAGAAGGAAGGTGAATCCCTCTATGAAGCTTGGGAAAGATACAAGAAATTGATCAGAAGGTGTCCTTCTGACATGTTTCCAGAATGGAGCATCATATGTATATTCTATGATGGTCTGTCTGAATTGTCTAAGATGTCATTGGACCACTCTGCTGGAGGATCTCTTCATCTGAAGAAGACGCCTGCAGAAGCCCAAGAACTCATTGAAATGGTTGCAAATAACCAGTTCATGTACACTTCTGAAAGGAACCCTGTGAATAATGGGACAACTCAGAAGAAAGGAGTTTTGGAGATTGATACTCTGAATGCCATATTGGCTCAGAATAAAATATTGACTCAGCAAGTCAATATGATTTCTCAGAGCCTGTCTGGAATGCAAGCTGTATCAGGCAGTACTAAGGAAGTTTCCTCTGAATAAGAAGCTTATGACCCTGAGAATCCTACAATGGAATAGGTGAATTACATAGGAGAATCCTATGGAAACACCTATAATCCTTCATGGAGGAATCATCCTAATATCTCATGGAAGGATCAACAAAAGCCTAATCAAGGCTTCAATAATAATAATGGTGGGAGAGCACGGTTTGGCAATAGCAAACTTTTTCCATCATCTTCTCAGCAACAGACAGAGAATTCTAAGCAGAGCCACTCTGACTTAGCAACTGTAGTCTTTGATCTATCTAAGACCACTCTCAGTTTCTTGACTGAAGCAAGATCCTCCATTAGAAATTTGGAGGCACAAGTGGGTCAGCTGAGTAAAAGAGTTACTAAACTCCCTCCTAATACTCTCCCAAGCAATACAGAAGAGAATCCAAAAAGAGAGTGCAAGGCCATCAACATACCCCACACGGCTGAACCTATAGAGGAGGGAGAGGCAGTGAATTCCATTGAGGAAGACCTCAATGGACGTTCACTGGCCACTAAGGAGTTTCCTAATGAGGAACTAAAGGAATCTGAGGCTCATATAGAGACCATAGAGATTCCATTGAACTTATTGTTGCCATTCATGAGCTCTGATGAGTATTCTTCCTCTGAAGAGGATGAAGACATGGTTGAAGAGCAAGTTGCTCAATATCTAGGAGCAATCATGAAGCTGAATGCCAAGCTATTTGGTAATGAACTAAATGATCTGGTTCAATTGAAATTACCTCAGAAGAAACAGGATCCTGGAAAGTTCTTAATACATTGTACCATAGGCACCATGACCTTTGAGAAGGCTCTGTGTGACCTGGGATCAAGTATAAACCTTATGCCCCTCTCTGTAATGGAAAAACTAGAGATCTTTGAGGTGCAAGCTGCAAGAATCTCACTAGAGATGGCAAACAATTCAAGAAAACAGGCTTATGGACTTGTAGAGGATGTCTTGGTGAAGGTTGAAGGCTATTACATCCCTGCTGACTTCATAATCCTAGACACTGGGAAGGATGAAGATGAATCCATCATCCTAGGAAGACCATTCCTAGCCACAGTAAGAGCTATGATTGATGTGGACAGAAGAGAGTTAGTCCTTCAATTGAATGAGGACTACCTTGTGTTTAAGGCTCAAGGATCTTCCTCTGTAACCATGGAGAGGAAGCATGAAAAGCTTCTCTCAATACAGAGTCAAACAGAGCCCCCACACTCAACTTCTAAGTTTGGTATTGGGAGGCCAATATCAAGCTCTGAATCTCTGTGAAGCTCTCTAGGAGCTTCACGGTCAAGCTATTGACATTAAAGAAGCGCTTCTTGGGAGGCAACTGATGAGACGCAGAAGCTGGTGAATTAGAAATTATTAAAATGGTTACGTTGCAAGTATAGTTCTTAACTCACCGAAAATCTGCCTATCAATTTAGAAGTATGTCACAGAGAGTTTGAATTAAAAATTACTGGGAGTTTTAAGTCCCAGGTCGTCTCCCAACGAGTTGCAGAAAAGTGTGCTATCTTATTAATCAGATGTTCCAAGAAGTTGAGCTAAGTAAATTGGAATTTAAATTGAGGAAATTTAAATAATATGAATAAAAGCCTTGACTGGGAGTTGATTAGTTAGAATCTCTATTATTGATGGAATGATTTTAAGATTGATTTATAATTAATGGTTGCTCTGTTTGGTTATCCTTTACTATGTAAGGGAAAGTCAAACAAGTTGGAATGATAGATCTGTTCACAAGTTGCAATCCACTTAGTTCAAAGGGATTGGCGTTGGTGATAGGATAACAATCCAACAATTAACCCAATTACAAATTTTCTTTCAATCCTTCCAACTCAATAGTTTCTTTTTAATCAACTCCCTATCAAGTAAAGAAACTACTCACGCATTGTAAATAATAAATTCATAACATATGAAAGGGGATTAAAAGAAGACATAATTATTGGAATTGAAATTGAATTAAAAAGAAATAATCCTTGCATTAAATAATCATAAAAGTATCTAAATGACAAAATTGAACAAAGCAAAGGACATGGAAGAATGAAACCAAGTTAAGAAAACAAACTAGAATGACGAAGTCTTGATGAGGAAATAACTCTTCTCAATGTTCCAATGCTAAGACCAATTGAAAATTAAAATTCTAAAACCTAGAGAGAGAAACCTAAGAGAGTAAAAACTAGATCTCCCACTGTCTCTAAATGAATGTATTCTTTGTTTCTGCATATTCTCTGACTCTAGTCTACTGTTCCGGGCCGAAAACTGGGTCGAAATAGGGTCCAAAATCGCCCCCAGCGAACCCTGCAGATTATGCAGATCGCACATGTCACACGATCGCGTCATCCATGCGGATGCGTCATTCGCGTTTTTCCTCGCCACGCGTTCGCGTCGTCCATGCTACCGCGTCGCCTGAGCTTTTCCAATCCGCGCGGCCGCGTGAGCCATGCGGCCACATCACTGCGATTTGCTCTCCTTCGCACGGTCGCGTGAGCCATGCGACCGCGTCACTTCTCGCTGGTTATCTCCTCAAATTCTTGTGTTCCTTCCATTTTTGCTAGCTTCCTTTCCAATCTCCAACTCATTTATGCCCTGTAAAGTCTGAAACACTCAACACACAGATCACGGCATCGAATGGAATAAAGGAGAATTAAAAATAAATAATTAAAGTCTCTAGGAAGCAGTTTTCAAACATGTAATAAATTCAGGAAGGAAATCTAAATGCATGCTAATTTAATGAATAAGTGGGTAAGGATCATGATAAAACCACACAATTAAACACAATATAAATCATAAAATAGTGGTTTATCAACCTCCCCACACTTAAACATTAGCATGTCCTCATGCTTAATTGAAGGAAATAAGGGAATGAGCATGAACATGTAGAAACTCATGAAATGCAATGCAAGCCTATATGTATATAAATAAATGCAACTATATGATTCTTGTCCACTTGATCAAAAGTAAATATGTTCTTTAAAACAATTACAAATCAAATTTCACTAATTCTATCATTACACAATAAAACAGATAAAAGTACAAGAAGATGGCTCATGAAAGCAGGGAACATGAAAATTCAAGTATTGAACCCTCACTGATAATGTATGTACGCTCTAATCTCTAGTGTATAGGGTGATCACTCTATCCTTCTCTAATCATGCTTTCTAACTTTTGTTCTTCTCCTAACCAATCAACAATAGTTAATATACCAATGCAAACATCATGAGGTCTTTTCAAGGTTGTAATGGGGCTAAGGTAAAGGTAAGGATGTATATATATATAAGGCTAAGTGAGCTAACAAAGTGAATCTTTGATTAGTCTAAGATCTCACCTAACATATACATACTTTATACAAGTTTAAAATCATACCTAGCTACCCATAATTCCCACTTTTGTATGATTCCCATACTCATGTACCAAAATTTTCTTTTTAATTTATCACATGTGCATTGATTAACATTAACATTGGGGTAATTTTTTTTGTCTCCTTATTTATTTTATATATATATAAATTTTTTTTTAATTCATAAAAGCAAACATAACGTATCAATGCACATAGATTCTTCATTATTTTCTAATTTGGTTTTTCTTTTCATGAGTAGGTTCCTAAATTTCTAATATTCAAATAAATTAAATACATTCCCTTATTACCCAATGTTCCCACACTTTAGTTGATACACAATTTCTATCTTAAGCTAACCAAAGATTCACTTGGGATTTTTAATTTGTTTTTCTGCTTAAGGCTAATAATGTGGTTATAAAACAGAAGGGATCATGCAACTATCCTAACCTATGCAATTTATTCTATTCTATAAAGGAAAGAAAATCTAACTAAAATATCCTAATTATTGGTGCTAGCGAAGAGAAATTACCTCCGGAAGTCAGGTACTGATCGACCTCCCCACACTTAAGGCTTTGCACCGTCCTCGGTGCCATCTGTCAGGAATAGGGGTGGGCTGGTAGCAGTATCTCCATCATCGGGACCGTCATGGCTCCCTATGCTAGTAAAGGAAGTGGAATCCGGGGTATCGGAGTCTCTGAAGTGTCCCTTGAGTAGCTCCTTGAGGTGTTTGAATCGGCGCTCGTTACGGCGCTCTCTCATCTTTGCTTTCTGTTCTTGCCGATCCAACCGTTCGATTATCTGTTAGAGCAATTTCTCAGTTGTAGATGCTTATGGTGTTGAAGAAGGATTATCTTCAACTGGAGCAGTAGGAAGGCTTGTAGTGGCTGCTGAGAGTCTGAGGTATTTCCCGTTAGGGACATACTGATCATCCTGTGGAAGCACGACTTTTGTGTCCCCAGCTCTGTAGGAGACTCCGGCTGCTGAGACAAGATCTGAGACCAAGGCGGGGAAAGATAAGTTGTCCGCAATTTGTACGTGTTCCATAGCATTCCGGATATGTCTTGAGAGATTCAGAGGTTGGTCTGTAAGGATGCACCATAGTAGAACAGCCATGTCCGCAGTGAAGGAGGACTCATGAGTGCTCGGAAAGACGTAATGGGACATGATCTGTGCCCATACCCGAGCCTCCAAGGTAAGTGCTGAAGCCAAGATTCCTTTAGGGCGGGTACGGTGGTATCCGTAGATCCAACGGCTACCAGGTGCTGAAACAAACTGCAGGGTCGGCATGTAGAAGTTGGAGTAGAACTCAACTACCCAAGAAAGATTGACCTGCCTTGGCTGTCTCCGTAGGAAACCCCATTGTCTTCGCTCAATTTGCGGCTCAACAAAGGTGGCAATATTGGACGGGAGGATAAGAAGGTATTCATTGTTATAGTTCCTTTCTGCTAGGATAGGAACATCTACTCACAGTAGCGATTGAAAAATCGCGCAGCGTCCTTTGCTGGAAAGGCTTTCTCCTTTTTGTCAACCTTTATTATCCTCTTGACTCGTTTTGTTGAAGGCTTGGCTGCGGTGGAAAAAGGCTCTGCTACTAATGCTCTTTTAGTTCCTCTTCTTGCAGGTGGTTTGGAAGTTGCTTTCTCCTTTCCTTTCTTGGTGGCCATCCTGAAAGAAGGGAATAGAAAGAATATTAAATTTAAAGAGATATATAGCAAGGAAGGAAAACGGAAAAGAGGGTGATGGATGCACATTAGGATATGCTGATATTATCACATGCTCGCGAGTACGTGTGAGAAGCCAACAATGGAAAATAGCTAGTGCATATAAAGACAAATGAATGCAAGGTGTTTATTGGCATGCTGGCAAAGGGCATGAGTAGCATAGACTAAGCAATACTTTGTAACAAACCATCACATTTGTATTGACAATTAAATTCAATTAATATAATAATAAGGAGAATTTGTGAAAAGCAAGCATTGAATAGTAGAGTAAAGTAATGTAGAAAAGTGCATACGACTATATAGGCTTTTTCACAAACACATGGCATGCATGGTAAATAAGATATAAAAAGTATGAAATTGAACATGCAAGCAATCCCTTAAAAATAATAATAATTGTCAAATAAATTGTAACAAGTTACAAGCATATAATAAGGGATAATGACTCAAAAAATTTCTAGCATCATGTAAAAAGGGAAAGAAGAATATGAAAAATAAAATAAAAAAGTGAAAAGAAAAAGAAAAGAAAAAGAAAATAAAAATGTATATAATATAATAAGAATGATGGAAAAGAGAAGAAGGAAGAAGAAGTTGCAACTTTATGGATTATCCCATGCTTCTTCATCAATCTTGTTAGTCTCCTGTTACAAAAATGGGTGCCTTGATCGCTCACGATCGCTCGTGGTGATCCAAAGCGACATATAATATGGTTTCTCACAAAGGAAACAACAGTGTTAGCATCATCAGTGCGGGTAGGAATTGCTTCCACCCATTTGGAAACATAATCCACAGCTAACAATATATAAAAATATCCATTAGAATTTAGAAATGGACCCATGAAGTCAATGCTCCAAACATCAAAAATTTCACAGAAGAGCATATATTGTTGAGGCATCTCATCCTTCCTGGATATATTACCAAATTTCTGGCATGGGGGGCAAGATTTACAAAACTCAGCAGCGTCTCTAAAAAGAGTAGGCCACCAGAATCCGTAGTCTAAGATCTTTCTAGCTGTTCTTTGAGGGCCAAAATGTCCTCCACTCTCAGATGAGTGACAGGCCTCTAAAATGGACTTGGAATTCTGATTGAGGCACACAACGTCTAATTATCTGGTCAGCGCCACATCTCCATAAATATGGGTCATCCCATATATAATATTTAGACTCGCTTTTCAGCTTGTCTCTTTGATGTTTAGAAAAATGTGGAGGAAATGTGCAGCTAACTAAATAATTAGCAACAGGTGCATACCAAGGGATTACCTCAGATACTGCTTGCAGGTTGTCAAAAGGAAAATTATCATCTATAGGAGTAGAATCATCCTTAATATGTTCAAGGCGACTCAAGTGGTCTGCTACTAAATTCTGATTACCACTCCTATCCTTTATTTCTAAATCAAATTCTTGTAACAGCAGTATCCAACGTATAAGTCTTGGTTTGGATTCTTTTTTAGCTAATAGATACTTTAGAGCTGCATGGTCCGAATACACTACTACTCTAGTACCAAGTAAATAAGCTCGGAATTTATCCAGAGCAAAAATAATAGTAAGAAGCTCTTTCTCAGTAGTAGTATAATTGGACTGGGCAGTGTCTAAAGTCTTAGACGCATAGGCAATAACAAAATGATCCTTACCTTCACGCTGAGCCAGCGCTGCTCCTACTGCATGGTTGGAAGCATCGCACATGATTTTAAATGGCTGACTCCAGTCCGGTCCTCTCACAATTGGGGCTTGAGTTAGAGCAGTCTTCAGCTTATCAAACGCTTGTTTGCAATCCTCACTGAACTCGAACTCAATATCCTTCTGCAGTAATCTGGATAAGGGAAGTGCCACCTTACTAAAGTCCTTAATAAATATCCTGTAGAAACCTGCATGGCCAAGGAACGAACGGACTTCCCTCACAGAAGAGGGGTAAGGCAAACTAGAAATAACATTTACCTTTGCTGGGTCTACAGAAATGCCATTATTAGATACCACATGTCCTAATACAATCCCTTGCTTTACCATAAAGTGGCATTTTTCGAAATTCAATACAAGGTTTGTATTAACACATCTATCTAATACTCTAGATAATCCATCTAAGCAAAGGCTAAAAGAATCACCATAAACGCTAAAATCGTCCATAAAAACTTCCATACAGTCCTCAATAAGATCAGAGAAAAGACTCATCATGCACCTTTGGAAGGTAGCTGGTGCATTGCACAAGCCAAAGGGCATTCTCTTATAATCATAAGTCCCAAAAGGACATGTAAAAGTAGTCTTTTCCTGATCCTCAGGAGCTATATGAATTTGGAAATAACCTGTGTAACCATCTAAAAAGCAATAATATGATTTACCTGACAGGCGATCCAGCATTTGATCAATGAATGGAAGTGGGTAGTGGTCCTTACGGGTAGCTTGGTTGAGACGCCTGTAATCAATGCAGACTCTCCAAGCATTCTGAACTCTAGTTGCTATGAGCTCTCCATGCTCACTCTTCACTGTAATGACTCCAGACTTCTTGGGCACCACTTGTACTGGGCTTACCCATTCACTGTCTGAGATGGGATATATGATACCTGCTTCCAATAGTCTGGTCACTTCCTTTTTGACAACTTCCAAGATGGTGGGATTCAATCTTCTTTGAGGTTGATGGACAGGTCTTGCTCCCTCTTCTAAAAATATTCTGTGCTCACATACTTGAGGGTTGATTCCCACTATGTCTGCCAAACTCCACCCAATTGCCTTCTTATGCTTCCTCAGTACATCAAGTAACTGCTCTTCTTGTTGAGAAGTCAGTTCCCTTGCAATAATGACCGGAAGCTTCTGCTCATCCTCAAGATAAGCATATTTGAGATGTGGAGGGAGAGGTTTCAATTCTAACTTTTGATCATGGGCGGGCTCTGGATTATCTGGGGCTTGTGAAAATGGCGAAGTACCCCCATTGTCAGTTAAGAGGGTCCCCACACTTGGACCTTGTCCAGTGTGCCTCTCTTCAAACTCTTCCTT